>NC_081308.1:51910905-52238504 GCF_030435805.1 Mustela lutreola | reverse complement strand
ACAGAGAATGAGAATGAGCACAAACAGGTAGAAGAGCACAGGGAGAGGGAGAAGGAGACTTCCTGCTGAGCAGGGAGCCCAACGTGGGGCTCTATCCCAGGACCCTGGGATCATGACCTGAGGTCAATGCAGACACTTAACAAAAGAGCCACCCAGGCACGCCATTTCTAGGTCATTCTTGATATATATATATATATATATATATATATATATATATATATAAAAGTTATGAGAATGTGAGAGATTATTCCTGATTTGAATATGTTTTACAAAGAGCCATTTATTTAACTGTCCACTTTGATGATGATTGAGATTTAGATCTTTAGGATTTTCTTTTATACTTTTTATACTTTTCTAACAAGAGTAGCCTTTTAAGGTTTCACTTTGCGTCATGGTCGATTGTTGGCACAATGTAAATGGAAACTTCTTTTTTCTTTTAATTTTTTATTTTTTATAAACATATATTTTTATTCCCAGGGGTACAGGTCTGTGAATCGCCAGGTTTACACACTTCACAGCACTCACCAAAGCACATACCCTCCCCAATGTCCATAACCCCACTCCCCTTCTCCCATCCCCCACCCAGCAACCCTCAGTTTGTTTTGTGAGATTAAGAGTCACTTATGGTTTGTCTCCCTCCCAATCCTATCTTGTTTCATTGATTCTTCTCCTACCCACTTAAGCCCCCATGTTGCATCCCCAATTCCTCATATCAGGGAGATCATATGATAGTTGCCTTTCTCTGCTTGACTTATTTTCCTAAGCATGATACGCTCTAGTTCCATTCATGTTGTCGCAAATGGCAAGATTTCATTTCTTTTGATGGCTGCATAGTATTCCATTGTGTATATAGACCACATCATCTTGATCCATTCATCTGTTGATGGACATCTAGGTTCTTTCTAGTTTGGCTATTGTGGACATTGCTGCTATAAACATTCAGGTGCACGTGCCCCTTTGGATCACTACATTAGTATCTTTAGGGTAAATACCCAATAGTGCAATTGCTGGGTCATAGGGCAGTTCTATTTTCAACATTTTGAGGAACCTCCATGCTGTTTTTCAGAGTGGCTGCACCAGCTTGCATTCCCACCAACAGTGTAGGAGGGTTCCCCTTTCTCCGCATCCTCGCCAGCATCTGTCATTTCCTGACTTGTTGATTTTAGCCATTCTGACTGGTGTGAGGTGATATCTCATTGTGGTTTTGATTTGTATTTCCCTGATGCCGAGTGATATGGAGCACTTTTTCATGTGTCTGTTGGCCATCTGGATGTCTTCTTTGCAGAAATGTCTGTTCATGTCCTCTGCCCATTTCTTGATTGGATTATTTGTTCTTTGGGTGTTGAGTTTGCTAAGTTCTTTATAGATTCTGGACACTAGTCCTTTATCTGATATGTCGTTTGCAAATATCTTCTCCCATTCTGTCATTTGTCTTTTGATTTTGTTAACTGTTTCCTTTTCTGTGCAAAAGCTTTTGATCTTGATGAAATCCCAATAGTTCATTTTTGCCCTTGCTTCCCTTGCCTTTGGCGATGTTCCTAAGATGTTGCTGCGGCTGAGGTCGAAAAGGTTGCTACCTGAGTTCTCCTCAAAGATTTTGATGGATTCCTTTTGCACATTGAGGTCCTTCATCCATTTTGAGTCTATTTTCGTGTGTGGTGTAAGGAAATGGTCCAATTTCATTTTTCTGCCTGTGGCTGTCCAATTTTCCCAGCACCATTTATTGAAGAGGCTGTCTTTTTTCCCTTTGGACATTCTTTCCTGCTTGGTCGATGATGAGTTGAACATAGAGTTGAGGGCCTATTTCTGGGCTCTCTATTCTGTTCCATTGATCTATGTGTCTGTTTTTGTGCCAGTACCATGCTGTCTTGATGATGACAGCTTTGTAATATAGCTTGAAGTCTGGAATTGTGATGCCACCAACTTTGGCTTTCTTTTTCAATATCCATTTGGCTATCTGAGGTCTTTTCTGGTTCCATATAAATTTTAGAATTATTCGCTTCATTTCTTTGAAAAAGATGGATGGTACTTTGATAGGAATTGCATTAAATGTGTAGATTGCTTTAGGTAGCATAGACATTTTCACAATATTTATCCTTCCATTCCAGGAGCATGGAACATTTTTCCATTTCTTTGTGTCTTCCTCAATTTCTTTCATGAGTACTTTGTAGTTTTCTGAGTATAGATTCTGTGCCTCTTTGGTTAGGTTTATTCCTAGGTATCCTATGGTTTGGGGTGCAATTGTAAATGGGATGGACTCATTAATTTCTCTTTCTTCTGTCTTGTTGGTGTAGAAAAATGCAGCTGATTTCTGTGCATTGATTTTATATCCTGACACTTTACTGAATTCCTGTACAAGTTCTAGCAGTTTTGGAGTGGAGTCTTTTGGGTTTTCCACATATAGTATCATATCATCTGCAAAGAGTGATAATTTGACTTCTTCTTTGCCGATTTGGATGCCTTTAATTTCCTTTTGTTGTCTGATTGCTGAGGCTAGGACTTCTAGTACTATGTTGAATAGCAGTGGTGATAATGGACATTCCTGCCGTGTTCCTGACCATAGCAGAAAAGCTTTCAGTTTTTCTCCATTGAGAATGGTATTTGTGGTGGGGTTTTCATAGATGGCTTTGATGATATTGAGGTATATGCCCTCTATCCCTACAATTTGAAGAGTTTTAATCAGGAAGGGATGCAGTACTTTGTCAAATGCTTTTTCAGCATCCATTGAGAGTATCATATGGTTCTTGTTCTTTCTTTTATTGATGTGTTGTATCACACTGACTGATTTGTGGATGTTGAACCAACCTTGCAGCCCTGGAATAAATCCCACTTGGTCATGGTGAATAATCCTTTTAATGTACTGTTGAATCCTATTGGCTATATTTTGGTGAGAATTTTCGCATCTGTGTTCATAAAGAATATTTGTCTATAGCTCTCTTTTTTGATGGGATCCTTGTCTGTTTTGGGGATCAAGGTGATGTTGGCCTCATAAAATGAGTTTGGAAGTTTTCCTTCCATTTCTATTTTTTGGAACAGTTTCAGGAGAATAGGAATTAGTTCTTCTTTAAATGTTTGGTAGAAATCCCCCGGGAAGCCATCTGGCCCTGGGCTTTTGTTTGTTTGGAGATTTTTAATGACTGTTTCAATCTCCTTACTGGTTATGGGTCTGTTCAGGCTTTCTATTTCTTCCTGGTTCAGTTGTGGTAGTTTATATGTTTCTAGGAATGCATCCATTTCTTCCAGATTGTCAAATTTGTTGGCGTAGAGTTGCTCATAGTATGTTCTTATAATAGTTTTTATTTCTTTGGTGTTAGTTGTGATCTCTCCTCTTTCATTCATGATCTTATTTATTTGGGTCCTTTCTCTTTTCTTTTTGATAAGTCTGGCCAGGGGTTTATCAATTTTATTAATTCTTTTGAAGAACCAGCTCCTAGTTTCGTTGATTTGCTCTATTGGTTTTTTTTTTGGTTTCTATTTCATTGATTTCTGCTCTGATCTTTACTATTTCTCTTCTCCTGATGGGCTTAGGGTTTCTTTCTTGTTCTTTCTCCAGCTCATTTAGGTGTAGGGTTACGTTGTGTACCTGAGACCTTTCTTGTTTCTTGAGAAAGGCTTGTACCGCTATATATTTTCCTCTCAGGACTGCCTTTGTTGTGTCCCACAGATTTTGAACCATTGTATTTTCATTATCATTTGTTTCCATGATTTTTTTCAATTCTTCTTTAATTTCCCGGTTGACCAATTCATTCTTTAGAAGGATGCTGTTTTGTCTCCATATATTTGGGTTCTTTCCAAACTTCCTCTTGTGGTTGAGTTCTAGCTTCAGAGTATTGTGGTCTGAAAATATGCAGGGAATGATCCCAATCTTTTGATACCGGTTGAGTCCTGATTTAGGACCAAGGATGTGATCTATTCTGGAGAATATCCCATGTGCACTAGAGAAGAATATGTATTCTGTTGCTTTGAGATGAAAGGTTCTGAATATATCTGTGATGTCCATCTGGTCTAGTTTGTCGTTTAAGGCCTTTATTTTCTTGTTAATATATTGTTTGGATGATCTGTCCATTTCAGTGAGGGGAGTGTTAAAGTCCCCTACTATTACTGTATTATTGTTGATGTATTTCTTTGATTTTGTTATTAATTGGTTTATATAGTTGGCTGCTCCCACGTTGGGGGCATAGATATTTAAAATTGTTAAATCTTCTTGTTGGACAGAGCCTTTGAGTATGATATAGTGTCCTCCTCAGTCTTATTATAGTCTTTGGCTTAAAATCTAATTGATCTGATGTAAGGATTGCCACTCCTGCTTTCTTCTGATGTCCATTAGCATGGTAAATTCTTTTCCACCCCCTCACTTTAAATCTGGAGGTGTCTTCAGGCTTAAAATGAGTTTCTTGGAGGCAATATATAGATGGGTTTTGTTTTTTTATACATTCTGATACCCTGTGTCTTTTGATTGGGGCATTTAGCCCCTTAACATTCAAGGTAACTATTGAGAGATATGAATTTAGTGCCATTGTATTGCCTATAATGTGATTGTTACTGTATATTGTCTCTGTTCCTTAGTGATCTACCACTTGTAGGCTCTCTCTTCGCTTAGAGGACCCCTTTCAATATTTCCTGTACAGCTGGTTTGGTGTTTGCAAATTCTTTCAGTTTTTGTTTGTCCTGGAAGCTTTTAATCTCTCCTTCTATTTTCAATGATAGCCTAGCTGGATATAGTATTCTTGGCTGCATGTTTTTCTCGTTTAGTGCTCTGAAAATATCATGCCAGCTCTTTCTGGCCTGCCAGGTCTCTGTGGATAAGTCAGCTGCCAATCTAATATTTTTACCATTGTATATTACAGACTTCTTTTCCCGGGCTGCTTTCAGGATTTTCTCTTTGTCACTGAGACTTGTAAATTTTACTATTAGGTGACGGGGTGTGGTCCTATTCTTATTGATTTTGAGGGGCGTTCTCTGAACCTCCTGAATTTTGATGCTCATTCCGTATGCCATATTGGGGAAATTCTCCCCAATAATTCTCTCCAATATACCTTCTGCTCCCCTCTCTCTTTCTTCTTCTTCTGGAATCCCAATCCTAATGTTGTTTTGCCTTATGGTGTGACTTATCTCTCGAATTCTCCCCTTGTGGTCCAGTAGCTGTTTGTCCCTCTTTTGCTCAGCTTCTTTATTCTCTGTCATTTGGTCTTCTATATGACTAATTCTTTCTTCTGCCTCATTTATCCTAGCAGTGAGAGCCTCCATTTTTATTGCACCTCATTAATAGCTTTTTTGATTTCAACTTGGTTAGATTTTAGTTCTTTTATTTCTTCAGAAAGGGCTTTTATATCTCCCGAGATGGTTTCTCTAATATCTTCCATGCCTTTTTCGAGCCCAGCCAGAACCTTGAGAATTGTCATTCTGAACTCTAGATCTGACATATTACCAATGTCTGTATTGATTAGGTCCCTAGCCTTCGGTACTGCCTCTTATTCTTTTTTTGTAGTGAATTTTTCCGCCTTGTCATTTTGTCCAGATAAGAGTATATGACGGAGCAAGTAAAATACTAAAAGGGTGGCAACAACCCTAGGAAAATATGCTTTAACCAAATCAGAAGAGATCCCAAATCGTGAGGGGGGAGAAAGGGGATAAAAAGAGGTTCAAAAAGAAAGAAAGGGAAAAAAAGAAAAAAGAAAAAAAAAAGAATTAAAAAAAAGAAAATGAATAAAGAAATATATAAAAAAGAAAATATATATATATTAGATAAACTAGTTAAAAAACGTTAAAAAAGAAAAGGGTAAAAGTTAAAAAAATTTAGCAGAAGAAGAGAAAAAAATGAAAAAGAAAAAAATTAAATTAACTGCAAGACTAAAAAAATCACAGGGAGAAAGCCATGAGTTCCGTGCTTTGCTTTCTCCTCCTCTGGAATTCTGCTGCTCTCTTTGGTATTGAAAATGCACTCCTTGGTAGGTGAACTTGGTCTTGGCTGGATTTCTTGTTGATCTTCTGGGGGAGGGGCCTAGTGTAGTGATTCTCAAGTGTCTTTGCCCCAGGCAGAATTGCACCGCCCTTACCATGGGCCAGGCTGAGTAATCCGCTTGGGTTTGCTTTCAGGAGCTTTTGTTCCCTGAGCACTTTCCGTAGAGTTCCGGAGGACGGGAATACAAATGGCGACCTCCTGGTCTCCAGCCTGGAGAAGCCGAGAGCCCAGGGCCCCACTCCTCAGTGTGCCCTTAGAGAACAGCGCCCAGTTACTCCCGTCCGCCTGACCTCCGGCTGCACTCCGAGCTCACCGAGCCTGCGGCTGGTTCAAGGTAACACCGAGCTGTGAGCTTATTGTCAGCTCTGTTTCTAGCCAGCTTTCCCATTCCAATACCCGCAAGCTCTGCGACACTCAGACACCCTGATCCTTCTGTGACCCTGCGGGACCTGAGGCCACGCTGACACCGCGTGGGCTTCGCCCGGTTTAGCCTCAGGAGTGATGTCCCTCAGCGGAAAAGACTTTTTAGTTAACAGTCCTGATTTTGTGCTCCATTGCTCCCCCACTTGCCGGGAGCCGGCCCCTCCCCCGGGGTCTATCTTCCCTTCACTTTGGATTCACTTCTCCGCCGGTCCTACCTTTCAGAAAGTGGTTGTTTTTCTGTTTCCAAAGTTGCTGTTCTTCTTTTCTTCGATCTGCTGATGGATTTGCAGGTGTTTGCAATCTTTAGATAAGCTATCTAGCTGATCTCCTGCTAGCTGAAGTAGTCTCAGCCTGCTACTTCTCCGCCATCTTGACTCCTCCTCTGGAAACTTCTTTATGAAAGAATAAATAGTCAATGAAAAATACAGTGCACTATTAAATGAACTAAACAAATCATTTCCTAAAATATATTTACAGAATCTCCCAGAGAAAAATTGTAAAGCAGAACAAATGAATCTTATTTACTATATTTTGTTAGGCTATCCAGAATGTTGTTGTGTTTCCAAATGCGTATGTTTTTATTTTTTAAATAATTAAGATTTAAAAGGGAACCTGGGTGGCTCAGTTAGTTAAGAGGCTGACTCTTGGTTTTGGCTCAGATCATAATCATGGGGTGCTGGGATCAAGTCCTGCACTAAGCGCTACACACCACAGGGTGTCCACTTGAGGCTTTCTCCCTCTGCCCATCCCCCTGCTTGTTTTCTCTGTCTCTCAAATAAGTAAATCTTTAAAAAATAATTACAATTTATATAAATAAACAAAATTCTAGGCAAATCACTACATAGAGAAAATAACTATTGGTTTTTGGATGTTTACAAGTAATTTCTTTGTAAATATATGTTTACAAACAAATTCAAATTGCAGGTTCAATTTAGTACCCAGAATTTTCACTGTGCATTATATTCACCATGCACTATATTATCATGGGGTTAACAATGGTCCATAAATTTAATTATAACTTATGGCTGGTTTCAGTCTATGATATACTATTATCTGGGAGTGTGCTGTTTCTCCCTGGCTTCATGTTCTTTGCAGGGGGATACTCTACTATGATACTTCTCACTTACTGCTCCTACATATCCATGAATTTGAGAGAAAAAATAGGCCCTGTGTGTCTTAGCAACTAATGGGATATATTTTGATATTTACATGCTTACACATATTATGTGTTATAGTCTTCTCTTTTACATGCAGTAAAAAGTTAACCCCTTTTCTGCAGAGATCTGAAAATGTGAAAGAGTGCCTGAGTAGCTGAATTCATCTAATTCGAATTTCTTGCAGATCTAAGACCTATTGTTTTTCACTTGACTGCGTCCTTTTTCATCTGTCAATTGGTTACAAATTCTGGTACTGAAGAGAATACATTGGGGCTCCTGGGTGGCTCAGTGGGTTAAAGCCTCTGCCTTTGGTTCAGGTCATGATCTCAGGATCCTGGGATGGAGCTCCCCACATTGGGCTCTCTTCTCAGTGGGGAGCCTTTTCCCCCTCCCTCTCTCTCTGCCTGCCTCTCTGCCTACTTGTGATCTGTCTGTCAAATAAATAAATAATAAAAACGTCTTTTAAAAAAAAGAGAATACATTATTTATTAAGCTTCTTTAAAAATCTAACAATCTCAATGTACTTATAAAATTATATTTTTTAAAGTTTATCTTTTCTAATGTTTGATTACTGTTAATAAATATGACAAAATTTTACAGATAAATTATTGTGTATGTGAGAAATGATTTTAGATCAGCATTCCAGAAAGGGTTTATTATGTCAAGATGCATGAGGACTTGTAAGTTTTCTGATAAATAGCACAAAATTAATTTTTAATTATAATTTAAACAGAATTTGAAGAGACAGCCCATTCATTATTCTTATCTCTGTTGATGCTTGCTATTTTTGAAAATCTTGCTAAGTTGATCAACTTTGTAATTATTTTTTTCTGCATTTCATTGATTAGTAACATTGTAAAATATGAAATGATTAATTAGCAATTATCTTTTTCCATATCCTCAAAAAAAATTTTAAAAATTAGAAGTACTACATGACTTGTGTTCATTCCATTAATTTTCTGTTCTCATTTCCTGTTACTTTCCCATCTATTCATTATGACCACAGTGGCTTATTTTTTAATGTGTGCATAAAAATCTATATGTATTTGGATTTAAAGTTTTCTCCTGCCCCAAATTTGATAATAATTTATGTTAGAGCTGTATCTTGTTATTTTCAATGACGAGTCTTTATCTTATGCTAGTACATTCACTTTTGCAAATAAGATCTTTAAAATCTGCACTGTTTCCATTCTACTACAATGTGTTTGTATGTTATGTTATTCCCAGTCATTTAGTTTTCTATTTAGACAAAAATAAACATTTCTAATTTTCCTGAGAAAATTTTAAAAACCTCCTTATATACTGTTTATTTATTATTTTTTAAAGATTTTTATTTATTTGACAAAAAGAGACACAGCAAGAGGGAACACAAGCAGTGGGAGAGAGAGAGGAAAAAGCAGACTCCCTGCCAAGCAGGGAGCCCAACCAGGGGCTCGATCCCAAGACCCCTGGATCATGAGCTGAGCTGAAGGCAGATTCTTAGTGAAGCAGCCACCTAGGCATCCCTGTTAATTTATTGTTAATAAGGTGTTTCATCTAATCACTACCTCTCAGCATTACAATTTATTAATTATTTCTTCAAATTAACATACTCTTATTATGATGAGCACTGAATAATGTATAAAATTGTTGAATCATTGTATTTTACAATGATTATATATATTAGTTTCAACTAATATATATAATCTAATATTAATGAAACTAATATAACACTATTAGCTATATTCATATTAAATTTTAAAGACAATAAAAATCAGTAAATTTACTGTGAAAAATATGCTTATTATTTAATTATTCATCTTTAATAGTATTATTAGTAGTACATATAGCTAGTATTATTCCAATTGCAGGTGTGTGTGTGTGTATGAGTGTGTGTGTGTGTGTATGAAGTGCCTCTTATTTCATTTTCCCAGTTTTTAAATCAGTGTTAAAATTCTTTGAAATTTTTAAAAAGATAATTAAAATTTTGACTTGTTTCTTCAAAATATAATGCTTTCTTTATTTCTTTGATTTATTTACCCATTTACAAATGTTAATAATTATGTATTTTTTTCTGAATATTTCCCATGTCTTTTTTACTTATCACATATTTTCCCAAACTGATGATATGTTATAATTAGTATTTGATTCTAGCTGTTTTATGCTCTTAATTTTACATTAACCATTTCATTATATATTGTTAATGATCATAAAATATGGGTTTCTTTTCAAAAATCTTTAATTAACAATATATTGCCTGCTTATATCAGAATTTTATTTAACATATATGCAATCCATGTGTTTAAGGAGCCACACTCTAGAATAAGAATAAAAATCTTATTACACAAATTGCCTCAGCAATAGGCCATAGAAAATATGAAACAAGAATAGGCTTTCTTGAAAACAAAATCTATTAGATTAAAGTGAAACTACCACATAAAGGAAAAAATATACTTGAATTATTAAAAATAAACTGAAAATGTAGATATCAAATGGAAACTTCTGGAATATATTAACATTATATAAATGCACATGAAAGAGATGGTAATCATGTAAATGTATTCAAGTTAGTATATGGAGAAAGTCTAAAGAGAGCCTTCTAGGGTCTGAGAGGAAAATATATAAATTTAAATGATCAGAGAGAAAACAAGGACAAAACACAAGTGCAAGAGATATAATATATTTGCAGTTAAATAATTGAAAAATATTTGATGACAATTTATTAAGACTATTAAGTACTTAAGTGAAATTATGTACTGGTGGAGCCTGTGTGGCTCATTCAATTAAGCATTTGCCTTTGATTGAGGTCATGATCCCAGGGTCCTGGGATTGGGTTCCATGTTGGGCTCCCTGCTCAGTGTGGAGCCTGCTTCTCCCCCTCCCTTTGCCTGACCCTCCCTCTGCTCCTCCTCCCACTCCTGCTTGTGTGCTCTCTCTCTCAAAAATAGGTAAATAAAATCTTTTTTTAAAAAACTAAATTAAATTAAGTTAAACTCAGCAACAGAGTTTTGGAGGGAAGGAGGGTGGGGAGCTGGGTGAGCCTGGTGGTGGGTATTATGGAGGGCATGTATTGCATGGAGCACTGGCTGTGGTGTGTAAACAATGAATTTTGGAACACTGAAAAAAAATTAAAAAAAAATAGCCCATGTTCTAAATGAAAGGAGCTTGGAAGTCATCAGTCCATCCTAACAATAAACAGGAAGCTGAACAGGCTGAAATATCAACAACTTTTCTTGGATCCTTTAGAGAGGTGAGGACCCAGGGCAAGCTATTGTATGCAAACCTGGAGAAACAGAGAAACATAAAGTAGAGTCACAAGTGGAAACTGTTGTAGGAACTAGTGCCACAGGTAGGAAACCCTGAACTGTAATTTATGAGTTGCATGGAGGCCCTGTGTGGACGTGAGAGTTAAAGACTCCCAGAAAAAAAAATCATGAAAATATTAAATACCCACTACAAACCCATTAGAGTGGATATACATATATTTTTAAATCTGACAATACCAACTGCTAGCAAGGATATAGAGCAATATGAATTCTCAGTCATTGTTGGTGGATATGACAAATGATACAATTCATTTGGCAAGAAAATTTAGTAGCTTTTTAGACAGACTCTTACCATGTGATTTAGTTATAGTGCTTCTAGGTATTTATCCAACTGATTTGAATATCTATGTCTACATGAAAATGTGCACATGAATGGAAGCAACTAAGATGTCATATAATCAGTGAATAGAAAAAAAATAACTATGGTATATTTATACAATAGAATATTTTAAATAATGAAAACAACTATTAAGATATGGACAGATATAGAAGAAATTTAAACAAATTTTGCTAAGTGAAAGAAGCCAATGTGATTCCAATTATATGACATTTTGGAAAAACCAAAACTATAAAAACAGTAACCAGGTCAGTGGTCAAGATGGGATGTATGCAAGATGAAGTAAGTGAAGTGCAGGGGAATTTTTTTAGGTTGGTGGATCTGTTCTTTTTTCCTTTTATTTTCTTTCTTTTTTAAAAAAATTTATTTATTTATTTATTTATGAGAAAGAGTGTGTGCAAGTGAGGGGAGGGGCTGAGGGAGAGGGAGAAGTAGAGAAACCCAAGAAGACTCAGCACTTATCATGAAGCTAACATGGGACCTGATCTCATGAAGACACCAAGATTATGACCTGAGACAAATCAAGAGTCTGTTGTTTAACTGATTGAGCCATCCAGGTACCCATTTGCTTGAGTTATTCTATATGATGCTTAATGATGGATATATGACATTATGCAGTTGTTAAAATTCCAAAAATTTAATGGCAAGAAGTAAACTTTATGTTAATTTCTTAGGATTTCGAGGACTATAGGAAGGAATGCAGATTTAGACAAGAGAATCTAATTGTATTACAAATACATGAAACAACTTTGCTGAAGAAGATGGAGGAACTGGTGCTAATATATATATATATATATATATATATATATATATATATATATAATTTTAAAAATGTCTATAGCCTGTAATACTAATGGCAAAAGAATGTGCATGTAAGCACTGTATTTTAATTAATAAAGATTTTTCCCCCCAGTGGGAGTAGAGCTTAATTTTTCCTAATATACAATTTTACTGAAATTGAAAAAGTAAGTAAGTGGAAAATATTTGGTAGTATCTAGGTTTATTACTATTGAAGTGGCAATTTATATATCTTCAAGGGGAGGAGGTTACCACTGGATTCATGTGACAAAGGATTAGAGATGAAGATGTTAGTATGAACTCATGTTTGGCTTCATATAGGTACAGGTAGTTTCATTAGAAATATTTATACATATGTATATATGTATATCTCCACAGGTTGGTTAACACATATACATTGCCTTTGTCTGCCAACCAAAAATCCATAAAAACTATGACACTCAGTAGCAAGGACACAAAGCACTCAGATCTTGGTTCCTAATAAAATGAGTCAGAGTTCCTTGAACAAATGGATGAGTTCAGTGTTGGATTGTCTGACTTATATGATGAGTCTGGAGCATATTGTAGAGTCATAAATTTAGGAAATATAAGGAGAAGAGAAGAGTGTAGAGGGAGAAAGGAAGGAAAAAAGACAAACACCATATAGATGAAGGTAGATCAAGGAGACACATTAGAATTCCCCAATAGTTAAAACTGGAAAAATTCATGCAAAAAATATATAAATTAGTATTGGATTGCAAGCCAAAATATAAAATGAATACCTATAAGTCCATACTAATATAAATAAATGACTGAAAAAATAAATGGATAAGAATAAAAAAAATTCATGCAGCATTCTACATAATTTATGCCAATATTCTGACTTCAGTGAGGGGTGTCATAGCTCCTTCTCCTTTAGGGTGAGTTGTGCATAGTGACTTCCTTCCAAAGAGTACAAGATCCAAATAATGAAAAAATAATACTTTAATAGTAGAGAAAGCTGACAAACACTACATCAGTCAAGAGATCAAGGTCAACATCAACTAAGCTGAATCGTATTGATAGTATTTACCCTTTATATGATAAGATTAAAATGTCAATTCACCTTTGTGGTCTTTCTCTTCATAAGCCATAACCCTAGCCTAATTATGACAAAAACAGTGGGAAAATTCTGATTCTGTAGGAGCATCTTACAAATAAAAACACACACACACACAAAAAAACCCCAAAAACAAAACTGGCCAGTACTCCTCAAAAATTTCAAAGTCATCAAAAAGGAAAAAAAAATTTAAGAAACTGTTATAGACAAATGGAGCCTAAGAAGAAATGACAAATGTCTTCAAGAAGACATAGTGATATCATGGGATAGAAAAAAACAAATGAGGTAGAAATAAGGAAATTTCAATAAATTATGGACCTTAGTTAATAAGTAATCTAACAATATTGGTTCATTTTTTCATTGACCATAGCAAATGCATCATGCTAATATAAGATGTTAACAATAGGAGAAACTTGGGGGTGATAGATAAGGGGAGGTCTCTATACCATCAAAGCTGGGGACATCATAATTCTTGACTTCAAATTATATATTACAAAACTGTGGTACCCAAAACAGTATGCTTTTGGCATAAAAATAGACACAAGATTAATGGAGGAGAATAGAAAACTAAGAAATGGATCCACAACTATATGGTCAATTAATCCCTGACAAATGAGGCAAGAATATACAATGGGAAAAAGTCTCTTCAACAAATGTATGGAAAAATTGGATAGAAGCATGCACAAGAATGAAGGTGGACACTTCTCTTGCACCATCCACACACACACACACACACACACACACACACAGAAATGGATGAAAGACCTAAACGTGAGACATGAAATTCTAAAAATCCTAGTGGAGAACGTAGCCAGTAACCTCTTTGACTCTGGCTGTAGCAACTTCCTTCTAGATGTGTCTCCTGAGGCAAGGGAAACATAAACAAAAATAAACTATTGGGACTACTCAGTTTTTTAAAAATAAATTTAAAACTCATCTAAAGAACAAAGTCCATTATAATATAAAATGGAAAACAAAACAAAACTTACAGACAATTATGATATCAAAGTTGAATTTCCCAAGCCAAATCCAGTTTCTTCCCCTCCCCAGATTAGGATCTCTGCAGCCTGTCCTATTAGAGGAAAGGTTGACTTCTCTACTTTGAGCCTTCTTGCTTTTCAGTTGTTCACAGCTATTCATTTTGCTGCCTTTGCATATCTGAAATAGGAATGGAAGAGAAATGATAAAGAGATAATAATGATAAAATTCTGACATCTAGAAACCACAAAAGAGGGATGAACCTGGGACTGGAGTCAAGAAAGATTATTTTTAGAGGGAAATTTTGGCATGGCATATGTTGTCATAAGTGATGGGTATTATTTAACATTAGCCTAGAATAAGGTAGTCAATTAGTTTGATGCCTACTGAGATTTCCTTTTTGGGACTTATGCCCCCAACTACCAGCCTATGTGGGTGTCCTTGTCTGCAAACTGCTTACAGCTGGACTGGTCCACAGAATGTATGCTGAGTTACCTGGAGCTGCTTTACCAAAGTTGCTTGGAGCTATGCCACTCCTGAAAGGGGATAGCTCTTGTCAGTGAATAATGGAAGCATGTAAAAATGTCTGTGCCCTGAGTCAGAACATTTAGTTGATGCCCTTTATGCTCTTAAACTCTTCCGGGAATCAGGATAAAGCTGGACTTAGCTGATGCCTTGGTTTGCTCATTCACATCCCAAATACTATCTCTACTCTGTTCTGAACAGTTTCATATGAGCACATTCTCTTGGTAATAACTTGAATAAGAATCTCTATTTTAGTACAATACTTCTAGAGAATATACCTAAGAGAAAGAAAAAAAAATGCCTCAAACTTTGTACCTCTCTCTCCTTTCTTCTTGTATGTGTGACTTCATCCAACGTCAATCCAATTTTTATGATGAAGTCACCTTCCCTCCTCAAACTACCATTTTTCATGGCCTTTAGCAAAGAGAAATCTTTGAGGTATTCTGTTATTTTCAGCCTGAATGAAATTCAAACAGAATCATTAACAGTGTTATCTTACTAGGACAAGAGTTAAATATATCTATTTAAATATATGTCCATACTTACATATTTATATATACTACATACATCTTAACATGAGATTAAATATATGCAAAATGTAATGTATGCCTGTGTATATAAATAAGTACATATAATATATACAATAAATATATAATGCTCATATATTAATATCACCACATTATAATTCATATTTAATTTAACAGTATAATTTTTATTATTTGTAGACATCATTAATAAATTCACATGGTTTAATATTAGTATTATGACAATTATAAATAAAGGGTTTTTACAAGACTTAGAGATGATAATTCCCAACATTTCAGTATTCACTTCAGTTTTCTTTGGACTATTATTTTTTTTAATAAAGAAAATACAGAGGCTTTTTGTTTCAATAAAGAAAGGCAACAACATGCCAGAAATTCCATGTTGCCTCCAATATGGTAATATATTCCTTTTGAAGACTGTTTTGCTGTGGACAGAACATAGTTTAAATCCTGAGTACACAGGAGACAGCAGTTGGCATGTGCTCTTCAGTTTGACAACTCAACTTAGGTTTTATACAGCTCAGCACATCTTTATTAGTACATCAAGCACTGTTATGGCTCAGAACAGAAAGAGCCATGCTTAGGTATTCAAGGGAGGTGGAGTAGTTAAGGAGAAAGTTTCTATAAAATGTAGATTATTAAAAAGGCATACAGTTTTGTGATATCCTCTCATCTCCACCACCCCAGCAAAATGGTGATTCCAAAATTAATCTGTTAAAATGATGATTTTGATTCAAGTAGAAAAATGTCATTCTTTAAGTACTGAGTAAATGCAAGATACTGTGTTAGGTCCTAGGTTTTCAGGATTAAATAAGACATATCATTTCATTAAATATATGAATATATAGGAATACATGTATATATATATATATATATATATATATATATATATATATATTTGCCCTCTAACCGAAGATATTTCTTCTGATCAAAGAATACATTCAATGTTACCAATGTGCAGAAATGGATAAAGAGACATTATTGAATGATTTTCTTTATCCTCTATGATCCACAGAGATAATAAAATGTTTGTTGTTCAAAATAGGTGATAAAAAGGCATGGTTAAAGTGCATAACTTAAATTGAAAAAGGAGGAAATATATATAGAGAATCAGGAAGTGTGAATAAAGGAATAGGAGAGGATGCAAATATAAAACTAAATCTCTTTCCCACATAACAACTTCCTTTTTCCTCATTCAGTAGTCTTAGACAACATTTAAATTTATATGAACCCAAAGAGGCTTATATTAATGCAAAAGATGCAATATCATTGGATTTTACAGTGTATAATTCCATAGGCACTTGGGGATGGATAATTATTTACCCCATCTAGCTAACTTAGGGAAAACTATGAATGTAGCTCCATTATCAAGCATCATGGACAGTCAGACTCTATGACATCTGCTTGAGTATATGACTGAGTAAACTAACAAGTGTGCCATTATTACCTGCTCTGTGGGTAAACAGTACACCTGATAAAGCAGAAAGTCTAACCATAGCAGGTAATGGTGATGGTCATTGGATAAATAAGGAAACAGGCAGATTGACAGATGGTCACTTTTTTAAAAAATTATCATTAATAAATTTCAATCCCCAGAGAAAGATGTCATCATGATAGCCTTATGTGACCAGGTCAGTGCAAGAAAATAGTACTCTTAGCTATTTCTCTTGTATTTGTCATTTAGTAATGACTGCTATTAGAACGTTCCATATTGATTTCCTTGTACAAAGAAGATTGGATTCTTGTTGGCTTATAAACATTCTCTAAATCTACCATGTATATAACCTGAACCTGTGTCAGCTCATGACTGCATGTATGGGAAACTAACTACAATGACCTGTTCCTTGTTTTTAGGGTGTGTTTACCATTCTGGTAAGTTTTCTATTGAGCTGAGGACAGTATTTACCAATGAACCAGATAGTATGGAGGGTGCTGAAGAGTGTAGCTTTTAATCCCTGAACAGTAACTAATTATGCAGCTATCCAGTGATTCATTTAGAGGCAAAGCTTGGGCAGAATGGTGGGTGTGGGTCTAGAAAACAGGTGGCCTGGTGTAATCTTGTAAATATGCTGAAATTTGACCTATTGGAAAATAGACCAATGATATTTGATATAATCTTCACCTAAAGAATAAATTTATTAGGACATCTCGTTTTAGTATTTTTTGTGGTAAACAAATCATAGTCTACAGATTTAATGGAGAAGCATGACTACTTGGAAAATACCACATACACTATCCAACTATTTGAACATAAAATGGAAATATATTGTAACCTGACTTAGGTCAATCACATTTTCACCCTTGGGGAGTTAAAGTCAAGCAACACACAAATAAACTGACAATGAAATGTAATTTTCCTAATCATTTGATTTAAAATTGTAACTTATTTCTGAATTCATTTTTGGGTACCTTAGTCTTTTTTATTTTTCATAATTCTTACTACATCCTAATATAGTACATGATTTAATTTTCATGGTTTATTATTTACTGGCTGTCTTTCTTCATTATAATATAAGATGCACAAAAGTGGGACCCTATTCTTGCTTTATTGATTGATACTAAATCCATTTAGTAATGAAAAGTATGTAATAGATACACAACAAAACTGAATAAATGAATGTGTTCAAAGCAACTGTATGTTGCAGTCTGGAGCTACTATGGACCATGCATGAAATAAAAGTAAGCAGATTCTGGATGGGTTTAAGAGTTTACATTTATATGAATTATAGAAGTAAAGAATCAGAGAAAAAGGAGGAGGAATAAAAGAAAAGAGATAAGGGAACAGGGGAAGAAAGGAAAGAGGAAATAATGGAAATGAGGGGGAGAAAAGTAGAAAGAGGAAAAAAATGTGGAGTAGAGAATTAACTGATCTTTGGAGCTCTTCTAGTTTTTGTCCCTGTGATCCTTCATTGTTTATCTTTCTGAATTCCTAAGGAATTCTCTAAGAGGTTCCTATATGTAAATATAATAAATAATATATTTCTCAAATATTTAAAAAATGGATTTCCAGTTCCTGATACAAAAAGGCCTGATACAAAAATGGATTTCCAGTTCTTGATACAAAAAGAATAAGTCCCCTGAAATTTACTACACATGTTTTTTTCTCTAGTTCCTTAATATGAGAAATAATAGTAGTAAAATCATTTTGATAGTAAGGAAAGGTGTTCTCACTTTTTACTTAAAATGAATGCAATCCATGTACATTTCAAATTCTTTAATTTGGTGCTTTTGGAGATACACGCATTTTTCTCATTTCCAATAAAACCTATAAAAACAAAATTGAGGATGTTAGGAGTTATTTAGTAACACATCACTTCTAGTCTACAATAGCTATAATTAGAGTTGACTGTCTTTTCCTTTTGACCTTGCAGAAACAATTAATGTTAATGAGGAATGCTTATTTTGAGTGTGGAATCGTTCATATGCAAAAATAAAAACAAAAAAACAAAAACAAAAATTAAAAATTCACCTGCTATGGTGTGTGGTGCCCACAGACATTGCTCAGAGTTGAACACTTTACTCTCAAAGATACACAAAAATATCCCTGTGTTGACAAAATATAAGCCTGTAGCTCCAACACTTCAATTATTAAAAATAAATGAAAAAATCTAAGATATATGAAACAAACTTGACTGCTTAAATAAGGATTCTGTGAGAACAATGAAAAAGATCAGATAATTTGTTGAAGGCCACTGAATACTGGGGTTGGAGTTTATTCTCCCATTCAGGACTCAATAATTAAGCCTTGTAGTGTTTTCTTTTTTTTTTTTTTTTTTTTTTTTTTTTTTAATTTTTTATTTTTTATAAACATATATTTTTTATATACATATATTTTTATCCCCAGGTCTGTGAATCACCAGGTTTACACACTTCACAGCACTCACCAAATCACATACCCTCCCCAATGTCCATAATCCCACCCCCTTCTCCCCAACCCCCTCCCCCCGGCAACCCTCAGTTTGTTTTGTGAGATTAAGAGTCATTTATGGTTTGTCTCCCTCCCAATCCCATCTTGTTTCATTTATTCTTCTACCCACTTAAGCCTCCATGTTGCATCACCACTTCCTCATATCAGGGAGATCATATGATAGTTGTCTTTCTCTGCTTGACTTATTTCGCTAAGCATGATACGCTCTAGTTCCATCCACGTTGTTGCAAATGGCAAGATTTCATTTCTTTTGATGGCTGCATAGTATTCCATTGTGTATATATACCACATCTTCTTGATCCATTCATCTGTTGATGGACATCTAGGTTCTTTCCATAGTTTGGCTATTGTGGACATTGCTGCTATAAACATTCGGGTGCATGTGTCCCTTTGGATCACTACATTTGTATCTTTAGGGTAAATACCCAATAGTGCAATTGCTGGGTCATAGGGCAGTTCTATTTTCAACATTTTGAGGAACCTCCATGCTGTTTTCCAGAGTGGCTGCACCAGCTTGCATTCCCACCAACAGTGTAGGAGGGTTCCCCTTTCTCCGCATCCTCGCCAGCATCTGTCATTTCCTGACTTGTTGATTTTAGCCATTCTGACTGGTGTGAGGTGATATCTCATTGTGGTTTTGATTTGTATTTCCCTGATGCCGAGTGATATGGAGCACTTTTTCATGTGTCTGTTCGCCATCTGGATGTCTTCTTTGCAGAAATGTCTGTTCATGTCTTCTGCCCATTTCTTGATTGGATTATTTGTTCTTTGGGTGTTGAGTTTGCTAAGTTCTTTATAGATTCTGGACACTAGTCCTTTATCTGATATGTCGTTTGCAAATATCTTCTCCCATTCTGTCAGTTGTCTTTTGATTTTGTTAACTGTTTCCTTTGCTGTGCAAAAGCTTTTGATCTTGATGAAATCCCAGTAGTTCATTTTTTCCCTTGCTTCCCTTGCCTTTTGCGTTGTTCCTAGGAAGATGTTGCTGCGGCAGAGGTCGAAGAGGTTGCTGCCCGTGTTCTCCTCAAGGATTTTGATGGATTCCTTTCGTACATTGAGGTCCTTCATCCATTTTGAGTCTATTTTTGTGTGTGGTGTAAGGGAATGGTCCAATTTCATTTTTCTGCATGTGGCTGTCCAATTTTCCCAGCACCATTTATTGAAAAGGCTGTCTTTTTTCCATTGGACATTCTTTCCTGCTTTGTCGAAGATTAGTTGACCATAGATTTGAGGGTCTATTTCTGGGCTCTCTATTCTGTTCCATTGATCTATGTGTCTGTTTTTGTGCCAGTACCATGCTGTCTTGATGATGACAGCTTTGTAATAGAGCTTGAAGTCCGGAATTGTGATGCCACCAACGTTGGCTTTCTTTTTCAATATCCCTTTGGCTATTCGAGGTCTTTTCTGGTTCCATATAAATTTTAGAATTATTTGTTCCATTTCTTTGAAAAAGATGGATGGTACTTTGATAGGAATTGCATTAAATGTGTAGATTGCTTTAGGTAGCATAGACATTTTCACAATATTTATTCTTCCAATCCAGGAGCATGGAACATTTTTCCATTTCTTTGTGTCTTCCTCAATTTCTTTCATGAGTATTTTATAGTTTTCTGAGTATAGATTCTGTGTCTCTTTGGTTAGGTTTATTCCTAGGTATCTTATGGTTTTGGATGCAATTGTAAATGGGATTGACTCCTTAATATCTCTTTCTTCTGTCTTGCTGTTGGTGTAGAGAAATGCAACTGATTTCTGTGCATTGATTTTATATCCTGACACTTTACTGAATTCCTGTATAAGTTCTAGCAGTTTTGGAGTGGAGCCTTTTGGGTTTTCCACATATAGTATCATATCATCTGCGAAGAGTGATAATTTGACTTCTTCTTTGCCGATTTGGATGCCTTTAATTTCCTTTTGTTGTCTGATTGCTGAGGCTAGGACCTCTAGTACGATGTTGAATAGCAGTGGTGATAATGGACATCCCTGCCGTGTTCCTGACCTTAGCGGAAAAGCTTTCAGTTTTTCTCCATTGAGAATGATATTTGCGGTGGGTTTTTCATAGATGGCTTTGATGATATTGAGGTATGTGCCCTCTATCCCTACACTTTGAAGAGTTTTGATCAGGAAGGGATGTTGTACTTTGTCAAATGCTTTTTCAGCATCTATTGAGAGTATCATATGGTTCTTGTTCTTACTTTTATTGATGTGTTGTATCACATTGACTGATTTGCGGATGTTGAACCAACCTTGCAGCCCTGGAATAAATCCCACTTGGTCGTGGTGAATAATCTTTTTAATGTACTGTTGAATCCGATTGGCTAGTATTTTGTTGAGTATTTTCGCATCTGTGTTCATCAAGGATATCGGTCTATAGCTCTCTTTTTTGGTGGGATCCTTGTCTGGTTTTGGGATCAAGGTGATGCTGGCCTCATAAAATGAGTTTGGAAGTTTTCCTTCCATTTCTATTTTTTGGAACAGTTTCAGGAGAATAGGAATTAGTTCTTCTTTAAATGTTTGGTAGAATTCCCCCGGGAAGCCGTCTGGCCCTGGGCTTTTGTTTGTTTGGAGATTTTTAATGACTGTTTCAATCTCCTTACTGGTTATGGGTCTGTTCAGGCTTTCTATTTCTTCATGGTTCAGTTGTGGTAGTTTATATGTTTCTAGGAATGCATCCATTTCTTCCAGATTGTCAAATTTATTGCCGTAGAGTTGCTCATAGTATGTTCTTATAATAGTTTGTATTTCCTTGGTGTTAGTTGTGATCTCTCCTCTTTCTTTCATGATTTTATTTATTTGGGTCCTTTCTCTTTTCTTTTTGATAAGTCGGGCCAGGGGTTTATCAATTTTATTAATTCTTTCAAAGAACCAGCTCCTAGTTTCGTTGATTTGTTCTATTGTTTTTTTGGTTTCTATTTCATTGATTTCTGCTCTGATCTTTATGATTTCTCTTCTCCTGCTGGGCTTAGGGTTTCTTTCTTGTTCTTTCTCCAGCTCCTTTAGGTGTAGGGTTAGGTTGTGTACCTGAGACCTTTCTTGTTTCTTGAGAAAGGCTTGTACCGCTATATATTTTCCTCTCAGGACTGCCTTTGTTGTGTCCCACAGATTTTGAACCGTTGTATTTTCATTATCATTTGTTTCCATGATTTTTTTCAATTCTTCTTTAATTTCCCGGTTGACCCATTCATTCTTTAGAAGGATACTGTTTAGTCTCCATGTATTTGGGTTCTTTCCAAACTTCCTTTTGTGGTTGAGTTCTAGCTTTAGAGCATTGTGGTCTGAAAATATGCAGGGAATGATCCCAATCTTTTGATACCGGTTGAGTCCTGATTTAGGACCGAGGATGTGATCTATTCTGGAGAATGTTCCATGTGCACTAGAGAAGAATGTGTATTCTGTTGCTTTGGGATGAAATGTTCTGAATATATCTGTGATGTCCATCTGGTCCAGTGTGTCATTTAAGGCCTTTATTTCCTTGCTGATCTTTTGCTTGGATGACCTGTCCATTTCAGTGAGGGGAGTGTTAAAGTCCCCTACTATTATTGTATTGTTGTTGATGTGTTTCTTTGATTTTGTTATTAATTGGTTTATATAGTTGGCTGCTCCCACGTTGGGGGCATAGATATTTAAAATTGTTAAATCTTCTTGTTGGACAGACCCTTTGAGTATGATATAGTGTCCTTCCTCATCTCTTATTACAGTCTTTGGCTTAAAATCTAATTGATCTGATATAAGGATTGCCACTCCTGCTTTCTTCTGATGTCCATTAGCATGGTAAATTCTTTTCCACCCCCTCACTTTAAATCTGGAGGTGTCTTCGGGCTTAAAATGTGTTTCTTGGAGGCAACATATAGATGGGTTTTGTTTTTTTATCCATTCTGATACCCTGTGTCTTTTGACAGGGGCATTTAGCCCATTCACATTCAGGGTAAGTATTGAGAGATATGAATTTAGTGCCATTGTATTGCCTGTAAGGTGACTGTTACTGTATATGGTCTCTGTTCCTTTCTGATCTACCACTTGTAGGCTCTCTCTTTGCTTAGAGGACCCCTTTCAATATTTCCTGTAGAGCTGGTTTGGTATTTGCAAATTCTTTCAGTTGTTGTTTGTCCTGGAAGCTTTTAATCTCTCCTTCTATTTTCAATGATAGCCTAGCTGGATATAGTATTCTTGGCTGCATGTTTTTCTCGTTTAGTGCTCTGAAAATATCATGCCAGCTCTTTCTGGCCTGCCAGGTCTCTGTGGATAAGTCAGCTGCCAATCTAATATTTTTACCATTGTATGTTACAGACTTCTTTTCCCGGGCTGCTTTCAGGATTTTCTCTTTGTCATTGAGACTTGTAAATTTTACTATTAGGTGACGGGGTGTGGGCCTATTCTTATTGATTTTGAGGGGCATTCTCTGAACCTCCTGAATTTTGATGCTCGTTCCCTTTGCCATATTGGGGAAATTCTCCCCAATAATTCTCTCCAGTATACCTTCTGCTCCCCTCTCACTTTCTTCTTCTTCTGGAATCCCAATTATTCTAATGTTGTTTCGTCTTATGGTGTCACTTATCTCTCGAATTCTCCCCTCGTGGTCCAGTAGCTGTTTGTCCCTCTTTTGATCAGCTTCTTTATTCTCTGTCATTTGGTCTTCTATATCACTAATTCTTTCTTCTGCCTCATTTATCCTAGCAGTGAGAGCCTCCATTTTTGATTGCACCTCATTAATAGCTTTTTTGATTTCAACTTGGTTAGATTTTAGTTCTTTTATTTCTCCAGAAAGGGCTTTTATATTTCTCGAGAGGGTTTCTCTAATATCTTCCATGCCTTTTTCGAGCCCGGCTAGAACCTTGAGAATTGTCATTCTGAACTCTAGATCTGACATATTACCGATGTCTGTATTGATTAGGTCCCTAGCCTTCGGTACTGCCTCTTGTTCTTTTTTTTGTGGTGAATTTTTACGTCTTGTCATTTTGTCCAGATAAGAGTAAATGAAGGGGCAAGTAAAATACTAAAAGGGTGGCAACAACCCCATGAAAATATGCTTTAGCCAAATTAGAAGAGATCCAAAATCGTGAGTGGGGAGAAAGGGGATAAAAAGAGGTTCAAAAAGGAAGAAAGAAAAAAGAAAAAAAAAAAAAAAAAAAGAAAAGAAAAGAATTTTTTTTAAAAAAGAAAACACCTAAGAAAAATGTAAAAATATATATATATATATATATATATATATATTAGATAAACTAGTAAAAAATCGTTAAAAAAGAAAAAGGTAACAGTTAAAAAAAAAAAAAAATTTTACCCGAAGGCGAGAAAAAAAAAAAAAATGAAAAAGAAAAAATTAAATTAACTGCAAGACTAAAAAAAATCACAGGAAAAAAGCCATGAGTTCCGTGCTTGGCTTTCTCCTCCTCTGGAATTCTGCTGCTCTCCTTGGTATTGAAACCGCACTCCTTGGTAGGTGAACTTGGTCTCGGCTAGATTTCTTGTTGATCTTCTGGGGGAGGGGCCTGTTGTAGTGATTCTCAAGTGTCTTTGCCCCAGGCGGAATTACACCGCCCTTACCCGGGGCCGGGGTGAGTGATCCGCTCGGGTTTGCTTTCAGGAGCTTTTGTTCCCTGAGCGCTTTCCGTAGAGTTCCGGAGGACGGGAATACAAATGGCGGCCTCCTGGTCTCCGGCCCGGAGGAGCCGAGAGCCCAGGGCCCCACTCCTCAGGGCGCCCTCAGAGAACAGCGCCCAGTCACTCCCGTCTGCCTGACCTCCGGCCGCGCTCCGAGCTCACCGAGCCTGCGACCGGTTCAAGGTAACACGGAGCTGCGAGCTTACTGTCGGCTCTGTCTCTGTAGCCGGCTTTCCCGTTCCAATACCCGCAAGCTCTGCGACACTCAGACACCCCCGATCCTTCTGTGACCCTGCGGGACCTGAGGCCACGCTGACCCCGCGTGGGCTTCGCCCCGGTTTAGCCTCTGGAGCGATGTCCCTCAGCGGAACAGACTTTTAAAAGTCCTGATTTTGTGCGCGGTTGCTCCGCCGCTTGCCGGGAGCCGGCCCCTCCCCCCGGGGTCTATCTTCCCGTCGCTTTGGATTCACTTCTCCGCCGGTCCTACCTTTCAGAAAGTGGTTGTTTTTCTGTTTCCAGAATTGCTGTTCTTCTTCTCTTCGATCTGCCGATGGATTTTCAGGTGTTTGCAATCTTTAGATAAGCTATCTAGCTGATCTCCGGCTAGCTGAAGCAGTCTCAGCTTGCTACTTCTCCGCCATCTTGACTCCTCCCGTAGTGTTTTCTTTTTAATTGGATTTTAATATTAAGGAATGGATATTATAATGGTTTATCTAGGGTAAATATTGGATCTACTAAAATAGAAACAAAACAAGTCAAACAGACTACCTCCGTGCCACTGTAGTTCGTTGTTTTGGGGGGATAAAATGGAAAATGTGTACTTTATTAAAGAAACTAAAATAAGTGAAATAACCTAAAACATTCATAATTTGAATGCCTTTTCCTCTATCTATGTGTGACAGGTAGAATAATGGACACACCTAATTAAGAAGAAGAAGAAGAAGATGAAGAAGAAGACCAAGAGACACATACACACACAAAAAGACCTAGATGAACAGGAAATTCTTGAAATTCTTCCCAATTATTTAGCATGAATATTGGAAAATCTTAAATCTGAGAAGTTTATTATAAGATTTTTTGTTTGTTTGTTTCTGTAACAAATCATGTATGTATAAGTCAGACTCAGTACATTTGTTGTGCTTGGTAATGAATAAAAGTTTTACAACCTTGGGTACAAGAAATAAGCCTATTATACATATATTTTAATTGGAAAATGCTGATTGGACATATGACAATATTCTCCCCCTACCCTGGATTAGAATTTTATTAATGCGATTGGAATTTGGAAGTACAGGCATACTTCATTTTATTGTGCTTTCCTTGATTGTGCTTTGCAGATATAACTTTTTTTATTATTATTAATTGAAGGTTTAGGACACCCCTGAATCAAACAGGTCTGTTGGTATCATTTTCCAAGAGCGTTTGCTCATTTTATGTCTCTATCACATTTTGTTAATTCTTATAATATTTCAGACTTTTACATTATTATTGTATTTGTTATGGTGATCTGTGATCAGTGATCATAACCCACTGAAAGCTCAGATGATTGTTAGCATACTTTTTAGCAATAAAGTATTTTAAAATTAAAAAGAAGAAGAAGAATGGACTTGCAAAGATGTCACATCTTAATTCCCTGAAGCTATGACTGCTATTTTATAGGTAAGAGGGGGAATTAAGGTTGTAGAAGAACTCCAGATTGTTAATCAGCTGACTTTGTGATGATATTATTTGGATTTTTTTCAAGGGAACTCAATATAATTATAGGGATCATTTAAATTTAAAGAGAGAATTAGAAGAAGAGGTCAGAATAAATTGATATTACTATATCAAAAACATCAAAATATCATTGTTGACTCTGAAGATGGATGAAGAGAACCACAAGCCATGGAATGTGGGTACCTAAAAAAGCTGGAAAACAAAATATATCCTCTCAGAGAGCCTCCAGAATGAACAAAGTGGATAGACACTTTGATTTTAGCCTAGCATGACCCATTTTGAATTTTTGACATTTTGTATTGGAAACCATGAAATAAATGTATGTTGTTTTAATTCATAATTTATGGTAATTTTTATATCATCCATAGAAAATTAGTACACCAAGTCTCTTACCTGAAACTCTATCTCCTGAAATTAGAATTCCTTTCTAGATGTTCTTCTTACTCAGGCTTGGGTAACTTTAGCTTTCATTCTTTTCCTTTATTCACACATTTTATTATTAATGCCTTGAAATTCTTTAATTAATTTACATGATTGTTCATTACATGAAATAAATAATCTTTGCTAAAGATTTATTTATTTATTTGAAAGAGAGAGAGAGAGAAAGTGTGTGAGCAGAGGGCTAGGAAGCAGTAGAGGGAAAGAGAGAGAGAGACTCTCCACTGTGTGTAGAGCCTGACAGGGGGCTTGAACTCACAACCCTGAGATCATGACCTGAGCCAAAACCAAGAGTCAAATGTTGAATTGACTGAGACACTCAGGTGCCCCAAGGCAAATAATCTTAATTTTGGTTAACATTACTTTATTCATTTCAGGAATTTTCTAATTAATAATTTATTAATTTAATAAACCAATTTAAACTAAATGTCTCAGGTATTTTACATTTCCAAATTTGTCTTCAGAACACTGCTAGAGCACTCTCTCTTTATTTTTATTCTATTCCTATCTACTTCTAAATGGTAAATTGCTATTACTTATGCATTTTATTTTAAAAACTCAGCCCAGCACCCAAAGTCGTTGTGATAGGCAGCTCCTAGGAAGCCTTGAGATTCCTACTTCCTGATGCACATATCCCCTCCTATTTGTTGTAAATTGGTTTGTGAATATGATGGGACATCCCTAGCATAATCACACCAATTTATATGACAAGGAGATTTTGAAGAAGTGATTTATGTCCCTAATTATTTGACTTTCAGTTACTCAAAATGGACATTTTCCTGGATGAGACTTTAAAAAAATGTCAGAGAGAATTGAAGGGAGATAGAGATCCTTCTACTGGCCTTGAAAGAACAATCTGCCAAGATATGTGGGTAGGGACATGTGGCAGGAATTTTTGAAGGTTTCTAGGACCTCAGAACATCCTCCAGCTGATGGTTAGAAGGAAGCACTACCCTCAGTCCCACAACCAAAAGGAATTAAATTCTTCCAATAACCAGTAAGGATCATAAAGGACTCTGAGTCTCAGATGAGATCACATCCCTAGCTTACATCTTGATTTCAGTATGATGCGACCTTGAACAGAGAGTAATAAAAATATACTGACTGCTCATGCATACAAACTGTGAGATGAAAAATATATGTTGTTTTAAGTTGCTAAACTGGTCATGATTTAATATGTAGCAATAGAAAAATTACACACTCATAGTATTTTCTCAACATACTTCTCTTACTTCATTTCATTCTCTCCCTTTACACAACTATCCCTTGTGCAGGCAAATAGGTACATTGAATGGAAAAAAGCCATAGGAATACTAACCCTGTATCCTTCAAAACCTTGCCCGTGGCACTAATCTGCAATCCTTTATAGTAATATGGTGTTGCTTTGGGGTTACTGTTTTCCTAAGTAAAGGTGGTTCTAGTGGCTTCCTTTTAGACTTTGCACAATTGCCTTCATTTGACAGGTGAAGGAATCAGTCCTGTGATTCCACCAATGTTTATTTTAATTACACATTTTGGACCTGGAGAAATAACCAAAGGTGTGTTTAAGGAGCCACTGGTTCTACTTTGAAATGAAACTGAGATAAAACTCTATTGAGTGCCATAAGCATTTTCTCTGACTCTTGTGGGCCACAGGAATATTTTGAGTCTCCTTGAAAAAGTGTCCATTCAGAGCAAGTGTCCAGCAATCCCCTGAAAGACTGATTATTCCTTCTTCCACAAAACACAATCACTTTGGCAATTGGTCCCTTTGGGGAATTTGAGAGAAAGATTAACAGTATATATTTTTAGCAGTGTACCGGGGTCCTTACTTTAAGAGACCTAGCCCTCCTTCGTTCAAGTGGTTCTAGGCTCATAAACAGGCTCCAGTGTGGGAATTGTTTGAGAAGCTATGATTCTTTGTCTTGGTAATTAAGATTAAATTTTGATTTACCTGACCTGGAACTCTTCTACTTATACAGATCAAGTAAGGGTTTAAAGGACTGCCCCTCTGCTTCTCTTCTAGGGACACCATGGTTTTTGCAAGTCAGACTTACCTGTTTACCACTTGGATTTTCTGTTAATTACAGTAACCATATCCACCTTGTCTTTTGCAATTAAACGTTGTCACTTGACCTCTTGGCATCTAATTATTCCCATTGAATTTAAGAGTCTCAGTTCAGTGGTGGCAGTCTCTGATCAATAGAAAAGAATACCTACAGAACTCTTCAAATATGATGAGTCTCCCCTCACAGGTATATCTTTCACAGATATGGTAAAAGGTATGTACCCATGAGTGGGCGAACAGGTCCTAGTGATAAATCCACTCTAACATTCAAATCTCCCTAAATTTTTCATACTTTCTTCTACAAAATACAAGGTAGTTAGGGCATTTCAACATAATTTACTGTAGGCCACTTTTTTTGGGTCTATATTTCAGCAAGTCAGTGAGATAAACAGAGACTTTTCAAACCCTTCAAACTATAACACTGGATCCAAAATCTCTGTAGAGTGGTTCCATGTCAACAATTTAGTTAGATTCAAAATAATGTTCCTTCTGCCATTATCCTAGACTCTTGATATATATTTATCACCCTATCTTCAGAATTTATGCCTGTATAAATTGGAGTATTCATGTAATTCTTTTGGAGTATAGTAGACCTCCTCATAGGTCACATTTTGTACCTCATCTTTAAGCCCCACTGATACTTGAATCTAGCTCGTTAAAAGTTTTGAAGCAAAGAAAAGTAGCAAGGGTGGATCCTGACATGAATATAGTCAGTATCTTCCCAGCTAACTACCTAAAAGGAAGACATTACAGCTTTCTTAGTCAGCCTCCTCAGGCATGAAGTTGGCAGAATGTATGTATAGGTTATTGTCTCCAGCTACGCCAAGACCTCCTCATATGTCCCATTCTGATTTTCAGGATCCTATCCCTTTCCAATCAATGCATTTACATAATAAGATATACCCTGTGAGGTTGAGAATTCAATTTGTGGCTGTAATTCAACCACTCACAGGATGAAGCTCTGGGTTTGATTTTAGAAATCTCATCTTTGTGAATACAGGAGATAAGGGTTTCGTTCAGGGAAGACATAGATACTTCCAGGCCATTCATGTGGGGAATTTAAAGCCCTGAGCTCATTCTGTTTCTGTACTTTGTGCAGCATTAGGAGCAACCAGCCAATCTCATTACACTCATTAATTTGATAAAAATGTTTTATGATAGCAAATACATGGTCACTCAGAACCTTTCCTCTTGTAACTATTTGGTTAGGAGTATCTAACAGTGATAATTTGCATATCTCTACTGCCACCTCTTGTCATGGATGATGAGTGCCTTCTTTGCCACTGGATATAGAATAATTAGTATGTTGAATTAGAACCAGATTAGTGAGTCAATTTCACAAACCCCAGAACTAATTCAGAGAACTCATCCTTAAGATTCTGTCCCTCTGAAACCAATCTCTGTAGCAAAATTTGTAGCAGTCAGTGTTCTCTAGACAAAAACAAACCAACCCACAAAACCCCCACAAACACACATGCACACACACACATTTATATATATTTATATTTATATTAAATTTATATTTATATACTTATATGTATTTACTTTAAGGAATTGGCTCATATATTTATGAGACTGGCAAGTCCAAAATCTGTATAGGAGGCTATTAGGCTGGAAACTCAGATAAGAGTTGATGTTTGCATTCTTGAATTCAAAATCCATAACACAAGCCAGGGATCTAGAAACTCAGTGAGGATTTCTGTTCAGGCCTTGATGCAATATTCTTTCTTCTATTGGAAACCTGTTTCCTTCAATTGGCTGAAGGCATTGTTGAGGGTAATCTACTTTTTTCAGTGTCAAATGATTGCAGATGTTAATCACATCTACAAAATACTTTGACGTTAACATTGAGACTAGTGTTTGATGAAGGTCTATGCCTTTGGCACTATAAGCTAGATAAGCTGACACAAAATTTAACCGTTACAGTTAGCAAGGACATTCTTAAATGCACTGGTTGTATTTTTCCTCTTAGTTCAAGAAGTGTAAAATGCAATGACTACTAATACAGTTTGATGCCACTGACTTGATTCATGCTGAAGTGTTAAAAATTTAATCAAAATTATTTTTGTATGAGAAATGCATGCATCAGCATAATAAAAAATTTAAATAAAAGACAAATAATGCCTTAGTATTTTCATGAAAATCGTTTTGACCTCATGGAGCTTTTCAGTTGGTTGGATAAAGTCATAGAGGTATATAGAACAACTCTGAGATTCCCTGTTCTAGCAAATCATTAGTAGCTTATTTCTAGAAATTCAATTATCAGCTTTTTTAGAGAGAAAGATTGAGATGATTTGCATTCTCTCTTTTCTTGAATAACTATGTCACAGTTCCTTATCTCTTTCCCCTCCAGGGTTAATAATTAGAAAAACATCAAAAAGACACCAAATTCAGTGTTTAGTGTGTGTATTATCATGCAATTTTTAAAAATATATATATTTTCTGCTTTCTTTTATTTTATTAATGAAGGATGATACTTTTTGAGTTTAATGGTTTATCTTGGTTGTACAGAGGCATCTACATGGTTCAGTCAGTTCAGCTTCTAACCCTTGCTTTGGCCTCAGGTCATGAGGCCAGGGTTCTGGGATAGAGCTCTGTGTGGAGTCCTGCTTCAGAATCCCCACTCAGTGGGGAGCCTGCTTGTACACTTTCTCCTTCTCCTTCTGCCCTTCCTTCCTCGTGCTCTCTTTCTGTCTGTCTCTCTCTAAAAATAAATTTTTAAAAAACAAACAAAAAACCTTGGTTGAACATTCCATCAGGAAAAAATGATGAATTGTCCAAAATGAAAGTGTATTTCAAATAGAAACATTTGCATGTACTATTGTGTCAATATATTATTAAAATATTTTAATGAAAAATGAATGGCTTGCATGTTATGCCTCAAACTGAGATTGTACATTGTATTTTAAAATTCATTAGATTCTGTAAACCTGGTGATTCACAGACCTGTACCCCTGGGGATAAAAATATATGTTTATAAAAAATAAAAAATTAATAAAAAAAAAGTGACCCTGTGAATTGTGATATCCAGACTCCAAATGATTAGTAATATTTGCTTTGAATTTTTAATAACTTTGTTCACCTAATAGTTGGATCATTAAAAAGTACCTCTGAAAAATAAAAAAAAAAATCATTAGATTCTGAATAATTATTTTAATATTAATAGAATTCTTAATAATAAGTAAATGAACTCATAGTTTATTCATAAAAACAATTCTTAAAGAAATCATAGGTAATAATTTAAGTGAAATGCCTCCTAAAATAATCCTTATAATAAATTTAATTTCTTTTAAGATTCATTTTAGATTCAGGATAACAAGTCAAGAATAATCAGCTATTAGTAAAATCACACTTCTGACTTATTTTTCTTAAAAAAAAAATTTCTTTTTTTCTTCTCTTTTTTTTCAATTTAGAAAAATCCTTCCTATAATGTAAAGAGAGAAATTTTACTTATTTAGTTAATAGTTTAATACATATGGTTATCGCTATTCCCATTTCCAGGAACTTGCTTCAATTGTTTCCTCTTCTTCGAGATTATTCATTACACTTAAGGCTTCAGGATACTTTTGGCTTCACATACTTTTTTTTTTCTTTTAACCAAAGCTGAAATTAACATGTTCCATGTAATATACCATTTTACAGTAAAGAATTTGGTTATTTATAATATTTTTAATGAAACAAAGTCTTCCTTACACTCATATCACTATGTTGATAGTTTACAATTATTTATTTTAATACATTTTAGAGAATCACTTTGGCTGAACAATTATTTATTTTAATACACTTTAGAGAATCACTTTGACTGAATAGGTCCATTATTATGTAAGTAGTATTTTAAAGCTTTCAGTACAATAACTCAAAATCTAAATCTAAGATCAATTTATGTCAATATTTCATTTAATGGCTGTCACAGGTGAAAATCCTAATTTATAAAGATACATAGATGTGAATAAAAGTTCAGTATTCAGTATACTTACTAAACCACAGTTCTTTTCAAATCCAGTTGGCATGAAATTCCAATTATATGGGTATATTCATTTTTATATATTTGGTTAGTTATTTTCCATAAATTCTATAATTTCTTAGTCCATTTGGGCTATAAAAGAATACCACAGACTTGTTTGTAAACAATAGAATTTTATTTCTCAAAGTTCTGGAGGTTAGAAAGTTCAAAATCCAGGCACTGGCACATGTGGTTCTGGTGAAAAACCACTTCCTGGTTTATTCACAATCATCTCCCTCTAACTTCACATGACAGATCTGAGGAAACCTTTCACTGGGACAGTAATCCCTATCATATGTGGTTATTCTGTCCCTCCTGCATGATGACAGAAAACAGAAAGATCTATCCTCTGAAAAGCATAAAAAAATAAAGATAGATGTCTTGATAAGAATAGAATAGCATTTAGAAACAGTTAAAAAACGTATTATTTTTCTTTGGAATTTGATCATCCCATGAGAAAAGTTGTAATGATATAGAAAACAAACATTTCCTAATGAAACCACCAACCTGATTGAATAAAATAAATAGGATAATCAGGACTGATGATCCCAGAAGGGCATCTGTGCAGCAAATAAATAGAGAAAATTAGAAACCCAGTGAGAGTAGACTAGACAGCAGATTTACAAGAAAAGGAAATTTAGTGCTGTCTTATAGATTTGAATGTATTGAAAGTAATTTAGATTAATTGGGGGCAAAGGAGTGTGTGAATGAATTAAGAATAATTATTGGAGTAAATATTGTTATTTGTACTCTTCCAATATCAATTTCTATCATTGTTTTATAGTAATAAAATATGTATCTTTTAATTCAGCATACAATTCCATGAAATATATGTGTTTCCTACTCACCCTGGCAGATGTGTATGGTCATATGACCAGGCTGTTGCAAGAAAATTCCTGTAGGTGTGAAGTGTCACTGGTAGAAAATGTCATTAAAGAAACATAAACCCTTCTTCTTCCTCCTCTTCACCCTTCTTCTTCCTCTTATTCCTCCTCCTCCTCCTCCTCTAGTGCTTCTACTGCTGTTTCTTCTTCTTCTTCTTCTTCTTCTTCTTCTTCTTCTTCTTCTTCTTCGTCTTCGTCTTCGTCTTCGTCTTCGTCTTCATCTTCGTCTTTGTCTTTGTCTTCTTCTCATTCTCCTTCTCTTTCTCCTTCACTGAATTAGAGATATCATGACTTATGATGACTGGATATCTTGGAACATGAAATGATTTTGCAAATATAACCTTCTACAATAGAGTGATGTGATTGATAGATCCAGGGTCCCAACACTATAGCTTTGAACTATCTACTTTTAGGTACGTAAATGGGAGACAGATAAATTTATGGTTTAAACTATGGGTATGTTTTATGATCTGTATGGAGACTATCATACCACTAATAAAATTTATTACTAGAATGGTGCATGGCATATGGAAAAAACTAAAATATTTGTCCTTTTCCTTAGTGCAGCAGAGAATGGGGCCCAAGAACTCTAATGGCAGGTTGGAAAAAATGTGCCTTTTGATATATTCACACAATGCATTGTGCATTTTCCTACTTTCTAGAACAAAAAAATGTTCTAGGCTCATCTTGCACTTTTTTCCACGTAAACCTGGTCACATTTAATGGCAGATGTCATTTCAAAATCAGTACCAATGTTCTCAATATGCTCATTACTAGAGTGTTAATTGCCTTCACATTCCAAACTATATAGACAAAACCTGAAAATATATCTTGGAATATATTTATATACACTTATATATTCTGCCTATACCCTATTTATCTGTCCATAATGAAATGATATCTATAGTTGTAATTCAACACCTCAGGTTTCATTGTAACTTTCTCTTGGCAATGTCTTAAAATACCTTCTCTGGCAATGGTAAATGGTTTCAGTGATCTTCAACACATTTATTTCTTTTGTTTAATTAATGTAAATATTTGCTCAATGAAAACATATCCACTATCTATCATACATACCCACCCAATCACTCTATATCTTTGGACTCTGGGACCCAGCATATTCTAATTCTTTGTATTTTAATGAGTTGCTTTGAATGCTTCTTTGTTTGTTTATTCAACTTCCTAGAACTCTGGTACAGGCATTATATCTGGATTATATTAGTTTCCATGATATTATATTATTAAATTTTATGGTGATCTAAAGAACACTAAAAATATCATACTAAATTTTGCTTTGTTTTATATTTATGCATTTAATATATAATTGTATATGATAAATAACATATATTAATAATAGATCTATTAATATAATTGTAACTGTGGCTAATGTCAACTGAGCATTTTAAACAAGCAAGACACTATGTTAAACACTTCATTTTTGTTCTTTCTTTGAATTGTCATACATAATTTTCAGTGGGAACCATGTAGACTTATTATGATCATAAGCAATGAATCTAGACAAGAATAGATTCAACTTTCAACTCCATCATTTTTTAATTGTAATATCTTGATATCTGACCTATTCTGTGTTTCAGTTCACACACGCATACACACATGCACACCTCTTGCAGTTAAAATAATTAAATAGTCCCATGCTTAACAAGATTCTAGTCACATATTAAGCACTGCAGAAAAGTTGACCATTATTGTTTGCAAAAAAAGAAACTGAAGATTTAGAAGGGTAGCTACTTTGTCCTAAGTTGCATTTCTAACTATTTATTAGATCAGGGAAGCTAATGCAGGTCTAAATTAATTATTGGTATTTATCTTATAAATATATATTTCAGAACTGGAATGTAAATGTAAAAACATACCTTAAAATTTTACTATTGGAAATATCAAAAGTTTTCTAATCATTTTCTAGATTTTAGGTGTTAACTACATGTTGATATCTCCAAGGGCTATAATGACTGAAAGTCTTTATTTTATTACCAGTCTATACCTTTTTAAAAAACAAGTCCTTATAATTATACATTATTATATGCCCATCATAAGTTTTAGTAGCTATCACTTTCAATCTTTGTGTTTGACCAGCTCAACAAATTTTTAAGTGAATAAATGGATGCATATTTTCATGCTTTTTTTAGTATGACCTTTTGGCTAATGAGGTACATGCTAATTATTTCCTAATGATGGTTAGCTTTAAAATAAACCCTTAATTCCTTGGCATCAATTTCATATTTCCAACATATAAAATGGAATTTAAGATATAATTGGAACTGAAACATAAAATTTATTATTTGAGCAATGCAATAGAATGCACAATTACATTAAACAAACTGAAGAGCATAGTTGGTAGAATTTTAAAAATCACCCCTTCCTCCAAAAATTGTAAAAAATACATATAAAAATGATCATAAATAAGTTGATTGCTATACAACACAGTTGATAAAAACTCAATGTATATATATCTTCTTTGTCCATCCATCAGTTGATGAACGTTTGGTCCAAAATAAAATATATGGTTCCAAATTTAACACTGTTGACTTCTAAACAGCACAATGTATGACTTTAATAGTATAACTTTCCCTAAGAAATTTCTAAAACCTTCTCAATTAAAAAAAAAAAGACTTTTCATGAAGAAGGTTTCATATAAGTACCAAAAAAACTTGCATACTAACAAGTGATTCTTCATATATCACCAGAGTTATTGAATTGAGTTTAAGCTAAAGTCACAAAATAATATTTCTTTAGATATCATTATAAATATTAGTAATCATTTCTAAGAATTTTATAAAATTAAGATGTTATATTTAAAGCTTACTTTATTAGGACTTTGAGTTATCAGGGCTTAACTGTTCCTATTTACACATTTTCAGAATGTTTTCCACTTGTGGAAACTTTTTCAGAACTTTTTCCACTTGTGATTTCTTCTTCTGTAACTTCTTTGAAGGGTTAGTTTAGTATTGAATACACATACCACTTATTTTTCACATATTTCCAGATAAACTGATTTTAAGCAATTTTTTTACTTCTTTTAGGTGGTTTCTGTGCTCATTTTTTAAAATATTTTATTTGTTTATTTATTTGAGAGAGAGAGAGAGTACATGTGAGCAGGGGGAGGGGCAGAGGAAGAGGCAGAGAATCTCAAGTGGAGACATGTTGAGTGCAGAGGTTGACAGAGGGCACAATCTCAAGATCCTGAGATCATGACCTGAACTGAAGCCAAGATTCGAATGCTTATCTGACTGAGCCACCCAGGCATCCCTGCCTAGACAATTTTTTATTAGCAAAGATCTCTTCCAAAATTTGTTGGTATTGTATTTTAGCTTTTTTCTTATAGTCTTCAGATCTAGTCTTCTGAACTAATAACTGTTGAGTTTAAAAGAAGGGCTGAGATCTATTTCTCTAAATTCATTCATCCTATTCTACAATAGGCATAAAATGAAGTTTGCACTAAGATCTAAAAATGTATACTTAGAATTAATATAGAGACAGCTATATTTTATAATGTTACATGATCAATATTTATTTCAGATTTTTAGGTCAACTTATGCAATGAGAGACTTAAAATAATGTTTAAAGGTAAAGTTAAACAAGCACTATTTGTGTAAATCTTACTGAAATGTTCAATTATTTATTTCATGATAATTTTATTCGTTTTCAGTATGGCTTTCCTTTATTTCTTCTTTTCAGAAAACAGATTGTTTTTAATCTAAATAGCAAGTTACCTTGTTACTAATGAACATATCTATGTAAGCAAAAAAATGAATATTATAACAAATTTTAGAGCTTCATGTGACCAGTTACATTCATATAACACTGGAAATAACTAGAGAAAAAAGATTATCTATCTTACCATTTCTGGGTCATATTAATTAATAGCTCTACATAACAGCCTTTCTGATCTTTTAATAAGATCTAATTTGGTGGTCATATTATCACAATAATCATAAAAATTTCTAACCAATTTATTAACTCACTTTTTGTATGTACTTATACTACCATGATTTCTTTTGTTTGTTTGTTTTAGAAGCAGACTCCCCACAGATCAGGAATCATAAAGCAGGGCTAAACCCCAGGACCCTGAGATTATGGCCTGAGCCAAAGTGAGATGCTTAACATACTGAGCCACCCAGGCACACCATCATGTTTTTTAACTGAATTCTTTCAAAATAACCACGTGCTATAATTTTTTTTCTATTTGTGTTATTTGATAATAAAAGTATTCCTACTTTCATATTACTTTGGACCAATTTAAAATAAGCTTTGTACTGCAATTAGTGGATAGTTTGAAAATATTTATTAATTCTCAAATTTAAAATTCCTCTTATCTAATTAGAAAGAGTACAATAAATTCAAATTATTATTGTGTACAGTAGAAACTTTTAAAAATACTAAACCATTTTCCCACGAGCTTACTTAAGAATTATATTTTATTCCATAAGTGACTCTTAATCTCACAAAACAAACTGAGGGTTGCTGTGGGGAGGGGGGTTGGGAGAAGGGGGTGGGATTATGCACATTGGGAAGGGTATGTGCTTTGGTGAGTGCTGTGAAGTGTGTAAACCTGGTGATTCACAGACCTGTACCCCTGGGGATAAAAATATATGTTTATAAAAAATAAAAAATAAAAAATAAAGAATTATATTTTATTCCCAAAATAGTAGCTATTATTTTCTGCATTAATGTCTTACTTGCTTTCATTTTTCTACAGATTGAATAGTTGGCAGTCCTAATTAATTAAGTAAATCTAGAAGATCAGTTTTGAGCAATAATAGAATTGAAATAGAATATAAAATCAGAGAGCTAAGAAGTAGAAGTTTAAAGTATAAAATCTTTCAGATAATAAAGATGGACTTGGCTTAGTAATTTTTCCATCTGGTAGGTCAAAGAAAAATATCTATAGAAGAGTCCTGGGCATTCCAGCATGACTCTGAGAAGGGTAATAGCAATTGTTTCTAAAGGGATAGTAATTTATGAAATTTAAATTATGTATGATTGAGAATGTGTTTTAACAAAGACCCATGTTATAGAAATGTGTTTGGAATCCTGGTTTTATTAAAGTTATCTTACCTGGGAGAGAGGCAAGATGGCAGAGGATTAGCCGACTAAAATGACATCAGATCCCAGAAGTTCAGCTAGATAGGTATCAAACCATTCCGGACACCTACAAACTCAACAGAAGATAGAAAAGAAGAGAAGCAATTTTAGGAACATAAAATTGACCACTTTCTGAAAGGTTGGACGTGTAGAGAAGTGAATCCAAAGCAACAGGAAGATAGACCATTGGTGAAGGAGCCGTCTCCTGGGAAGCAGCAGAGCAGCAGAGCACAAAATCAGAAATTTTAAATGTCTGCTCCACTGAGGGACATTGATCCAGAGGCTAAGAGGGGGTGGAACATACTCAGGGACAGTGTGGTCTGAGGTCCTGTGGGGTCACAGAAATATTAGGGGTAAAAATAAACTATTGTGACTTCATCAAGATCAAAAGCTTTTGCACAGCAAAGGAAACAGTTAACAAAACCAAAAAACTGTCAGAATGGAAGAAGATATTCACAAATGACTTATCAGATAAAGGGTTAGTACCCAAAATCTATAGGAGAATAGCAAACCCAACACCCAAAGCACAAATAATCCAAGCAAGAAATAGGAAGAGGACATGAACAGACATTTCTGCAAAGAAGACATCCAGATGGCCAATAGACACATGAAAAAGTGCTCAACATCACTCAGTATCAGGGAAATACAAATTAAAACCACAATGTGGTACCACCTCACACCAGTGTTAGAATGGCTAAAATTAACAAATCAGGAAACGACAGATACTGGAGAAGATGTGGAGAAAGGGGAATCTCCCTACACTGTTGCTGTGAATGCAAGCTAGTCCAGCCACTCTGGAAAACAGCATGGAGTTTCCTCAAAAAGTTGAAAATAGAGCTACCCTATGACCCAGCAATCGCACTACTGGGTATTTACCTCAAAGATACAAATGTAGTGATCCGAAGCGGTACGTGCACCTGAATGTTTATAGGGGCAATGTCCACAATAGCCAAACTGTGGAAAGAACCTAGATGTCCATCAACAGATGAATGGATAAAAAGAAGTGGTATATGTACACAATGAAATACTATGCAGTCATCAAAAGAAATGAAATCTTGCCATTGGCAAAAACATGGATGGAAGTAGAGAGTATTATGCTGAACGAAATAAGTCAAAGAAAGATAATTATCTTTTGATCTCCCTGATATGAGGAATTTGAGAGGCAGAGTGTGGGGTTTGGGGAGTGAGGAAGGAATAAATGAAACAAGATGAGATCAGGAGGGAGACAAAACATAAGAGATTCTTAAGTTTACAAAACAGAATGAGGGTTACTGGGGGGAGGTGGGCTATGGAGAGGGTGGTTGGGTTATGGACATTAGGGAGGGCATGTGCTATGGTGAGTGCTGTGAAGTGTGTAAGTCTGACAATTCACAGACCTGTACCCCTATGGCAAATAATACTTTATATGTTAATTTAAAAAAAGTTATCTTACCTGTAAAATAGAAATATTATCATTTACCATATAATGTTGTAGCAATTTGTTAAAAAGATATAAAACACCACACTAGGTACTTAGGCATCCCAACATTCCTTATAATAGTATCAACATACTTAAAACTAATGCACACTCAATGTCTCCATACTGTTTCCTTATCCATGCATGCCATTATCAATAAATGCATGGTTTTCTCATATTTCAGTGTGAAATCCATGGTAATTACAAATATTCCATATTAAATGTGGCAGAATGACAAGAGAAAAAGTTTAAAGTCTTTCATTCATTTATTCATGTGCTCATTCTCCCATCCATTTGTACAAGTATTAATTAACATTTGTCAATCAGCACCTTATAATTTGGAAATTAAAGCAAAGAAGTTGAATCATGTCTGTCCTCATGAAAGTTATAAAGTATTTTGATTTTACCCTGTGTTAAAGGTTTAAGATAAGCTCATAGATGCCAGAAATTTCAGGCATAGAATAAATAAATAAAGTGGAAGAGAACTACAGAATGGAAGGTTTTCTCATAGCCTTTAAAATTCCATTACACTAAAAATAGAATAGCAGATAGTTTTTTATAACTTTAACAACAATGTAATATGGTTCCAAAGATATAACACGGAAATTACAAAACTGCTGTCCATATAGAATTCATCATCATAGAATGAAGAAAGAAATTAAGCAAACAAAAATTTGAAATCTAGTTGATGAATGCTATTACTTATAAATTTATTCCCCATTTGTGGACGTAAAGAAAATAAAAATAAGGATTATTTAGTAAATTCTACTAAAATGAAAGATACATCTTTTTTAAAGTTATATTTTTAAAGATTTTTTATTTCAACTAACTTCCTATACTGTTGTTGTCATATACTTTTTTAGTATAACTACAAACAAGACTGCATTTCTGTTATATTTAGTGCTTCAAAAATGGTAGACTATATCTATGAAAAAGAAACTAAAGAAGGAACACATATTTACCTCCCATAAACAATGAAAAAATTTTCTTTGATTTAGAGAATATAATAATCTCTCCTGTCCAGTTAACCTTTGTTTATGTGATGAAATGACTGAATGATCTATTAGCTTTTCTCAAAATTTTAATTCTTTTGTGTCATTTTAGTAATGCTCTGCAATTACTTATGCATAGGAAGACAAAATAAGCAAATGAATACTGATAGCCATGTAATATCATGTATTGATTTAGGTGCCTGAATCCATGTGCCATATCTTTTAAGACATACTTAAATTTATATATTCATATTAGTATAGGAAATACTCATAATAATGCAGTAAAGTATAAAATCATTCTTACAATAAATAATTTTATCTATCAGATATTTTATATATTGACTTTTCAAATATTAGGATGAGCTTAAAGGTTTGCATACTAATAAAGTTAAATGAAAATGTCAAAATGACAAAATACATTGTTTGAAAAAATAAAATTCCATTGTTTAAAACTCAGTACAGTTTAATTTATATATTAACACATATTAATTATAATTTTTAAACATGAATTATGTTATCAATTTTCTATTTTAGTTTAATATGAGGCATATTTGTTTTTACATATATATTTATCACCTAACTATGCCACAAATAATATAAATTTTGTTAAAAACATAGATATATTTATATACATATATGTCAATATATGGGTGTGTGTTTCTTATCCTTACTCACCACCATATATGTCTTGTGACAGTCCACTGCATACTACATTATATCCAGACTCTTCACTTATCAAAGACCTTCATAACTTTGTCCTAATCTACTGTTCTGACTTAATTTTTCAGTTGTTATCTACATGTGTCCTACCTTGTAGCCAGATTGGATTGCTATGGTTTTGGTAAATATGTTCTGTCCTCATGCATTTATCATTTTCTACTTTCACTACTAAGAATTCTTCAACAGAAACTGCAGATGACAAATTTGAGTAACAGTGTTCATGAAGCCTTTCATGAATTCCTCAAATTAGCTGATATCTCTCATTTATCTGAACCCCTTTTCCAGATTTCTGCTAAGGCATAACAAACATCCACATACTTTTGGCATAAAAAATGTGGATTTTGTGGGTGAGGAATTATGACAAGGCAAAATGTATATGGTTTATTTCTTTTTCTCCATGTCTGGGGCTTTAGGATGGAAACTTGAATGGCTTAAAATGATTCAAAAGGCGGGGCTAGAACCATTTTGATATGATTTTATTTACTTGTCTATAGCCTGAGCTTAAAAGGCTCAAAGATCAGGTTCAGCAGAGACTGTTGACCTAAGGACCTACATGAGAGCATTTCATGTGGTGGTAGCTTTCTCAAAGATGCTATCCTCTAGATAATCAGAACTTACATTGCAACTCAGGGTTTCAAGAGTTATTGTGGCAGCAGGGTGGAAGCTGAACAGTGTGTTCTGCCTAGTTTCAGAAGTTAACGCATTGCAGCTATGCTAACAGTGTTATCCAAAGGCAGTTGAGACTCACGGGGTAGGCAATAACTCCTAGTTCTAGATAAAAGGAGGGTCAAAGAACTTGAGGCCATTAAAAAATATATATATATGGACCCCCCCTGTATCATCCTAAGAAACATAATTATAGTTTCTGAGATTTTTTTTTACTAGCTTTTGTTGTTTTCCATGATCTCTGTACCTGAAGTAAAACTCTTTGAAATCATGTCTATCTTCCTGTCTCCCAGATTGTTGAGTGGCCATCAAAACAGTATGCAATGAAGATAGTCAGTTAATTTCTTCTTTTTTTTTTTTTGAAAAAGTTATTTATTTATTTGACAGAGAGAGACACAGAGAGAGAGGGAACACAAGCACTGGAAGCGGAGAGGGAGAAGCAAGCTTCCCACTGAGCAGAGCCTGAAGTAGGGCTCTATCCCAGGACCATGACCTGAGCCAAAGGCAGAGGCTTAACAACTGAGAGCCAGCCAGGTGCCCCAGTCAATTGATTTCTTGAGTAAAATTGCATTTGATTTAATTCTGGGAATGGTCTTTTTTTTGCATTTGAAAAGACAATGAATAATTTTAGTTGATCATACCTCTCTACAAATGAGTCTGAATAAAGTCCCATATACATATACACACATGAATTTACTTGTTATCATATGCTGAAAGTTAAACATAGTCTGATTTATTCATTTATTTAACAAGTGATTATTGGGTACCTATTATGAGGCAGGCACAGAGCTTGGACAAAGTATAATGTGATGATTAAAACTGATATATTTTCTGCTCATGAATCCTATACTGTAGTGATGGTGACTAATGTTTATGTAAGCCAACCATGTTTATTGAATTATAGAATAGTGTTAAGGACCATGAAGAAAAAAAATAAGGTGTCATAACTATTTACTTAGAACTATTCATATTTAATTTATTTTTTAAAGGAAATATTTTATTTCATAGCAGTCATACAAATCAATACTTGTTCTACAACATAACTAAAGATATTAAAATTATATATACATATTAAACATTTATTACAAGAAAGGAAGCCAAAAGTAATTTTAAATTCTGAAATTATCTTATTTAACTAATTACATTACTTCACAAACTTGTTTCTACTTAGAATAAGAGAGAGATTTAAAAATTATATTGGTATTTAAATTGTGTTTTAAAACTTAGTAAAGATCTTGAAATAACAGTTAGTTTATCTTTCCTGGGAAAATGAAATCTTATACAAATTCAACTCATCTATTTATTTATTTTTGTCTTAAAATCATGGCATTTTTTTATTGTTACTGTTATATTCTGCTATAGTTATTTGGATTTTCATCCTGATCACATGTATTGAATAAATCATTCAATAATACACTAAGAACTTCTTTTTTTTTAATATAATTTTTTATTTTTTATAAACATATATTTTTATCCCCAGGGGTACAGGTCTGTGAATCACCAGGTTTACACACTTCACAGCACTCACCAAAACACACACCATAATACCACCCCCTTCTCCCAAATCCCCTCCCCCCAGCCACCCTCAGTTTGTTTTGTGAGATTAAGAGTCACTTATGGTTTGTCTCCCTCCCAATCCCATCTTGTTTCATTGATTCTTCTCCTACCCACTTAAGCCCCCATGTTGCATCACCACTTCCTCATATCAGGGAGATCATATGGTAGTTGTCTTTCTCTGCTTGACTTATTTCGCTAAGCATGATACGCTCTAGTTCCATCCATGTTGTCGCAAATGGCAAGATTTCATTTCTTTTGATGGCTGCATAGTATTCCATTCTGTATATATACCACATCATCTTGATCCATTCATCTGTTGATGGACATCTAGGTTCTTTCCATAGTTTGGCTATTGTGGACATTGCTGCTATAAACATTCGGGTGCACGTGCCCCTTTGGATCACTACGTTTGTATCTTTAGGGTAAATACCCAATAGTGCAATTGCTGGGTCATAGGGCAGTTCTATTTTCAACATTTTGAGGAACCTCCATGCTGTTTTCCAGAGTGGCTGCACCAGCTTGCATTCCCACCAACAGTGTAGGAGGGTTCCCCTTTCTCCGCATCCTCGCCAGCATCTGTCATTTCCTGACTTGTTGATTTTAGCCATTCTGACTGGTGTGAGGTGATATCTCATTGTGGTTTTGATTTGTATTTCCCTGATGCCGAGTGATATGGAGCACTTTTTCATGTGTCTGTTGGCCATCTGGATGTCTTCTTTGCAGAAATGTCTGTTCATGTCCTCTTTCCACTTCTTGATTGGATTATTTGTTCTTTGGGTGTTGAATTTGCTAAGTTCTTTATAGATTCTTGACACTAGTCCTTTATCTGATATGTCGTTTGCAAATATCTTCTCCCATTCTGTCAGTTGTCTTTTGATTTTGTTAACTGTTTCCTTTGCTGTGCAAAAGCTTTTGATCTTGATGAAATCCCAATAGTTCATTTTTGCCCTTGCTTCCCTTGCCTTTGGCATTGTTTCTAGGAAGATGTTGCTGTGGCTGAGGTCGAACAGGTTGCTGCCTGTGTTCTCCTCAAGGATTTTGATGGATTCCTTTCGCACATTGAGGTCCTTCATCCATTTTGAGTCTATTTTTGTGTGTGGTGTAAGGAAATGGTCCAATTTCATTTTTCTGCATGTCGCTGACCAGTTTTCCCAGCACCATTTATTGAAGAGGCTGTCATTTTCCATTGGACATTCTTTCCTGCTTTGTCGAAGATTAGTTGACTGTAGAGTTGAGGGTCTATTTCTGGGCTCTCTATTCTGTTCCATTGATCTATGTGTCTGTTTTTGTGCCAGTACCATACTGTCTTGATAATGGCAGCTTTGTAATAGAGCTTGAAGTCCGGAATTGTGATGCCACCAACGTTGGCTTTATTTTTTAATATCCCTTTGGGGATTCGAGGTCTTTTCTGATTCCATATAAACTTTAAAATTATTTGTTCCATTTCTTTGAAAAAGATGGATGGTACTTTGATAGGAATTGCATTAAATGTGTAGATTGCTTTAGGTATCATAGACATTTTCACAATATTTATTCTTCCAATCCAGGAGCATGGAACATTTTTCCATTTCTTTGTGTCTTCCTCAATTTCTTTCATGAGTACTTTATAGTTTTCTGAGTATAGATTCTTAGCCTCTTTGGTTAGGTTTATTCCTAGGTATCTTATGGTTTTGGGTGCAATTGTAAATGGGATGGACTCCTTAATTTCTCTTTCTTCTGTCTTGCTGTTGGTATAGAGAAATGCAACTGATTTCTGTGCATTGATTTTATATCCTGACACTTTACTGAATTCCTGTCAAGTTCTAGCAGTTTTGGAGTGGAGTCTTTTGGGTTTTCCACATATAGTATCATATTATCTGCGAAGAGTGATAATTTGACTTCTTCTTTGCCGATTTGGATGCCTTTAATTTCCTTTTGTTGTCTGATTGCTGAGGCTAGGACCTCTAGTACTATGTTGAATAGCAGTGGTGATAATGGACATCCCTGCCGTGTTCCTGACCTTAGCGGAAAAACTTTCAGTTTTTATTCATCGAGAATGATATTTGCAGTGGGTTTTTCATAGATGGCTTTGATGATATTGAGGTATATGCCCTCTATCCCTACACTTTGAAGAGTTTTGATCAGGAAGGGATGCTGTACTTTGTCAAATGCTTTTTCAGCATCTATTGAGAGTATCATATGGTTCTTGTTCTTTCTTTTATTGATGTGTTGTATCACATTGACTGATATGCGGATGTTGAACCAACCTTGCAGCCCTGGAATAAATCCCACTTGGTTGTGGTGAATAATCCTTTTAATGTACTGTTGAATCCTATTGGCTAGTATTTTGGTGAGTATTTTTGCATCTGTGTTCATCAAGGATATTGGTCTATAGCTCTCTTTTTTGATGGGATCCTTGTCTGGTTTTGGGATCAAGGTGATGCTGGCCTCATAAAATGAGTTTGGAAGTTTTCCTTCCATTTCTATTTTTTGGAACAGTTTCAGGAGAATAGGAATTAGTTCTTCTTTAAATGTTTGGTAGAAATCCCCCGGGAAGTCATCTGGCCCTGGGCTTTAGTTTGTTTGGAGATTTTTAATGACTGTTGCAATCTCCTTACTGGTTATGGGTCTGTTCAGGCTTTCTATTTCTTCCTGGTTCAGTTGTGGTAGTTTATATGTTTCTAGGAATGCATCCATTTCTTCCAGATTGTCAAATTTATTGGCGTAGAGTTGCTCATAGTATGTTCTTATAATAGTTTGTATTTCTTTGGTGTTAGTTGTGATTTCTCCTCTTTTGTTCATGATTTTATTTATTTGGGTCCTTTCTCTTTTCTTTTTGATAAGTCAGGCCAGGGGTTTATCAATTTTATTAATTCTTTCAAAGAACCAGCTCCTAGTTTCGTTGATTTGTTCTATTGTTTTTTTGGTTTCTATTTCATTGATTTCTGCTCTGATCTTTATGATTTCTCTTCTCCTGCTGGGCTTAGGGTTTCTTTCTTGTTCTTTCTCCAGCTCCTTTAGGTGTAGGGTTAGGTTGTGTACCTGAGACCTTTCTTGTTTCTTGAGAAAGGCTTGAACCGCTATATATTTTCCTCTCAGGACTGCCTTTGTTGTGTCCCACAGATTTTGAACCATTGTATTTTCATTATCATTTGTTTCCATGATTTTTTTCAATTCTTCTTTAATTTCCCGGTTGACCCATTCATTCTTTAGAAGGATGCTGTTTAGTCTCCATGTATTTGGGTTCTTTCCAAACTTCCTTTTGTGGTTGAGTTCTAGCTTTAGAGCATTGTGGTCTGAAAATACGCAGGGAATGATCCCAATCTTTTGATACCGGTTGAGTCCTGATTTAGGACCGAGGATGTGATCTATTCTGGAGAATGTTCCATGTGCACTAGAGAAGAATGTGTATTCTGTTGCTTTGGGATGAAATGTTCTGAATATAACTGTGATGTCCATTTGGTCCAGTGTGTCATTTAAGGCCTTTATTTCCTTGCTGATCTTTTGCTTGGATGATCTGTCCATTTCAGTGAGGGGAGTGTTAAAGTCCCGTACTATTATTGTATTATTGTTGATGTGTTTCTTTGATTTTGTTATTAATTGGTTTATATAGTTGGCTGTTCCCACGTTGGGGGCATAGACATTTAAAATTGTTAGATCTTCTTGTTGAGCAGACCCTTTGAGTATGATATAGTGTCCTTCCTCATCGCTTATTATAGTCTTTGGCTAAAATCTAATTGATCTGATATAAGGATTGCCACTCCTGCTTTCTTCTGATGTCCATTAGCATGGTAAATTCTTTTCCACCCCCTCACTTTAAATCTGGAGGTGTCTTCGGGCTTAAAATGAGTTTCTTGGAGGCAACATATAGATGGGTTTTGTTTTTTTATCCATTCTGATACCTTGTGTCTTTTGACAGGGGCATTTAGCCCATTAACATTCAGGGTAACTATTGAGAGATATGAATTTAGTGCCATTGTATTGCCTGTAAGGTGACTGTTACTGTATATGGTCTCTGTTCCTTTCTGATCTACCACTTGTAGGCTCTCTCTTTGCTTAGAGGACCCCTTTCAAGATTTCCTGTAGAGCTGGTTTGGTGTTTGCAAATTCTTTCAGTTTTTGTTTGTCCTGGAAGCTTTTAATCTCTCCTTCTATTTTCAATGATAGCCTAGCTGGATATAGTATTCTTGGCTGCATGTTTTTCTCGTTTAGTGCTCTGAAAATATCATGCCAGCTCTTTCTGGCCTGCCAGGTCTCTGTGGATAAGTCAACTGCCAATCTAATATTTTTACCATTGTATATTACAGACTTCTTTTCCCGGGCTGCTTTCAGGATTTTCTCTTTGTCACTGAGACTTGTAAATTTTACTATTAGGTGACGGGGTGTGGGCCTATTCTTATTGATTTTGAGGGGCGTTCTCTGAACCTCCTGAATTTTGATGCTCGTTCCCTTTGCCATATTGGGGAAATTCTTCCCAATAATTTTCTCCAGTATACCTTCTGCTCCCCTCTCTCTTTCTTCTTCTTCTGGAATCCCAATTATTCTAATGTTGTTTCGTCTTATGGTGTCACTTATCTCTCGAATTCTCCCCTCGTGGTCCAGTAGCTGTTTGTCCCTCTTTTGCTCAGCTTCTTTATTCTCTGTCATTTGGTCTTCTATATCACTAATTCTTTCTTCTGCCTCATTTATCCCAGCAGTGAGAGCCTCCATTTTTGATTGCACCTCATTAATAGCTTTTTTGATTTCAACTTGGTTATATTTTAGTTCTTTTATTCTCCAGAAAGGGGTTTTATATCTCTCGAGAAGGTTTCTCTAATATATTCCATGCCTTTTTCAAACCCGGCTAGAACCTTGAGAATTGTCATTCTGAACTCTAGATCTGACATATTACCAATGTCTGTATTGATTAGGTCCCTAGCCTTCGGTACTGCCTCTTGTTCTTTTTTTTGTGTTGAATTTTTCCTTGTTGTCATTTTGTCCAGATAAGAGAATATGAAGGAGCAAGTAAAATACTAAAAGGGTGGCCACAACCCCAGGAAAATATGCTTTAACCAAATTAGAAGAGATCCCAAATCGTGAGGGTGGAGAAGGGGGATAAAAAGAGATAAAAAGAGTTTCAAAAAGGAAGAAAGAAAAAAAAGAAAAAAGAAAAAAAGAGAAAAGAATTTAAAAAAAGAAAACAAATAAAAAAATATAAAAAAGAAAAAATATATATATTAGATAAACTGGTTAAAAAACGTTAAAAAAGAAAAAGGTAAAAGTTAAAAAAAATTTTACCAGAAGGCGAGAAAAAAAAAAAATGAAAAAGAAAAAGATTAAATTAACTGCAAGACTAAAAAAAATCACAGGGAAAATTCCATGAGTTCCGTGCTTTGCTTTCTCCTCCTCTGGAATTCTGCTGCTCTCCTTGGTATTGAAACCGCACTCCTTGGTAGGTGAACTTGGTCTCGGCTGGATTTCTTGTTGATCTTCTGGGGGAGGGGCCTGTTGTAGTGATTCTCAAGTGTCTTTGCCCCAGGTGGAATTGCACCGCCCTTAGCAGGGGCCGGGGTGAGTAATCCGCTCGGGTTTGCTTTCAGGAGCTTTTGTTCCCTAAGCGCTTTCTGTAGAGTTCCGGAGGACGGGAATACAAATGGCGGCTTCCTGGTCTCCAGCCCGGAGGAGCCGAGAGCCCAGGGCCCCACTCCTCAGTGCGCCCTCAGAGAACAGCGCCAGTTACTCCCTTCTGCCTGACCTACGGCCGCGCTCCGAGCTCACCGAGCCTGCGACCGGTTCATGGTAACACCGAGCTGTGAGCTTACTGTCAGCTCTGTCTCTGTAGCCGGCTTTCCCGTTCCAATACCCGCAAGCTCTGCGACACTCAGACACCCCCGATCCTTCTGTGATCCTGCGGGACCTGAGGCCACGCTGACCCCGCCTGGGCTTTGCTCCGGTTTAGCCTCTGGAGCGATGTCCCTCAGCGGAACAGACTTTTAAAAGTCCTGATTTTGCTTGCCGTTGCTCAGCCGCTTGCCGGGAGCCGGCCCCTCCCCCCAGGGTCTATCTTCCCGTCGCTTTGGATTCACTTCACCGCCGGTCCTACCTTTCAGAAAGTGGTTGTTAGTCTGTTTCCAGAATTTCTGTTCTTCTCTTTGATCTGCCAATGGATTTTCAGGTGTTTGCAATCTTTAGATAAGCTATCTAGCTGATCTCCGGCTAGCTGAAGTAGTCTCAGCCTGCTACTTCTCCGCCATCTTGACTCCTCTGAAGTCCCAATTCTTTACTTTTACTTTTCTTCCCCTTGTCTCAGGAGACATATGTAGTGGGAAGCTGCTGTGGATGATGTCAAAGCAGTTACTGCCTATATTCTCTTCTAGGATTTTAATTGTTTTCTGTCTCACATTTAAGTCTTTAATCCATTTTGAACTTATTTTTGTGTATGGTATAAGAACGTTGTCCAGTTTCATTCTTTTGCATGTTGCTATCCAGTTTTCCCAACACTCTTTGCTGAAGAGGGTGTCTTTTTTTCACTGGATAGTCTTTTCAACCAGGAGTATATATATTTTTTTTCAGGAGTATATTTTAATAATTAGTACATGAGTATTTATGGGGGTATATATATATATATATATATATATATATATATATAGACATTTAGGGGCGCCTGGGTGGCTTAATTGTTTAAGGCCTCTGCCTTCAGCTCAGGTTATGGTCCCAGATCCTGGGATCGAGCCCCACATTGGGCTCTCTGCTTGGCAGGGAGCCTGCCTTCCCCTCTCTCTCTGGCTGCCTCTCTGCCTACGTGGGATCTCTGTATGTCAAATAAGTAAAATCTTAAAAAAAAAAAGACATTTAGTCTTTAACTTATATAGAAAATTTAGGGGCACCTGGGTGGCTCAGTGGGTTAAAGCCTCTGCCTTCAGCTCAGGTCATGATCCCAGGGTCCTGGATTGAGCCCCACATCAAGTTATCTGCTCCCATGGGAGTCTGCTTCCTCCTCTCTCTCTCTCTCTGCTTGCCTCTGCCTACTTAACACACTCAATCTGTAACTGGTTATATTACTGTCCAGATTCCTTAAGTGGTATAGGGAAGGGCATATATTACAAGAGCAAGACAATTCCACAGTGGAGAATTTGTACATTTTGAAAAACAAAGTCACTGATAAACTGCTAAAATCAATTATTTAAAAGGTTCTATCTTCCCAATATTTTTTTAACATGGCTTTTCTCAATAAAAATGTTTCATTGTTTTATGAAAAATAAATTAGTAATGAGATTTTTAAGAAGACTAGAAGTGGTCATTTTCCCTCTTATTGTGTTAAAATGGACTTCTTTTATTGGAGGGGGAGTAGTGAACTGTCTTCTGTGTTCTTGTTGAGTAAGCCATAGAAGTGACTTGCAGGTCCAGGGCTATGTTATCTCCCTGAACACAGGGAGTTGGTTTATGACCTGCATAGAGTCAGGTTCCCTTTCCAGATATTATGAGGCTGCTAGAGAAAATGAGAACTTACTACTGAGGTCATAACCCTTAAAATTATAAAAGCCTGGAACTTTCTAGAAACATGTTCACTGCTAATGGATAATACACCTCAGAAGAAAAGGGAAACAAATGGAAGACAGAGAAGAAACAGAATCCTAATGACATTGCTTCAAATCCTAAAATCAGTGTTGCACCCCTATTCCATATATTCTATATCATGAGAAAATGAATTTATTTTCCCCCATTAAACTGTTGATAAATGGACTTCTGACACTCTGCTAAGTGTCCTGCTTCACAAAACAATAAACACATAACATATGACAATAAAGATTCTTGAGGTTTAAAAATTGTGGAATAAAAAATTCACTTAGGAAGAATAGAGACTGATTAAAGGATTAATGAAATACTATCTTTACTTCAACACTTTTTCTATTAAAAATACATTTTTATTTAGGAAGTGACAAGGAAAATTTGGAGAATGTTGGCAGGATATAGTGCATATATTAATCTTGGTTTTCTTGACCTTTTTTTTCTTGTGACAACTCTAATATACAGTTGCAGAAAAAGATTCTAGCATTATTTCAAAGTTCATCAGAAAAGACAACTTTGACATTAATAATGTTCCCCATGCTTATAGTAAGGGAATTAATAGACATATAACAAATCTGTGCCACACATGACATAATGGAACAATTATGGATTTTTGGAATTAAACTAATCCACTGCTACAAAGTGTAAATGGCTACAAGTTCAAATTTTCTATATAAGTTATTTACTTGATGCTATTATGTTTTAGTTATCAATACAACTTTGCCTGGTGATGACTTTTACACCTATTCCAAAGACAAGGAAACTGAGATTCATAACAATGAAATAGTTAATAAAATATCTCAGAATTAAAAGATTTGAGATTAAATACTCAAAATTCAGATGTCAGACATAGTGTTGAAAATGTTTTTCAAGTCTGATTTTTTTATGGTATACTTGAGAAAAAAATGTGTCATTCTGATATTGATAAAAATATAAGAAAAAGGCATCAAGTGCAACATGTCACTAAGAATTCTTGAGTGAGACAACATAGCAGTTGACAAAAAAAAGGCATGTTTCAATATCAAAATCAGTAAAAGTGAGAGTTCCTGAAGAAAAGTTTGTCTGCTTCACTACTTTATATAAGTTTTATGGCTTTCTGTGAACTAGACAGCACCATAAATAAACATTATCAGGACAATTTCAAAGTAGAAGAATGCATATTTCATCTTAAAAGCAGTTGTTAAATTTATTTCTTTGTTTTCATCATTTTTATTCAATCTCAACATTTATTCTATTTATAAAACTGCACAGAAATACAAAAAAGCTATATTTTTGTGAATTAAAAACATTTGATAGATTTTTTATTGAATACTACATTAAATTTCTATAGAAACTTACCAGAAACTCGTCCAGCTTAATCTATAATACAGTGCAGTATGACAGGTCATATATTAACACCATATGCCTAAATTTCTTAGAAGGCTCATCATAACTTCTATACCATAGGGAGCCATGTATAGATTTATGAGTCATTGAAATTTTACATAGCTTCAAAATGAAAATAATATGTTGCCTATGTAATGCCAATGATACATTTTAATCCTCAATCCATTCTATAAAATACTGTTCTAACAAAAATCAAGTTCAAAGATGAAATAATACATGCCAAGATATTTTTAGTTATAAGGATGAGTAATAGTTTAAAACTTCAAATCAGGCATGATAATATTAATGTGGCACTAAAATCCATTAATCAAAATAAAAATGTTCTGTGGGTAAACAAAGAAACCATGGCATTTGTTACTACATTACTTACCATGTAGATATAAACCTAGCAATAAGCATAAGTAATGACAATTTGGAGAAAATTTCTGTGATCCAATCTTATACAGTGGTGAACAGAATCAGTGTATTTAGAGATTCTTCTAAAACCTAAGTGTTGTTCTTACTATTAATTGTATGTAAAAAACTGCTTTCTTCCTAACTTCTTATAGCAATTAAACAAGCATATTTTCTGAAGAGCAGTCACATTTTGCAACACAAAACTCCTGGCTAAGAACTTATGGAATTCAGAAATTGGTTTCAGTTGGTCCATCAATAATTATCATTATCAGGTATATCTTTCACAATAATTTTCCTCTGCCTTTGTTTCCTAAGTGGTAAAATTAGTTACAATAATATGCAGAGCAAGATACCTTTATAGATATTTGTGGCTGTGAAATAGGTATTTACTCTCCTGGAAAAATCAAAGATGAAGTTCAGATCTTCATAATAGTGGGATAATCATTTTTATGTCCTTATTAACTTAATGCTGTTAATTCCCATGTTTCCTTTATAAAACCACCTACTTGAAATTGGACCACAAGCATACACATGGATACTACTACCATCAAGTGAGGTACACTACATGGTGACTATTGAACAAGGCTGTATTTGGAGTGTGATTCTCCTGGAAACATTACCTTTCCTTATTTTTTCTTACTTTATCTTTGTGAAAAACTTTACAACTGTTTCTTCTACATATGGCCAAAGAATCCCCTTAAAGTTGACATGAAAGCATTTATCCCTATTGCATTTATTGGTTCAGATCAGCACCAGCTGGAATTTTCATGCTCTGTGGTTCTACAAACCAACATATTGAGGTCATTTTTCGGTATTTTTTCCTGTCAGTTGCAAATGATGGAAAATGTCAGTTCATGATGAGCAACAACTCCAAAAGTGGGATGGCCAACTAATTTAAGCTGACACATGGGGCTCCTATTCATTTTGATGGTTTCATATATTTACCCAGACATAATGTGCCTTCAGAAAATGCTGAAGGTGCCATCTTTTAACCTTTATTTGTGAGAATACTTTATGTCAGGGCTTCAGTGGATTATTATAGTTTTAGCCGTTTGAAAAATCTCAAAATTTATTTTATATTCTGGTGTTTTTTACATTTGATTTTAACCACTAGGTTATTTTTTGAAAATATGAAATTCTCCTCATTCTATTTTCAATGCTTGTTTTGGCTTCTGAACTCAGGCATAGAAATAAAAGTTAAGAATGAGATTTACAGAATTGCCTGACATAGTTCATGCTCTATACTCCAAAACAGTGGGGTTTTCCATTCATTAAATTGTATGTGAGAAATATCAGTAAAAATTAATATATCGCATTAAGAATAATACAGTGACATCATATAAGCAAAACAACAGCAACAAATACATATAAAAACTGGAAAGCTTAAGCTACTTATAATATAATTGAGAATATAAGCTAGTATTTTCTCCTGCTAAATGCTCTTGTTTTATATGTTTATAGGAAATGTTTCAGAAGTTCATATTATAAATAAAATACTGAGAGGTGTCTATTATATCTTTTCTTTATAATCTATCAGGTTATAATTTGTGAAATATCAAACTCAAAACAAAATCAAATGAACAGCATAAATTTAAAAAAAAATACAAATTCTGCCTAGTTTACCCAATTTTCACTAATTCAGTGGACTGTGATAAATGGTAGCTGGGAGAAAAACCTGTTTCCCCTACTATGCTTATCTTAAACATCGACAGCTTATTGAGCACTTTCTTGGTGAAGGCAGTAAACCTTAAGTGGATGTATAAAAGTAAGGAGGGAGAGGAGATGAAGATAGAGAACATAGAACTTTATAAGTAGAAATAAAATTGACCTAGAGACATTCTATGAAAAATCTAATCCATGTTTCCAGTTTTAGTCAGTGTCCCTTTGTTCTTTGCCTGTGTGTGTGTGTGTGTGTGTGTGTGTGTGTGTGTGTGTGTGTGTATGTTTCTGAATAATCACTCTTGCTATTTTCTTTCTAGGTTTATTTTAGCAGATTTTCACTACAAGTGTCCTCCATCAAAGACTGTGACATTTGAGCATACCCTCAGTCAGGCTGTGGTTGGAAGTCAGATTCTATGTGCTTCTTCTTCTGGCTTTATAATTGCCTACATGAGAGCAATCAAACATATCAGCTAGAACTATCGCCTGTATGAGCTGGAAACCTTTCTTTAAGTGAGCACACAAGTTTAACACATTTATTTGGACAGTTATTTCTGTTGGAAAGAAATCATGCGTCTATCCCAAGGTTTCTTGAATTGAAGGAGATGTATGGTTTTAGAACCAGAATATGTGAAGGTAACCAGAAGATGTGCCTTGTTCTTTTTATGTTGTTAACTGAAATGAAATGAAAATCAAAATTTGGTGACTCCTTTGAGGAGAATTTTCAAATTCCAGCCAGTTATATATTGTTTAGCATTTTTGTAGCCTTTCTTTCTTCAAAATAAACTAAGAATGAGAAGCTATTTTTCATTTACTAGATAGATTTTCTTCTTTACTTAAAAAATTGAATTGCACAGATGACAATAAGTAACTCCAGGTCACTATTTTTATTCAATTCACCTTTTGCAAATTCAACAACAATAACAATTAATAGTCTGTGAAACAAAAAGACAAAACACAGTTAGTGTGGAATATAGTTTAAGAGGACATAGAGGATGTTGATTAAAAAAATAACCGATAATTAAACAGCATTACTAAAACCTTCTTGATATTAAAAACATATACATATAAGGAAAATGAAGAAACCATATCATTTCAATCTTCTCTGTGATTTTTATATACCCTAGGGGTAAAGGAAGGGCTTAAAGGATATAATTACAACACTAGATCATTTGAAATAAAATGTGTCTCATTTCAGAATGTCCACTACTTTCAAGTCACTAAACAACTGAGTAATGTGATTTGGATACTTGTCAAACTGTGCTTTAAATAATCAACTAGTATCACCCTTATCAAACTAATCCCTTGGTTTCAAATATTTATTTTTCCAAATTTGTCATTCCGTAAGAATAGTCCCAATGTCTCATTAATCTATGAATCTTTACATATTTCTGAAGATAAAAATATATATTTGGTGCTTCTTGGATGAATGAAATTAAACTATAGCCACACATGCGTGTGCGTGCGCGCGCGCACACACACACACACACACACACACTTGTATAAGATGTGATTAAGCCACTATTCTTAGGTGGTTTCCTAGATGGATATGTATAGCAACTCATCAAGGTGATAAACGAGGGAACAAGAAAAATTTATATGTACCATTTGCAAACATTTTAAAGAGATTTTCTAATACCTCCTTTTTGAATTTGCCATTTGGTGCTGAATCAAGCGTACACTTATTTGATGAATATATTATTCTAAGTGATCAGCAAATTGTGAAAAGTACTGAGTATTCAGACTTTTTAAATACCAATGAGGCAGAAGAGTTGCTAGATACATTTGCAGTGTTCTGGCTGAAGTGAAATTAAGCATTTATGTTACATTAACATTGCATATTTCTTCTTATTCAAGTAAGATAACAGTATTATAAACTATTTATTTTGCGAATGCACTTTGGAGAAATAAAGACAAAATAGGGTGAAGAGCTTTCTTTATTTTCACTTAGTGCACAAAATGTCTCATGTGAAATCATTTGCAAAAGAATAGTCAGTTAGGAGAATTGAACTAAGAGACTTATTTTAGCTATCGTTTTGCTCACACAGAAATAAATATTTTTATAGCATATAGTGGATGTTAAATGGGTATTTATTAAATTGTGTTGAAATAACAATTTCTCCTCCATGCTTTGTCCTTATTTCTCCAAAGTTATGATAAGGTTCAGGAACATATGTAACTAGAATATCAATTTAATTTGTTTCAGTGCAGCACACATTAAAAAGAGTTCCAACCCACAGCTCATTGGTTAGATAATTCCCATTCCTTTCTTCACAACCTCAATATATAGTTTGAAAAGTGAAATGTTTTAAGATAAGAATAAGTATGTACCATGACCCTGGACAATGAAATCTGTGTGGAACTCTACTGTCGGCATGCTAGGAAAGCTTTAGCTTCCCTAATATATTAAAGAGACAGATTCCTGCTTTCTTCCTGCCTTGAACATAAATTAATACCTGAATCTGTGGCAATCACAAGACTGATAGAACCAAGAGAATGCCAATACCAGCCAACTGTCTATTTCCAAATGACTTGTTAATTAAGGCAGGCTATATATAAATTGTTGTGCTATTATAAAACTTTGTTTTATATAAATATAATATAAATGTGATATTATAAAACTTTAAGTATATTTATAAGACTTCACTTAGTTCATTGATCCATTTTCATACCTGTTTATTAAGTTCAACTCAGTAAAAATGGGAAAATGAATAGTATAGTTAGATTGTACTTTTTCCCCATTGTTTGTTACATGTTTCTTTCATTTTCCAAGTCCCTCTCTGACCTAATAATTAATGAGATCAAAATGTACACAATAAAATGATGTTATCCTCATAATATATATAAACATTCACAGACACCAGCATACATTGCCTAACAAGATAAAAATTTTAAGTGTCAAAAAGTATAAAAATTAGGTATAATTTGTTCTAACAAAAAAGTATGAAACCCAGAAATCAATACAAATCAATACTATAAAAATATAATTACTTGAAAAAATTTAACAATCTTCTAAACATCATTTAAATTGTAAAGAAAATGTAAAGTTATTTTTTGACTAGGAAATAATGAAAGTTAAAAATAGCACATATTAAAATCCATGTTACATGGGCATAAATCTGTTCAAATAAAACTTAGAGTGTTAAATATGTTATTAACCCAATATTAATAGAATTAATGTTGTAAATATTTAAATTAAATGATAACCATAACTTTTAAAGTAGGTTCTGAAAAAAAAACTGAGGATAACTGCATGAAATATATAAATTAAGGAAGAACCTGAAAATAAAAACTGTAAAATAAATAAATAAAACTATGGTCTTGTTTTTTAAAAAAAATCTGTATAATTAATTAGATTCTGACCACCTGATCAAAACATACACATGCAAATAATGTCACTTCAAATGAGAAAAATGTATTTAACGACAATATTAAAGAGATAACAACATTTTTCTAAAGATTTTATTTATTTATTTGACAGAGAGAGAGATAACAAGTAAGCAGAGAGGCAGGCGGTTGCAGGGGGAGCAGGCTCCCTGCCAAGCAGGGATCCCAATGCAGGGCTTGGATACCAGGATGCTGAGATCATGACCTAAGCCGAAGGCAGAGACTTAACCCACTGAACCACCCAGGTGTCCTAGATAATAGTTTTATCAAAATTCTATGCTTCATTAATATTAAATTACTGAAATTACTGAAAAAATATTGATACTTTTGGAATTCAGAACTCTGAGATTTATAACAAAAACGTGTAAAATAAAACCATAAAAGAAAGAGCAAATCTAGTTAAAATTCTGTCTCCAAAAGTTCTAAGCCCAGAGTTTTATGGATATTTATATCAAACACCCAACACTCATGGTACAAATAAATTACAATTAAAGTTTAAGTAAATAAATGTATTATGAGAAATATTATAAATACATGGTATAAAGGCCTAGTTATAAAAGTTCATTATTTCAATTTAACAAATAAGCACTGAATGCCAAACATTGTTCTATTTTGATATGCATCAATAGAAAAATTATACTCAATAAAAATAACTATGACATATGGTGTAGCAATTCTAATAAAAAATAATAACAAAAATAATAATAATAAACAAATATTTTGTAAAGGCTATTTTCACTAACAATGAAATGAATGCAAATTCAGTCAAGAAATTAGGGAGTTTTATCCCTCAGGTTGGCATCTGAGTATATCAATAATTTTCAAAGCTCCCCTTCTAAGCCCCCACCAATCTAAATTTCTTATCCCCAGACCCATGTATTCTACTTCTACTATACAATATACATTTAAAAATTCAGGAACCTCAAACTCTACAAATCCATACAAAACTCATGCTATTCTCTTCTAAAGGAGGTCTTCTGCATTCCTGACCTCAATAATAACACAATCCATGTAAAAGTAAGGATTAGGACTTATCTGAAATGTGTTACACTAGCTCAGATCACCATATCACAGAAACTATTTTTGCTAATAATTCCTAAGTATCTCAAATTTCTATTCCTTTCCATTATAAACAAACTCATAAGCCAATACTACCTCTTACCTACACTACTGCCTTTGCTTCTAAATGTCTTCCTGGATGAGACCTGGCTATCCTTCCAAACCACTCTCTCCAGTATATGCAGAAATGTCCTTTTTAAATAAAAAATTGATCATGACAGTTTTATGTGGCTCAGACGTTAAGCATTTGCCTTTTGGCTCAGGTCATGATCCCAGGGTCCTGGAATGGAGCCCTTCCTTGTGCCCCTCATTCAGGCCCCACTGGACTCCCTGCTCAGTGGGAAGCCTGCTTCTCCCTCTCCAAGTCTCCCTGCTTGTGTTCCCTCTCACTGTGTCTCCCTCTGTCAAATAAATAAATAAAATCTTTTTTAAAAAGTTAAAAAAATACACCCTAAAATGGCTTTCCATTGTTCTTTGAGAAAAACAAAATAGTTTATGTGACTTACAAGTCTCTGAGCTTTGGCTCCATTCCAGCCCCTGTTGAAAAACTTCTTTTGCCACTCCCACATATCTCTGGGCTGTGGACAAAATTACCCCAGATCACAGTAAAGCGTGCTGTGCAAACCCTTGTTCCCTTCATTGTTGTGACATTGCACAATTCCCTACTGAGGTAAAGGCAACCAAAGAAAACTAAGTGTAACAGGCACCTGGGTGTGCCTATTGACTTTGAAGGAAGGACTAGAAAATAATGATCAACATTACTAGAGACACATTTTTAATGAATATTTTCAAGGGTGAACTTATCTTTTTCTATTTGCAATTGAGCTTAATGAGAGAAGTTTTATAATTGACAGTAATGTCAGATATCACCTATCATAAAGGGTAAAACCTGCCCAATTGGAATACATGTTATTTAGCCTAACTTGTTTTGGAAATCTTTCATTTTTATGTTGAACTGTTTCTGACAATGTTAGTATTTCAAATTGTGTGAAATATATAACACATTTTAAAGTAAGTTTTAATTATTAAATTAATAAGAACATGGCAAATTCCCAAATTTAAAAAGCAAATTATCCTTTGCTAGTTGTTTTTTTTCCTTTCCTTTTCTTTTTCTTTTCTTTTCTTTTTTTTTTAAGATATTCTTTATTTATTTGACACAAGAGGGTGGGGAGAGAGAGCAAGCACATCTGGGAATGGATTTGGTGACAAGAGAAGGTAGGCTGTCTGGATAAAACAGAATATTGTATGTTTGCCCATTTATATCTGAAGACTTGGTTGATCATTATTTTGACTTGGTTGTGCAGAAGTCACACTTCTCATCCAGAAAAACCATTATTAACCTTCAAGTAGGCAGCAATGAGGCTATCAATAAATTTACAAGAAAACTCGTCTTCACTAGAGTTATCCTGTCTGTCAATTATTATGTCATTCTAAATGACACTGGAATATACCAAGTTATATCTAATAAAAAAAGACAAAGTTGTATCATCTTCTTTTTCCTCAAGAATTTTCTGGAAATTGGGCACCTGGGTGGCTCAGTGGGTTAAAGCCTCTGTCCTCGGCTCAGGTCATGATCCCAGGGTCGTGGGATCGAGTCCCATGTCGGGCTCTGTGCTCAGCAAGGAGTCTGCTTCCTCCTCTCTCTCTGCCTGCCTCTCTACCTACTTGGATCTCTGTCTGTCAGATAAATAAATAAAATCTTTTAAAAAAAAAAAGAATTTCCTGAAAATTAGAGTTATTATCTCGCCCCCATCTCTTGTCCCAACAAGTTCCACGGAAATTCATGCTCCAAATTATGTCACATACATATAATAAATATAAAGTATTCATAGAAAGGCCAAGGCTATCACAAACGTATGTATTAGGAATAAAGCCTAAATAAATTGGTAATGTAGACAACTCCATTTACAATTTCATGTATAGAATAGAGATCTCTAGTCTTATGCTTTGGCAATGACAGAATTATCAATTCACAATCCTGACTTTTGTCTGACTTCTCTGGTATCTCCCCATTCACATAGAGTCCTCTTTTCATCTTTCAGAACCTTTACCTCACAATCTTTTTTTAGGAGACTTCTAACGCCTCCCACTGGAAAAAGTTTTACCTCTTCACTTTTCTTTGGTTCCTGTTACTTTGAGCAGTTTCTTCAATCTGGGCCATCTGACTATGTATATTTTCTTCTCAAACTTTTTGGATTCAAAGAGAATAAGCACTTCCAAGAAGGAGAATAAATACAAGTGACCCAATTCTTAGTCTCTCTTCCCACCAGTGAAAGTTATTGCCTGTATGAAATAAGCACAACTTCAATGACACACGTTTTGTCTTTAGTCATTCAATTAACCCATACTGAAATAATGTCCTTTTTCTTTTTCATATGGTTCTAGTTTTCTTATTAAAAGCAATAGGCACCCTTCCCATTCTTGTTTTCTTAAGATAAATTTGGATCTTTTCTTTCCCACATGAAGCCTGGCTGAATTACAAGGGAAAGTACAAGGAGTATTAAATGTAGCTCTCAGAACTAGTAACAGATCCAGTGAAAGAGCTCAAATTATCATATTTTGATTTGAAACTTCTTTTCTAGGGGCACCTGGGTGGCTCAATTCGTTAAGTGTCTGACTTTTGATTTCAGCTCCAGTCATGATCTCAGGGTCTTGAGATCAATTCTGCATCATGCTCATGTTGAACATGGATCCTGTTTAAGATTCTCTCTCTCCTTCTGGCCCTCCCCTGCTCTCTCTTCCTCTAAAAAAAAGAAAACCATAATTTCTTTTCTAATGGAAAAGGTAAGAAAGAGAAGGATGCTTCCCTTTGTGAATGTTCTCAAAAATCTTTTTTATTAGCTCAAAAAGAACCCCCTCATAAAACCTCTTTTTCACAGAAATGTATAGATATATATATTTCTTTTTTAAGAATAAAATAATATTTGATCATATCATAAAACTATAATAAAATAATTATTTCATAAAACTATATACATATAATGTTTCCATATTCTATATAACTTGTATAAACATAAAACTTTAGCCCCTGTATTAGACTCCCTGAGTGTGGAGATCCAGAACTTCTTGAATAATGAGGGAAAGAAGAAAAAGGAGGGAGGGAAGAAAATAAGGAAGGGAAGAAGAAAGGGAGGGAGGGAGGAAAGAAGGGAGAAAGGGAGGAAGAAAGGGAATAGAGGAGAGAGAAGGGAAAAGAGAAATATATAAACCAAGAAAAAACTCTTAGAAGTAGAGAGACTGATTTTTGTTGTTGTTATTTTTTGTTTTAGCAACTCTTTTGACATGAAGTTCAGGTTTTATATTTCCTCTGAAAAAAATAATTGTTTACCTCATCGCTTATTTAAACATAACCAAGATTAAGCTTAGGGCAGAGAATGGGGTCACTCCTGGTTTGGAATAGCTTTGAAACAGGAAATGTAGAACAATAAGCAAAAGCTTTTGTGCTTTGTTTTGGTTTTGGTTTTAAGCTGTATAAGATTCACAGTAAAACTGAGCAGAAGAGATTTCCCAGGGACACCTGGCTAGCAAAGTCAGTAGAACTTGTGACTCTCGATCCTGGGGTTGGAAATTCAAGCCCCAGATTGGGAGTAGATTACTTTAAAAGAGAGAGAGAGAGAGAGATTGCTTGATTTTCCATATGCCTCCTGATCTCACACATGCTTATCCTTCGGCTTTATCAGCATCCCCCACCAGAGTGAGCATATTAATAATAGTTAATGTACTACATTGACACACCGTAATCATCCAAAGTCCATAGTTTGTATTATAGCTCACTCTTAGTCTTTTACATTCTATAGGTTCAGACAAATAATATGTATCTATCATGATATCATACAGAATCCTTTCACTGCTCTAAAAATCCTCTGTGGTCAATCTGTTCATGTTCTCTCACTACACAAAACCTCTGATAGCCAATGTTCTTTTACTGTCTCCATATTTATTGAATATTAATTAGTTGGAAACAGAGTATGTAGACTTTTCAGATTGGCTTCATTCACTTAGGAATATGCACTTAGAATTCATCTATGTTTTTTTCATGGCTTGAGGCTCATTTTTTTTTTAGCTCTAAGTAATACCCATCTGCATATAAACAGGTGTTTTAAAAACCGTTCTCCTATGAAAGGACATCTTATTTATTTCTAAGGTTTAGCAATTATGCATACAACCACTATAAACATTCATGTACAGGTTTTTGTGTGGCCAGAAGTCTTCAAATTAGGGGGTAAATACCAAGGGACACAATTGCCACAACATATGGTGAAAGTATGTTCGGTTTTATAAAAAAGAGCCATAATCAACCACTATTTTATAAAGTGTTTATAGCATTTTGTATTCCTACTAGAGTTCATGGGAGTTCCTATTGTTCCACATTCTCCCCAGCATTTGGTGTTGGCAGTATTTCAGATTTTTTCCATTCTAATAAGTATAGAGTAGTATTTCATTTTTGTTTTAATTTTCATTTCCCCTGAAGGCATATGATGTTGAACACCTTTTTAAAGGCTTTCTTGCTGGGGTGCCTGAATGGCTCAGTCAGTTAAGCATCTGCCTTTGGCTCAGATCATGATCTCAAGGTCCTAGGATCCAACCCCACCCCTGCTAGGCAGGGATCCTGCTTCTCCCTCTCCCTCCAGCTCATGCTCTCTCTCTCTCTCTCTCAAATAAATAAATAATCTTTAAAAAAATAATATAAAATAAAAACTTGTTTGCCATCTGAATATCTTCTTTGGTGAGGTGTCTATTGATTCCCTAAACCATTTTCTTGTTTTTAACCCAGGTTGCTAACTTTCTAATGTTGAGTTTTAAGAGTTCTTTGTGTATTTTGGATGACAGTCTTTTATCAGATGTGTCTTTTGCAAATATTTTCATACAGTGCGTGGTTTCCCTTCTCATTCTCTTGATACTGTCTTCTACAGAGTAGAGGATTTTAATTTTAGTTTACTATAGTTTTTCAATTATTTCATATCTCATTATCCTACCTAAAAAGTCACTGTCATCTCCAAAATAATCATCTGTTGATTTTTTTTCTATCTCCTAGGAATTATATAGTTTTATGTTTGCCATTTTGATCTGTGGTCAATTTTGAGTTAATTTTTGTGACAGATGGAAGGCCTAGGTTATTTATTTATTTATTTATTTTCTCACAGAGATGTCCAGTTGTTCCAGCATTTTTGTTGAAGGACTATTTTTGCTCCATTTTATTGCCTTTTTTTCCCTTTTCAAAGATTTCTTAGCTATATGTGTGAGGTATTTATGTGAACCATTTTTTAGGCCCTCTATTCTATTCCATACATCTAGCTGCTTATTCCTTTGCTGAAATCATACTGTCTTGATTGCAATGGCATGCCAGTAAGTCTTGAAATTGGGTTGCATTAGTTCCCCCAACTTTATTCCCTTTCAATACTGTGCTGGCTATGTTTAGTCTTTTCTCTTTCAGTAGAAACTTCAGATCAACTTCAGTTGCAGCAACTTCTTACAAGATTCATCGTTAAAGGCAAAGGAAACAAAAGAAAAATGAACTATTGGGGCATCTTTAAAATAAAATCTTCTGCACAACAAAGGAAACAGTCAACAAAACTAAAAGGCAACCTATGGAATGGGAGAAGATATTTGCAAATGACATATCAGATAAAGGGCTGGGGTCCAAGGTCTATGAAGAACTTATCAAACTCAATACCCAAAACCAAATAATCCAGTTAGAAAATGGGCAGAAGACATGAACAGACATTTCTCCCAAGAAGACATACAAATGGCCAACAGATACATGAAAAATTCTCATCACTTGTCGTCAGGAAAATACCACCTTACGCCAGGATGTAAGTTCCTCAAGAAGTTAAAAACAGAGCTACTCTATGACCTAAGCAACCATACTACTAGGTATTTATCCGAATGATACAGATATTATGAAACAAAGGGACACCTGCACCCAATGTTCATAGCATCCAAAATAGCCAAACTGTAGAAGGAGCTGAGATGTTCTTTGGTGGATGAATGGATAAAGATGTGGTTTATATATATACAATAGGATATTATTCAGCCATCAAAAAGAATGAATACTTACCAATTACATTGATGTAGATGGAACTGGAGGGTATTATGTTAAGTGAAATAAGTCAATCAGAGAAAGACAATTATCATATGATTTGATTCATATGGAATGTAAGAAATAGTGCACAGGATCATAGGGGAAGGGAGGGAAAACTGAATGGGAAGAAATCAGAGAGAGAGAAAATTAGAGACTCTTGGCCTTGGGAAACTAGCTAAGGGTTGCAGAATGGGGGATAGGTGGGGGGATGGGACAATTGGGTGATAGGCACTAAGAAGGACATGTGATATGATCAGCACTGGGTGTTATATGCAACTGATGAATTATTGAACACTGCATTAGAAACTAATGATGTACTATATGTTGGCTGATTGAATTTAAACTTTAAAAAAACAGCAATTTTAGAATTAGTTTGTCAATATTCCAAAATAACTTGCTGAGATTTTGATTGGGAGTGCATTTAATCTAGATCAGGTTGGACAGAAGTGACATCTTCACCATATTGAATCTTCCAATGTATGAACAAAGAATATCTCTCTATTTAATTAGTTCTTCTTTGATTTTGTTCATCAGAAGTTTATGGTTTTTTATAGTTTTTCTCAAATAAACCTTAGATTTATTCCTATTCCATTTTAAGGAAAAGCTAATGTAAATGGTATTATGTTTTTAATTTCAATTTCTATTTGTTCATTGCTGGTATGTAAAAAAAAAGTGATTGATTTCTATATATTAACCTTGTATCCTGCAACTTTGCTATAATCACTCATTAGTTACAAGATGTTTTCTGTTGATTCTTTTGGATATTCTACATAGAGAATCATGTCATGTGTGGACAAAGATTTTTATTTCTTCTTTCACCTCCATATACCATTTATTTATTTTTATTGAGACACATTTATCATATAGCATTGTGTAAATTTAAGGTGTAAAATATATCCATTTCATACATTTATATATTGTAATATGATTGCCACTTTTGTAACAGTTAGCACCTCTACTATGTCACATAACTATCAGGGGTGTGGGTGTGGTAGGAAGAGCTAAAATCTAGTCTCATAAGAAGTTAAATTATTATAATATAATATTGTTATCTATATTCTATTTTCTTTACTTATTGAATTAGTTAGAACTTCAAGTATGATGTTTGAAAGGAATAGTGAAACCAAACATTCCTGCCTTGTACCTGATCTTAATGGGGAAGTTTCTCACCATGAAGTATTTAACTGTAGGTTTTTGTAGATATTCTTTACCATCTGAGGAAACTACCCTATATTTTTATTTTATTGGAATTATTTTTGTCATGAAAAGGTGTTGGATTTTGTATTCTCACTATGCAAATGTTACACCTTTTATACTTGCCCCACTATTCTTGGAAATTCTGTTCTTTTTTTTTTTTTTTTCAGTCTTTGCTATCTTTGCTTTTTTGTTTTTGAAATTTCTTTAGAAGGATGCTGTTTAGTCTCCATGTATTTGGGTTCTTTCCAAACTTCCTTTTGTGGTTGAGTTCTAGCTTTAGAGCATTGTGGTCTGAAAATATACAGGGAATGATCTCAATCTTTTGATACTGGTTGAGTCCTGATTTAGGACCGAGGATGAGATCTATTCTGGAGAATGCTCCATGTGCACTAGAGAAGAATGTGTATTCTGTTGCTTTGGGATGAAATGTTCTGAATATATCTGTGATGTCCATCTGGTCCAGTGTGTCGTTTAAGGCCTTTATTTCTATTTATAGACCTTCAAGCTCAGATATTCTTTCCTCAAGTCCAGTCTACTAATAAGTCTTCAAAGACATTTTTCATTTCTGTTTCAGTGTTTTGTTTTGTTTTGTTTCTAGCACTGCTTTTCATTCTTTCATAGTATTTCCATCTCTCTGCTTATATTGCTCATGTTCTCTTGCACATTGTCTGCTTTATTATTAGAGCCATTATCACATTAATCATAATTGTTTTTAATCCCCAGTTTAGTAATTCCAATATTCTTGCCATGTGAGCTTCTGAAGTTTTTTCTCTACAAATTGTGTAGGGATGTGTATGTGTATGTGTGTATATGTGTGTGTGTATGCACACAGATCATAACAAAAGATATATATATATATATATATATATATATATATATATGTATACACACACATATATATCTTTTTTATGTGACCTGTAATTTTTTATTGAATATATACATATATATACATGTACATATATGTATATATACACACAGACTCACACACACACACACATATATATATTTTTTGTTGTTGTTGTTATAACCTGTAATTTTTTTGTTGATAGTTGGATATGATGTCCTGGGTAAAAGGAATTGCTGTAAAGAGGCCTTTAATGTGGCGATGATGTGTGGGGGAAGTGAAGTGTGACTGTCTTTTAGTGAACTTGTGCTTCTGAACTATGAAGTTGAAAAGTGTTTCTGTTTTATCTTTTCTCCTCTTACATGGAAGAGGATGACTAGGGAGGCTGGAATTGGGTATGTTTTTTCCCCCAAATCTTTAAATTCTAATAATCCTCCAGCAGGTTAAACTGTGGTTAACTAGCTTTTCCTGAGGTCAGACCTTGTTAAGAAGAACAGAGTGCTCTGGTATATATTCAAATGTTCGTTTTTCTGTCCCTCTGCCAGAGCATGAAGTGTTTTTTCTCTATTTTATACTGTGGGAACCTGGACAAGTTCCTGAAGGTAAATCTCCTAATACTTTGGGGGCCTCCCCATAACTGGGTCCTCCTGGAGTTCTTAACTCAGACTCATCTGCACTAAGATTCCAGCAACTTGTCAATTACAGTTCAGGTTTTCCTGCCCTTACACTGAATCTTTGGGTTATTTTTGCTCTGCTCCCATAAACTTTGACTCCCTATATTCACATGTTTGTCTCTTTGATCTTGGTACTGGCAGTTTGCCTGGTGGCCTTCCTTCTCCCATGGTTCCAAGAAGAGTTGTCAATTTTTCAGTCTATTCAGCTTTTTACTTGCCATTAGGAATGAGTAGCAACTTCCCAAGTTTCAAAATGCTGACATTCAATAGATTCATGATGATCAACAACTTATTACATTTAATGACAATCTTTTCTTTTTCAGGAAAGTTTTGTTATGAACTTATCAATGGAATGGTTTGTCATTTTCAGGGTTTAATGATCCACTCTCACTCTTTTTAAAGATCCTTAAATAACAACCTTTACATATTACCCTACCTATAAAATGTTATAGTTGGCTGTTAATTTGGGGGAAATTTTCTGGAAGAACAGTATCCAGACACTACAATATAACAGTGCAAAGAATTTTTATTCTTCCTGGTTCTCACTTTCTTAGGAAACCTTTGCCAGTTGATAGTTGGGTACTTCAAAAGACTCAAGCAACTACTGGTATTTCCCATCAAGGAGTTAGATTAACTGAGAGAGTATTGTTTAGAAGGAATAGAAAACCTGAAATCTGAGAACTTTCCAGTATTAAATACCTCATTACACCACTGGTGCAAATGGAGTTGATTAACTATCATCATAAGCAATTTCCAGTTTATATAGTAAGAGTCTCCTCACCTAAATTCCCCTTGTACTTTCACTGAATTTTTTAGACTTACTGTTGTACATTAATATAAAGTCCTTGTACTTTATATAATACTGTACACTCTTAACTTACAGAGTGTCAGTCTCACAGTGAAGGTTTTTGCTTTGTGTCGTTGTCCAGTATTATGCTTCCACGAAATTAAACTGATTAAGCTCTCAGAAATTTATTTCAGAAATCTTTTGAATGTTACTATCAATTTGTAGACAATATATTCTAAATTGATTTATTATTTTCTTTTAATTTTAGTTTTTTAAAAAATATTTTTTATTCATTTATTTGACAGAGAGAGAGAGAAAGAGAACAAGCAGGGGAGCAGCAGACAGAGGGAGAGGGAGAAGCAGGCTTCCTTCTCAGCAGGGAGCCAAATGCAGAGCTCAGTCCCAAACTGGGGATCATGACCTGAGCTGAAGGCAGATGCTTAATGGGCTGAGCCACCCAGGTACCCCTATTTTTTTAATTTTTAAAATGTCATTTTCTATTTAAATTGTTTTTTATGATTTATTTATTTATTTATTTATTTGAGAGAGAGGAAGAAAGCACAAGTGGGGTGAGTGGCAGAAAGAGAAACAGAATCCCCACCAAGCAGGGAACCTGATGTACCTGATGAAGGGCTTGATCCCAGGTCTCTGGGATCATGACCTGAGCCAAAACAGACACCCAACTGACTGAGACACACAGACATCATTTGAGTACATTTTTATTAAATATTTTTTTTTCTAAAAGAAAGTACCTTCATCTGTTGATGGACATCTAGGTTCTTTCCATAATTTGGCTATTGTGGACATTGCTGCTATAAACATTCGGGTGCGTGTGTTTATAACAAATAAAAAATTTAAGAAAAAAAGAAAGTACCTTCATTTATTCTTTTTTTTTTTCCAGTGTGGAGAAGAGAAGAGATTTTGCCTTGCTCTTTGCTTACATTAGACATCTTTGAGAGACCTGAGTATTTATACAGTGCAAGCCTTAGAATTCTGGACCTACTCAATATATCCATTGCATATTGTCATACATCCATTCACTGAAAATTTGTTGTCATGAAATGACAACAATATTTTAGTTTGCTATTCTGCGGCTTGCAAAATGGGTCTGGGTTTAGCTGGGCATTTTGTTGAGCTGAGCTAGGTTGGTGGATCTTGCTGCACTCCCTCAAGAAGCTGCAGTAAACTACAGATCAGCTGCAAGTTGAGTCTAAGACCCTGCAGCAGGCTAGCCTATTCTTCATGTGACTATTTCAGAATGCAAAGAGTGAGAGCAGAGACACGCAAACCTTGGGGGCTTAGATTTAGAATTAATACAAAGCAATTCTATTGGACAAAACTGAACACACAGCCAATTTAGATTCCGGCAGAGAAGAAATAGGTTCCAGGGACAAACTACAAAGAATTGCAATCATTTTTGCAATTGACCACAATCACTTTCCTCTCTTTCCGGTTCAGTGTACATGCTAAAGGTTTTGATTAGAGGAAAAAGTTAGGAGAAGATATTTGAGAATTTCAATATTTTATTATTTCTTGAAGAAGTTTTTGAAAAACAGTGAAAAGTTATGTAAAATTTTCTCATGATTTATAAAAACCATGGTGCATTGATGAGATTTGTTTTTAATATTTTGAAAAGGGTCTTGGTTATTCTAGGTGAGTCAACCCTAAGCTTGCAAGGATTTTCAGTTTCTAGAATGAAAGGAGCAGAGTCATTCATTATAGCCTAGCATGTTCTAGGCAACTATACCAAAGCTGAATGAAGACATAGGTAGGAGTAGACATTGCTCGACAAGATGAATATCAGATGTCATATTGAGGAGCTTCGTGTGTGTGTGTGTGTGTGTGTGTGGTGGGGAAGGGTGAATTGGGCTAAAGAAAGCCCTTTGCTGCTTATGCCTGAGAACCATCCAACAGAAGTGGCCTGTGCCCATATCCAGCAATTTTGCTGAGCCCTTTTCAGCTATTCTGTGTGAGATGCAGACTTATCATAGGGCCTTGTGCCTATCTTTGAGAAGGGCTCTAGTATTGTAAAGTCCACACCCCTGAATTTTAGTGACACTACATGACACTATAAAGTATCCACATCACACAGTTATATAACATTTGAAATGTATTTCATATTTTCTTACTTGTTTTATAAACTTAATCATGTGGGTTATTTTCTCCTCAGTGTTTAATAGAGTCACTTGTTAAATGTGGCAATTCCAATAAAGATAAAGAATTTAAGATGAATAAAGATAGGACAAAGCACATGTAGCTAGCCACAAGGTAGTTGGTGCTTTTGTACATTTTGGAACCATCTGTGCCTAAAGGAAGAAGGTGCATTGAACAGAATTTAAGGACACTGGATTTTTATCTTTTGGAGAATATTTACTTTATTAGGCTGTATAATGCAATGAAACGTAACACTTTTTTTTCTTTTTCCTTTTTCATTTCATTCAAGAACTTCAACAGATCCTCCAAGTTTATAATATTACATTTGGCAAACCATAGAAGAAGCTCCATTATAAAGTCTATTTGAAGCTGATTTGTGATAAAATCTATAAGAAAAGAAATATAAAGAGTGGAATTAACAAAGTAATGACATACAACAATCCAATTAAAATTAACATCACTTTTCCTCATCAAGTGGGAAAAGGAAACCATCTAACAGTTAGCTTAACAGCATGAGATACCATCAAAAACTAGATATAAGTAAAGGAACAGTAACAGTGCTTACTCTATACATGAGTTAGGGTACCAGCACAGTGATAAGAAGAGTATTTTGCATTTAAATGTTGTCTTACATTGCAAAAAAAAAAAAAAAGTTAATGATAATTATCATTCTTAGAATGCTACTGAAACGAAGATAGGTAAGAACAGTATTATTCCTGTCTTCCAATAAAACTCACAGTAGGTTAATAGAGCTAATATTCTTACCAATTTTAATTCTTTGGGGCTTGTATTTCCTAGAGTTGGTGCCAATTATCTGTTAAATTCTTTGGGAAACTGACAAGTATCTGTAAATTCCTGGAGAATATATATTTTAACCTACTTTGGAAATAGTTGATTGCACAACCTTTGACTTGAACTTGTAATTTTTGAAATTCCAAAGGCTTGTAAGGAATACTCAAACTATCTCATGTTGTGAAAGCATTTCTGAATCAATAATAGAAACTATTATTTGGTGATCAAAGATAAAGCAAAATAAAATTCCCATCGTCTTCACTTAGATCTAAGAAATATGACTTCACACTGGGGAAAGTCATATTCCTTCACTAATGATTATGAATTGAAACTAGGTCTTATATAGGTTCTGTGTATCTGTAAGCTATGTCACTTTGCATGTATTGCACTTCAAGGGAGGAATCCATGTTTTGGCTTTGCTTCATAAACTGCTTAACTTTTCCTTGATTTTCTGCTCTGAAAAGTTCTGATATCTAGCATATTTTGTCTCACAGGTACAAGACTAAAATATCTGAAAATATTTTTAAGCATTTTAATATTATACAAATATAAACAAATTTTAGTTACTTTATGTACCATGCTTCTAACTATGAGATTACACTAAGATTTCCTCAAATCTATCCTGGTTCATTGACTTCTCAAGATATTTATTCTGGCGGCGCCCAACCAAGAAATTCTCAGCTCTGTAGATTTTCAACCCCAAAGTCACCTTTGCAATCTTCCCGCAAAAGTAATGTAATAAAAACTATTTTATATGTACTCTTTTATTGATATAATTTAAATGTTTAATTAATATTATTTAAATGTTGTCACTGGTAACATGAAAAACTTGAAGGCAAGGGTTTCTTGATAACAGCAACAATATAAATAAAAAGCTGGTCAAAACTAATAAGCAGTGAGATGGAAACAAATCACTGTACTAAGAAGACAGAGTTTCCACTTCATGTAATGACCTTCAGCAACACACTTCACGTCTCTGGGGCTTGTTCCCTCTTTTCTATTATGGAAAGGTTACCCTAGATAATCTTAAGGTCTCTTCTAACTCTAAATTCTATGAAGCTTTACATCATTTTCTCACAATGCTTCATATTTTGTTGACATATCAGCAGGGAACTTCACACTTCATTGGAAATCCATTAAAACAATTACCATGTCATTAGTGAAGACTTTTAATTATGAGCTTAGTAACCTACAGAATTCACTGTGATAGGCAAGATTAGCTCTATGAGCATGTGCTACATTGAGATGCACTGAGTGGAGAGATGTCTTTCCTTTGGAGAATTTGAAGCTGTCATTCACAGAGCAGTCAACATTGTTGACTAAGCCTGTCAGCAGAAGAGTCAGGGAGTAGGGGAAAGATTCATAACCTTTCAGATAGTTTCATGACCAGAAACCCCCCCCCCAGATGAATGAAACATTGCTTTATTTGACCTTATTCAATGAGAATGGAGGGTGATAACCCTAAGAAGGGACATTCCAAAGCTGGCAGGGAGGAGAAAGGAAGAGATGTAGATGTGAATTCATAGTTAAAATAGGGAGAATCAGAGTTATGGTTATAACTGCTGAACTGGAGCTTGTGGCACAAGCACTGATGATAACTCCCACGTGCTTGCCCTGTTTTCACACATTTTCTGTGCTTTCACTAAAAAAAGATGGACACAGACCTGGGGATAAAAATATATGTATATAAAAAATATATGTTTATAAAAAATAAAAAATTAAAAAAAAAAGAAAAAAAAATGTGTTTTAAATTTTCCATAATGAAATAAAATTGTTTGCCAGACAAAAAAAAAAAAAAAAAAAGATGGACTTCTACCCCTTCTATAAGGGATATTTTTTTCTTTTCTGTATCATAGGGGAATATCCTATAATGTTCCAGCTTAAACCCAAATGCAGAGGCTGGAAAAATGACTGCATAGATGACCTCACTGATTCAGGGCAGTACTGAATGTGACTGTGTTTTTTAATCTTATCCTTTGGTTCATATATTCAGGCATCCTTTAAATTTTCTCCTTTTCAGAAAATCCTTCTGTCATTCACAACTAGAAGTGTAAGATTATCCAGCATTGTATTCTTACTCCTTTTCTCATTCTTCTTGCAAAATTTTGTTTGGTTTGAAATGTTCAGTTTCAAGGGAATATACAATATCAATAGGAGAGAAACATTGATTTTGTGAGATTGAGAAGAATCACAGACCAACCATTTTAAGTATGAGTATGAAAGCTAACTTTTCTGAACTCTGGTTCCTATTTATTTGTTCTGAAAAATTTGTCGCAGTGTCTACACACTCTTAGTTTTTGTTTCCTCCTGTGTAAAATCAGCAAACCTGCCTTATAGTTGTTGTGCAATAAATGTTAGCAAGATAACACGATGTCACAGAATCTAAATATATTTTGGACTCTAAGAACTGGGAGCTAAGGACTGGAAGGACATCAGGATCTAAAGTAATTCTACTTCTTCATCTCTCTCTTCTTAGTCTGTGTGATGTAACCTCATTTACCTACCCCAGGAATATAGCCAGATTCATGAGAATCAACATTCCCTAAAATCTAATCCTATGTGTCAGGTTACCCATCTGGCACAATAAGTCCCACTAGTTCTTTCCTAGAACTTCAGAGAAGACTGTGTTTAGGAGTACCTTCTACAAAAGGTGTGTATAGAAGTATAACTTTTTATAATTATACTGAGTAACTGTAGCCATATCTATATATCTATATATATAGATATATCCAATCTCAAAATCTTCTTCCTACACACCTCTGTCAGTTGTGTCTTCCAAACAAATAACAGAGTAATGTTTGTAAATATGTTATAAAACTGAAGAAATGTAATTCATTTAACCTGGTGTTCTAAACAGGTAAGATCTCTTTTTTCTTCACATGCAATCTAATCATGTCTACTTATTATTGTTTTAATTTTTCAGTCTTCATATGTCCTCAGGGCTTCCATCAGAGGATATTGGTGGTTCTGGGACTCTGATAAATATATATACATTTTAAAATGTTGGGTTTATGTCAAAATAAAATACAAGTACAATGCCATTTTTGCTCCAGTTTCTACTCTTCTAGCTAAAACATGCTTATAACTTCATAAAGTAGTTTTTAAAGGTACAGAAATATATAGATTTAATAACACTATTAAGGAGATAGGAAAGAATACGTATATCAGGATGATTTATTGTGCATTATTCTTTCCAGCATTTATGTTTCAATGATCTGAGTTACAATGAAGAAATCACTATCATTATATCTCTGTCATTATTGTAGCATTTGTCATTGTGACCTTATAAAATTGTTTATATGTATGTACATTTAATCTTCTCTATCTCTTCTACTAGGTTTGTGAGGTTCTTTAGAATATTGCTTTTGTGGTTCGTGAACAGTGGCTTCATATGTATTGGTTCATGGCATGATCTTTGACATGAGGTTCACTTGAGCTGGAAATTCAAATATAGATAATTTGAGTTTCATCACTGAGTGATACTGACAGTAGTAAAAGTGTTTGGAATTATATATGCATTGGCACAATTGTAGAATTTTCCACTTACCAGAAATTTAATCTGATGATAAACTGAACTTCTGAACTTCTGAACTTCTGAACTTCTCTTGGTCTCTTTCTTTACCTTATAATTGAGTTAATTTTACCTCTAGAATATGGATTGATGAAAATAAAATAAGACAAGTAATTTAACTGGCACATTGCCTGGTACACAATCGACACTTAATAAATCGTTTTCTAGCTATATTACTTTGAATTCCAAAAAGCTTTTGTGTTCTAAAAAAGATATTATTTCATAACCTGACATAGGAAATGAAGAAAATGTAAGTAAATAGAGCTGTTTAAATAGAGCTTTTAAGTTTAAAAACTTAAAAGGCTGCAGAATCTTTCTCTCTCTCTCTCTCTCTCTCTCTCTCTCTTTTTTTTTTCCTGAGTACATTTGGCCACAATAAGGTGCTGCTCATTATTGTATAAAACATGAATGAAAGTGTCACATGAGTGCTATAATTATTATAACAAATTTTTTGGCCAAATAAACATATCAGTGGACTCTGTTCTCTCTCTCTCTCTCTCTCTCTTTTTTTTTACATTTTTCTTTATTTATTTGAAGACATAAATCACAAGTAGACAGAGAGAGGGATTGGAGGAAGCAGGCTCCCCACCGAGCAGAGAGCCTGATGTAAGGCTCAATCCCAGGACCCCGGGACCATGACCCAAGCCGAAGGCAGAGTCGTTAACCCACTGAGCCATCCAGGCGCCCTGCCTCTGTTCTCTCTTACAACTCCTGTAGGCCATATAATTAATGAGAGATGGTACTGTCATGTGGTGAAGAGTGTGGGTCTTTGAGTTAGCGCTACCAGAGTCCAAATCCCAGCTCTACCAATAACTAGCAGTGTGACCTGAGATGAGCCACTCACCTCTTGGTGACCCAGTTTAATAATTTGTAAATTGAATTAACAATAACAACATCAAAAGATAGTTGAATAAATGAAAGAGATATTGGAGACAAAAGTCTTGGGAAAGTATTCAAGTTAGAGTAAAAATATATATAAATATCGTGGTCATCATCATCAGTATTGTTAATCTTTGCTGTAACACCTCAGTATGCCTCAAACTCCTTTTCTTTTTTTTTCCATATTCTAACATGTCTGTTTACATAAGACCCTCAAAGAGTGTTGTGCCTGTATGTTTACATAAGACCCCCAAAGAGTGTTGTGCATATATGAGAAGACTGTAAATAATACTTATCTCTTTTCTTCAGGAAATCTATGTAAAAAAGGAAATTAACATAGAATAATGCCATCTTAATCATGTGGGTATGCCCTTTCAATAAGCAATTTTGAGTCCATAAAAATTTCTGGTTGTTTGTCAGTCAAAAACAATGATCCTAAGCCTACTGAGTTACCAAAACATTAACTTACTAGCATAATCAAAATCAACCTAAACATGCTTTTGTCCTGAAATAATTTTTATATTTGAAAACTATAATTCAGAAGAATTCCTCACACAATATTCCATGATTTAAAGTTACTTTAAAAATAGTGATAATTTATATAGAAAATGATTGAGAACTACAGTTCATGAGTCTTGAATTTGTATTTCTGTTCTGCCAAAAATTAGCTATAACCTAGAGTGTTCTCACGCATCCAAATGTTCTTAAACATACATTGTACTAGACATGCTAGGAATAACTTTTGTTTTGTTCAATACATTCACATTTATGATGGACATTTTTATTTATAAAATTCACAGAAATAACAACATGGGATTATAGTAAAGGAAAAAGTAAATAAGAAGGCATGGGACATTAAGTATTATCTAATATAAATTTTATGATAAATTTTATATTTTATACTTTTATATGAGATTATAAGGTAAAAAGCCATAATTTTATTTCAAGCATTGACTATGCAGTTTTTCCTTTGACCTACAAATGCACTGTTCACCCCCATAAATTTAATGTATTTTTTTGAATTTACATGAGCTCTTTATGAGGAAAATATTGAGTTATCAGGTGGAGTGTCATATGTGTTGAGTATTTTGAATGCATGTAAGAATTTTTTAAATATTCGGCTTCAACTCTTACCCTAAATTCTAGGTTGATTATTTTCTACATTTGTCAACACTGTCGTATACACTGAAAGTTTATCTTCCTTCTTAAACATAAATAATTTGTCAACATCATGACTTATATCTTGATATATTACTATAGTTTATCACAATTTAAATTATTACTCAACATTCCAGAAAATATTGTGAGATGAGTTTACATCCTTGGGTAAAAACAATTTCGAAATTTATAGATATACACAAAGGGCTACAATATACTGAGAGCCAAATAAATAAATAAGTAACATTGGGTAACTGTGGGAAAAATGCCTCAGGATGTTTAATCATAAGATTTTCCTTTGAAAACTGAGAACAACAGAGATTTTTGTTATTGCACACACAACACTTTTTCTGTATATATCATTTGAAAATGTATACAACCCACTTTTTCTCTATAAAATTATAAGCTGATATGACCAAAACATAATCTATTTTTATGACACATTGGCTTACTAAATAAAATGAACTAAATATAAGAAACTGATGCCTGAACAAACATTTCTAAAATCCCATGGATGAATTAAATGTATTCTATGACTCTTAGAGTATTTAATAAGACTCATTACTTAGAAACATTAAGTTAGTTGATCTTCATGTATAAACTGTTAGTGTAAATCTATAGGTCTATAAATGTTAAGTATTATTATCTTTTTCACTATTTTTCATTATTTGAGAATTTTTTCAGATTTTTCATTATTTGAGAAACTCAGGCCAAAAAATGTTATACATATTAAGGTGGCACTAATTTCAATATGAAGTAATCATCTTTGTATTTTTTTTATTACCAGTGGTCCTTGTTCTGTATTTTTCCACTTCTATGTTTATATCATGTGTGCACACATGCATGCATGCATGTACACACACACAAAAATATTTTCATTTGTCTCTCCCTCTCTTATTCTTTTTTTCCCCCCACATTTAGTTCATTTGTTGCTGTCTACAAAAGCAGAAAGATATCAGAATCTCCACAGTTGGAAAATCCACTCTTGTTCTTTCAGACATACTAAGAACCATTCTATCATGGGTTGTAAACTCTTGTTTTTTATACCACCCTATGGTTTTATAAAAGTCTATCATGGTGTTTTTGAACTTTAAGGACATTTTAATCACTCATGACCTTTTAAGGTTATGGGGAAATTTAAAGGATTTCTCCCAACAGAAATAAGGAAAAAGAGCAAACTGAACAATTTGAGCAAAAATGATAGAAGTTAAATACAGACGTATAACATTAAAGGCAAAATAAGACATATATTTATTGGTGGAAAGCAACATGTGATAAATCCAGAAGAGATTATACAAGGATTTTGTTAAATTTGAATATTTTAGGTTTCTTGTGGATGTTGCCCTTTATAATACAGAGGTGTAATAAATATTGTTGAGTTAAGTTGTTTGAAGTAAGTTCATCTAGTTTACAAACTGTACTTCATATTTGTATACTTCTAAAAAGTTTATTGTGCAGTAAAGTTGGTTATATACTTGGAAATTTATTCATTATGTTTTTAGGATTTTTTCTATACCCAAACTTTGCAAAGTTCACTACTTAAGGAAAGGCCTTACCTAGGTCACTGCTGCATATCCAGAGCTCATCAGCACAACTTTCATGGCTTGCACACAACTTCACATTGTTTGCTGACATTGCTTCCTTGCATGCCATAATTGTTGAACACCACATATGCTGCTCTGCTCTTTGTAGTTCTTAGTATTAAGTAAGTAGTTCTTTTAGTTATTTGTAGTCCATAGTATTAAATTTTGGGCTCCTTAGTAAGCAGCTGAAATAATCTGGAAAATATATTAATACTTACTGAACACTTACTATGGCCTAGATATTATGCTATAAGTTTTACATTTGTTATCTCAATTAATTTTCATAACAAATATCTTAGTTTCAAAAACAAAACATCAGAGGGATAAGCCCTTTACACCAAATCATACAGAAATGAGTAGTTATATGAAGATATGAACAAATAATATCAGAAGGTAATTTTTCTTCTAGGTAATTTTCTTCTAATTTTTCTTCAAGGTAACTTTTCCCTATACTTTACTGATTTTTCACTAAGAGAAATCTAAAATAAAGCTTCAAAATACACAAGGAGTGTCAACATGAAGGTGTAGAAGATTACCTCCACTAAATCTTCTAGAATTGTTCATTATAGGAGAAGAGCTTAATTAACTAATCACCAAGATCTAGTAGTTATTCAGGGACAAATTGGAACAAATGACCAAAAAAAAAAAATTATCAGTGACTGGACAATAAAGATGAAGATATTTAGGAGTTCAGTAATTCTTAAACACATCTGAACTGGCAAGAAAATTTCTGTCTCATGGAAGATGTGTCACTAGGGTTAGGCAGTAGAAGTTTATATGGGGAAAAGAAAAAGACAGATATATTTGTTATGCTGTAATATTTTAAGGTATAAAAGCTTTCATTAAAAAAATCATTTTGTTGGGCAGGGTATGTGCTTTGGTGAGTGCTGTGAAGTGTGTAAACCCTGTGATTCACAGACCTGTACCCCTGGGGATAAAAATATATGTTTATAAAAAATAAAAAATTAAAAAAATAATTTTGTGATACCTTAATCCTATAGTTAATTCTGTAACAAAGATATGGTAAAAGAAGACATAAAAGAATAAGTTCCAGCAGTTCAAAAGAGAGGGGAAAAACCTGGAAATGTAACAAGAATTTGGCAAATAGATATTCGAAAGTAATGGGCAGGTACATAAGGAAAATATGAGTAGCATATGGCATTATTCTGCACTAAAATAATGGAAAATAATGTTTTGTAATTGCTTTTGTGCATTAATATTTCTATCCATATATAATTCCCTTGATAAAAATACTTGAGTGCCAATTATTATTGAATACGTTGAAATTGTTTTATAAATAAAAATAATAAATTATAACTATCAATTTGCTTTCACTACTCATGTTAATTTCCAACTTGGTAAGAATTAAGGAAACATTTCTTATTTTAAGACACTTAATGGAAGAGTGTGTTTGTGTGTGTGTGTAAAAGAATGAATAGATGGAGTTATTTACTTTAAAATCATAAAACATATTTTAATAAAATTACATTAATTCTAATTCTCAAAAATAAAATGTTATTGAACTCTGACTTTCATCTGAAACATTCTTTGCCCTCAGAAATCATTTTTGCTTAGTTCTAACTATCCCCTTTCCCTTGTCAGATTCTCTTTAAGCAATTAGTCCTAATGATAAGCCTATGACCTATACAAACAGAATTCCAGAACCAGATTTGAAGAAACCATACTTTATTTAAGCTGAGAGGATTTCGTATTGCTATAGTGAGATTTCAGAACATCAGTTATTTTACTCAACTCAAATATTGTACTCAACTCAGATTTAGAAAACAAAACTTGTTATTCACTGATGGATTTATTTTTGTTATATTCAACAATAACAAATAATTCCTATGGGTGCTTATAAAGCTTTATTTTCCCCCCAGCGTATTTTTGTCTCAACTAACAGCATTGCTGCATCTCTTATGGCAACTTTCTGGTCAATAAAATAAAGTTCGAATGTTATGAAGGTTACCAATTAAAATCTCTATTAAAAATAATGGGAAAAAAGATCAGTGCCAAAATTGAGGAAATAAATAGGGTGCATAGAGGAAGATTCTCTTACTCTCTCAGCCCTACACCACCTTGTAACACTGCATTTGTCAAAGGACTTGCCCGAGCCAGGAAACCAGAGGCCTTTCCTTGTTATTTTCTTATTCATCACACAGCCCTGGTATTTCTTTTTCCCTTGGCTGTTGCTGTTCTAATTAGAGGGGTGGCTTTCAGATCTGGACCAGATGAAATGAATCTGGATATTCATGGAATGTTCTCAGGACCCTGGATTCAAAAAGTTCCCCAAGTTATTCTTATGAATAGCATGTTTTGGACATCTTTGATATACATTTGTTTCTTCTATGCCTCCATGCCTAACCTGAACCACTCTGTCTTCATCCTCTCTGTTATGGCTTTGGTTTCACAATAAAGATAGGATAAAGTGTGTGGGAGATGGGGAGGGTTCCTCTAATGTGGAGATTATGGAAATAGTCTTGTACGTGCATCTTGTCTCATTCCCACTTTGAAAGTGAGGTGAGCTAACATAAAGGGTCAAAGAAGGTAAACTTTTCAAGTCCTGCTTTTTGAAAAACATATTCCCATCTCAGATCCTCTAAGACATAAATTCTCAACCAGCAGATACCACTTTAACCCAATGATAAGTTGACATCACAGGTAATAAAAAGCAAGTCACATTGTGAACATGATACATCAAGAAGAATCCACTATAGTTTCTATGGTATTTTTGCCCCCAAAATAAATAATTTCATCCAAATCAGGTGAAAATATCAGACAAACACAAATTCAGAGACATTTAACAAAATATCTGACTACTGCCTTTCACAAATAACAAGATCATTAAAGACAAGCCAAGATTGATAAAATGTGATGAATAGAAGGAAATAAAAGAGAGGTGACAATTACATGGACTGTGGGATTCTGCATAAGATCCTGGAAAAAAAGAAAGAATCACTAGGAGGAACATTGTTGATATTTCAATAAGGTCTGTAGTGTAGTTAATTGTATTGAATCAATGTGAAATACTTTGTATTGATCAAGTTACTAAGGTTTTGTAAGATGCTATTCTTAGCCTAAGAAAGAGCGGTACAAAACAGTTTTCTATATTGTTTTTATAGCTTTCTTTAATCGAAGATAAATTCAGGATAAACAAAAAACAAATAAGTAAATTCTCTCTTTTTCATGACTGAATCAATTTGCAAAAGGAAAAGTAAATCACATAACCTCAATAGGTAAGCAGAGTCTACCAGTTATCTTCTGACTATGAAATCTATATAATAGCTAATTTTATCATTTTATCAAAAGCAAAATAGACATTGAAGGGAGACAAGGGCAGTGTACATACCCAGTATACTGATAAACTCAAGGTTTATAATTTACTATTTCTTCCAAGGTGTTAAACTAGATTAATAAAAACAAAATATTCAGAATGGCAGCTGACATGTGATAAGCATTATATAAGCAGTAGCATTTTTTTTAATTGTTAAAGAAAAAACAAAGTAGAAATGGGCCACTTTAAAAGTCCTACTGAGTTACTGAAAACTATTTTATTAGATATTCAAAATGAAAAATGACTGGTAAAATATAAAAACACCCTATAACCCAGAAATTGTACTACTAATATTTACCCAAAGGGTATAAAAATACTGATTTGAAGGAGACATGGACATGCACCCTGATGTTTATAGCAGCATTATCAACAATAGCACCATTAGGGGGAGGAGTCCAATATGTAGGAGGAATAGGAGACCTTATTTTCATCTGATACCAGGAATTCTGCTAGATAACTATCAAACCATTCTGAACACCTATGGAACTCAACTGGAGATCTAAGAAAAGAATACCTTCAACTTTACAAATAGAAAGGTGACCACTTTCCGCAAGTTAGAAGTGTAGAGAAGTAAATTTGAGGCACTACATGGGAACATAGACCATGGGCGGAAGAAGCCTCCATAAACTGGCTGCCAGGAGGTGATATATTAGCAGAGCACAAAATCAGAACTCTAAGAAGTCTGCCCCAGTTAGGGATGTTGCCCAGATGGTTAAGTGGAGGCAGGACCCTAGCTGGGACCGTGTGGTCAAAGAATCCTTAGGGTCACAGGAAGATGGAGGATACCTGAGTGCTACAGATTTTCCAGGCATTGGAGTGGAGAAGATGGTTGCAATCAGTAAGGCCAGGAATGGGATCTCAGCTTATGGTTTGTCGTAAAACACAAACCATACACAGTTGGGCCAATGCTGTGTGAGTAGGGACCCAACAAGTGGCAAAATAAGCAAGACCCTCCCTTTGCCCCCAGAAGCAGGAGCAGCATAGAAGTGAGCCACAGGAGTCTGCAGGGTTTGGAGACTCAAAACAGGGCCATGTGCCTGAGATAGAAACTCTCAAGTCACAGGCTGGTTGAGCATGGAGTGTGAGAGAGACCAGGAAGACAGAAGTGATTGACTGTTCTTCTTTCAGGTTGTACTGGGGAGTTGGACCCCTAGCTCTTGGTTCCAGGGCCAGAGATTGGGAAATTGCCATTTTTATTCTTATCCTCTAAAGTTCAGCAGAAAGCCCTCAAGGAAAAAAAAATCAACATACAGCAATCTGAAGCAGATTATTTGGTCTGCCCCCCTGGCCAGGGTGGTGCAATTCTTCCCAGGGCAAATAAACTCAAGATTCAAAGCAACAGGCCCTCTGCAAGAAGATCAGCAAGAACGTTCAGCCAAGACCAAGTTTACAAATCAATGAGAACTGCAAAACTCCAGGTCCAGGAAAATACAGCACATAGAATTCATGCTTGCCCCCTGCCCCCAGCCATGACTCTTTCGTCTTTCAATTTTAACCTTTAAATATCTTTTTCTCTTTCCTTTTTCAAACAATTTCTTATTTTATCAATTCTCTCTTCTAAATCTTCTTTTCAATTTCCATTTTTACAGTTACATTCTATCCCTTCATTGTATTTTATCTTATTTTTGTACATATACATGAGGTTTTCTTTCTTTGCAATTTTGGGATGCAGTTTCTTCTAACAGACGAACATAGACCCAAAATCTAGTGTATGGCTCTGGTCTATTCACCTGTCGATCATATTCTCTCTTTTTGTTTTGTTTTGGATTTGGTGTTTTTTTTTTGTTTTGTTTTCTTCGTTTTTTGTTTTGTTGAAGACTTTTTAAATTTTTCATCTTTTTTTATTCTCATCTTCATAGTTATATTCTATCCTTTCAACATATTTACTTTTATTTTGATATATGTAAGTTTTATATATATATATCATATTTATACATATATATAAGATATATATCTATACAAGTTTTTCTTTATTTACAATTTTGAGATGTAATTTCTTCTAACAAATTGACCAAAATAAACTCAGGATATAGTGTATTGTTCTGTTCTGTTCACCTATTTATATCCCTTATCTTTTTACTGTTACTGTTGTTGTTTATGTTGTTTTTTTCTTGTCTTTTAATTTTCATTTCTTCAATTACATTCTATCCTTTCATTATATTTAATTGTATTTTTGTACATATACAAGTTTTCTTTCATTACAATTTTGGGATCTAATTTTCTAACAAACAGACCAAAATACATACAAGAGCAATTGTATTACTCGGTTCATCTATCTGATTGTATTCTCTCTTTTATTTTTCTTTCCTTTCTATTGTTTTTTAAACATTTATTCATTTATTTTTGGTTTTGGGTCCCTTCTATTTTTTTTTTTTTAGTGTATATTTCTCTGAGGTCATTGTTGCCATTTTAGAATTTTGCTCTCTTGTTCATCTATTCTCTGACAGAATGACAAAATGGAAAAAATAACTTGAAAAAAGAGAACAAGAGGCAGTACTGACTGCCAGGGACCTAATCAATATGGACACTAGTAAGATGTTGGAACTAAAGTTCAGAATAATGATTATAAAGCTACCAGTTTGTATATTTAGAAGATACAGATAAAAAGCATAGAAAAAGGGAAGCATAGGGGGGAAAAAGCATAGAAGACACTAGAGAATCCCTTTCTGGAGAAATAAAACAACTAAAATTTAACTAAGTTGAAATTAAAAAGTCTATTAATGAGATGCAATAAAAAAAAGGAGGCTCTAACTGCTAGGATAAATGAGGCAGAAGAGAGAATTAGTGGTATAGAAGACAAAGGCAAAAGTGAACTATTGGGACTTCATCAAGACAAAAGACTTTTGCACAGCAAAGGAAACAGTCAACAAAACCAAAAGACAACCAACAGAATGGGAGAAGATATTTTTAAATGATGTATCAGATAAAGGGCTAGTATAAAGAACTTATCAAACTCAACACCTAAGAACAAATAATCCAATTAAGAAATGGGCAGAAGGCACGAATAGACATTTCTCCAAAGGAGATATACAAATGGCAAACAGGCACATGAAAAAATGCTCAACATCACTTGGCATCAATGAGATACTACCTCATACTAATCAGAATGGCTAAAATTAACAAGCCAGGAATTGACAGATATTGGTGAGGATGTGGAGAAAGGGGAACCATCTTGCACTGCTGGTGGGAATGCAAGCTGGGTCAACCACTCTAGAAAACAGTACAGAGTTTCCTCTAAAAGTTGAAATTAGAGCTACCCTATCACCCACGAATTACACTACTTGGTATTTACCCCAAAGATACAAACGTAGTGATCTGAAGAGTCACCGGCACCTCAATGTTTATAGAAGCAATGTCCACAATAGCCCAGATGTCCTTCAGCAGATGAATGGATAAAGATGTGATCATATATATAGCTATCTATCTATATATAGATATAGATATAACATATATAAAATATTATATCTATATCTATATCTATATCTATCTATCTATGTGTATATATATATATATACATACTCAGCCATCCAAAAAAGAAATCTTGCCATTTTGCCATTTGCAACAACATGGATGGAACTAGAGCATACTATGCTAAGCAAAATAAGTCAATTGGAGAAACAAAATCATCATATGATCACACTGATAAGTAGAATTTAAGAAAGAAAACAGAGGATTATAGGAGAAGAGAGAAAAAAAAATAAAACAAGATGAAACCAGAGAGGGAGACAAACCATAAGAGATTCTTAATCATAGGAAACAGAGTTGCTGGAAGAGGGGTGGGATAACTGGGTGATAGACATTAAGGGGGGGCCCATGATATAATGAGCACTGGGTATTATATAAGACTGATGAATCACTGATCTATACCTCTGAAACTAATAATATATTATATGTTAGTTAATTGAATTTAAATTTTAAAAAAAGAAAAAAATTTTAAAAATACCAACATTATGGAAAGAACCCAAATGTCCATTGACTGATGAGTGGATAAATAAATGTGGGGTGTGTGTGTGTGTGTGTGTGTGTGTGTGAATGAAATATTATTCAGCCATCAAAAAGAATGAAATCTTGTTATTTGTAATGATGTGGATGGAGCCAGAGAGTGTTATGCTAAGTAAATTAAGTCAGAGAAAGACAAATACCATATGACTGTGGAATTTAAGAAACAAAACAAATAAACATAGGGAGGAAAAAAGAGAAAGACAAACCATAAAACAGACTCTTAAATATAGAGAACAAACTGGAGGTTGCTAGAGGGGAGATCGTTGAGGAGATGGGTTAAATGGGTGGTGGAGATTAAGGAGGGCACTTGTTGTGATGAGCACTGGATGTTGTATGTCAATGATGAATCACTAATTTCTACACCTAAAACTAATATTACACTGTATGTTAACTAACTGGAATTTAAATAAAAACTTGGAATGAAAAAAAAGTGGGTGCCAGATATTTAGGTGAGAAATTTTAAATACAGCCTGTGAAAAATATTATGAGAAGCATCTATATCAATTTAAATAAAAGCAATTATGATACTTAAAGGAATATTTTCCTTAATTAAAAATAATAGTTCTTAGTGTATAGTGTAAAAATATTAAATATAAAATTTATAAACAAGCCATACATAAATGCATCATGGTGGGGAAAAGAAAAAAAGAATAAAGAAAAACAGAGGAAAATTTTCTGTAGGTAGTGTCCAGGGAACAATAGAAGGTAGAGACAAAGTTATCTTCAAAAAAAACAAAGGGTTTCAGAATTCTATTATTTACATTACCTGAAGCAAATGGAGAAACTTTTGAGAATTTTGAGGGATAACTGAAGAATTCTCTACCAAGATATTAATGAAAATAATGAGAACAACAGCTGTGTTACTTTTATGGACAAAGATAATAATACATGGGAAAAATAATTATTGTGATCTAGAGTTGATTACATGTCTTCTTCATAAGGATATATAATTAAATTATTTTTTAAAGATTTTATTTATTTATTTGACAGAGAGATCACAAGTAGGCAGAGAGGCAGGCAGAGAGAGAGGGGGAAGCAGACTCCCCACTGAGCAAAGAGCCTGATGTGGGCTTGATCCCAGGACTCTGGGATCATGACCTGAGCTGGAGGCAGAGGCTTTAACCTAATGAGCCACCCAGGCGCCCCTATAACTAAATTCTTAAAGCAATCCTATGGATTAGATGGATATCAGTTTTATCATTTGTAGATGAAGACTGATTTCAGGCAGGTCAATTGCCTGTTATTATACTAATAGTAGGATTCAATGTTGGTATTATTGTAATAATAAAGTATCTCTTCAAATGGAAAATATAGAATAATATTATAAAAATATAAAAGGATTTGTAAGATGTATTATTGCCCATTTATCCTCCCTGGCATGATTATTTGAAAACATACTATTCTTCAAAAAGACAAATAATGATTGAAAAACTCATGTATGGGAAAGTTTTAGGGGAAAAAATGAAGAAAATATGGTTTCAAGAACTAACAATTCTACTGAACATTTAAGAGTTCAAGGGTTATATTGACTTGGTGTAAAAGTCTGTTTCTGCTAAATAATGGCTTTAGAAACTTGAAAAGTCCTCTAAACTCTGGGTCCAGTAAAATGAGGATTGCCATAAGTCAGCCCCACCCCACCCCATAAGCTGTAAAAAGTAAAGAAATAAATTGTGTAGCATTTTTAGAATAGGATTAAGTATGTTAAACCCAAGCTTGTATGCTTAATACCAAATCTTGAAAATGGTTTGACAAAGAGATAAGTCACAGTATGTTACATAAACATTACTGCAAAATTTAGACTCTAAGTGCAACCCAAATTATTGAAAGTGATGGCTCAGTGTGTTAAGCCTCTGCCTTTGGCTCGGGTCATGATCTCAGGGCCCTGGGATTGAGCCCCGTATCGGGCTCCCTGCAGGGAGCCCGCTTCCTCCTCTCTCTCTGCCTACTTGTGATCTATCTATCTCTCTCTCTCTCTCTCTCTCTCTCTCTGTCAAATAAATAAAATAAAATCTTTAAAAAAATGTATTTGCAAAATATGTTGTATTTTCTTCAGATTTTTTTTTTCACATACTCTTTTAGTAACTTGGGTAATGATAATCAAATCATTTCTGTAAAGTTTAAGTTGTGTAATAAGAATTGAGTATTCAGGGGCCCCTGTGTGGCTCAGTGGATTAAAGTCTCTGCCTTCAGCTCAGGTCATGATCCCAGGACCCTGGGATCCAGCCCTGCATCAGGCTCTCTGCTCAGCAGGGAGCCTGTTTCCCTTCCTCTCTCTCTCTCTGCCTGCCTCTCTGCCTACTTGTGATCTCTCTCTGTGTCAAATAAATAAATAAATAAAATAAAAAAGAATTGAATATTAAAGTAAATAAACTTACAAGAGGAATTTTTTAGAGACTATTTTACAACTTTCATACTTGTCCACAATTTTATTCATATAAATATAGAAATAAAATGTTTGCTCTGGAAAATAATACATTCACTAGTTGGAGCATATATTCCCAACAGTGATATTTAGTTTTGATACAAGGTTCAGGGAATAATACAATATTTCTGAAGTAGGTCAGCAATGCAGGAAAATAAATAAAGGACAATTTTGAGAATGAAATCCCAACAGTAGATGAAGAGTAAAATTAAGTGAATTCCTTCTTCTGTGAAGGTACTTACTTGTGGGTGAGGCAGTATATTGTGTTCACCAAGCATGAAAGACAAAACAGAACAAAGCAAAAACATCTTTGATAAATGCAGCAAAATGAAATAAATGACATTCTTTGCATGAATTAATCTAACTTCCAGTTTGTTATTGGATGTTTCAATATTGTAACTATTATCTTTTTCTGCAACTTTTTATTTATGATAACTTAAAAAATATATAGCAAAGATTGCAACATCTTACAGAAAGCATCTTTACACCAACCATGCAGATTATACCATTAATATTGTATTACACTTGATTTATTGACTTCCATTTTTCCTTCCATCTATTAAGTCACTGTGTTTCTGTGTGTTTACCATATTTATGGTAAATCACAGATTACTACCATCACCTTATATATTTTAGAATGCAAATCATTAACTAGACATCAATATTTATTTAATTTTTTTAAGTTTGGATTTAAAATATACATAAAATGTTTTTAATTTTTATTTCACTTTTTATTGTAAAATAATATGCTTACCAAAAAATTACAAAAACTATAGTACAAAAAACTCATATAATCTTTTGCTCAGCTCTCCCAATGATTACCATCTTACTTAAGCAAAGAACAATTATCAATCACAGAAAAATAGCTGTGATAAAATATCATAAATAGTCAATCTACCTTATCAAAATTTTATCAATTGTCACCTAACGTCTCTTTTTAACCCAGACTTCAGTTCAGGATCATACATTGCATTGAGTTATGTCTCCTTATTCTTCTTTAATCCTTCCTTTCTTATATGACCTTGACACTTTTTGAGTACACCTGTCAGTCACTTTTCAGAATGTTCCTCAACTTGGTTTTGCCTGATGTTTCCTCATGTTAAATTAGTTTTTGTCCCACAAAAACAGCACAAATGCATCTTTTTCCATGAAGCATACAGGTATAATGATAAGGTTTCCATGGAAAAACTTGACACACATCTCCTCTACCAGGTCATCTTACCTTTTTGAAGGAGAATTTCAAAAAGGATTAATAGAGTTAATATCATAACTATACTTTCTGAATTTATAATTGTTTAACCCCAAGCTTACATTTGACTTTTTTTTAACATATAACTCACAGTTTAATTTGCCATGATGTGCACCCAGCATAACTTTAACTTTGTAGTTCTGATCCCTAGAGTCTCACTTCAGGAATCATACTAACCATGTTTTTTGTATTTGATAAAACTTAACTTTCCAGTATGCTTTCATTTTGTAAACTCCTAAAGACAATATATATTTTATACTTTTTTGAACCTTGAAAATTATTTGTATACAGTGGGTGCTAATTAAATGGTTCTGGCTGCTGAGTGGCTACCTAACAAGTTAAAAGTGGAAATACCAGCTTTACAACCCATTGAAAATATTTCACATTTCTAAAGAGCTCACAAAAATGTCTCTATAGGCTTCCAAAGCAAGGAAGAAGGACTGTAAGAGCCAGCGATTCTGAAATTTTTTTCCTTGCCTAACTTAGAAAACAGATAAACTTGTGTTCCAATTGTACTTTTATACTGCCACTTACACTCTTTATACCACTGTTAGTTCCTAAAATGCATTATGAAAAAAGTTCTTAAACAGTTATCATGGAAATAGGGAATAGAAATAAAATGAAGCTAGTCAACTCAGCAAGATACAGTATGTTTGTTTCTTTATATTATCACACTTAACTTCAGTTCAACATCTGTTCAATGACATCTCAGGCTATATTTTGGGATGTGTGATGATTTTTTTTTCACAAATTCTTAACTCACAACTCAGGATGTTCCCATTAATTGTGATTTGTAAAGGAGGCATTTAACTCAGGGCAGATGCTGAGCAGCATGAATATGGAACTACGGCAGGTACAAAATGACACATGGAATTCGCAAGTGGGCATAGATGGCCAGATGGTATTGGCATCTGAGAGATTTGTTACACCAACTTGGCAATAAAACATGTGTGATCAGTAATTTAACATACAAAACTGGCCCAGAAAAATGTTTATGTTAAACAAATTTCCTCTCTAAATATCAGGTGCAACACATTTTATTACATAGTTTCATTTCTCAGCTGAGAAAACCAAGTATAGAAAATTGAATTCTTCCTTTCCAACCAAAGTCACATTCATTTAAGGCAAGTCATGCTTCCATGAGCAAATTGAAGTTAAAGAGATGTATAATTCTCAAGATATTGTAGGCCAGTGAAACCAGAGAGTGGACAAATATGGGTATGATTTTCCCTGATTTGTCTAAGTATTACTGTATACACTACACATTGTATACTGTATACACAACATATTGTTTAGGCAAACCCTCTGTTTTTACATATTTTACTAGCTACAATGTTTGAATTCCATATCAGGAAATGTGAATATGGTTTTAGATCACCAGATGATTCTTTATGTTGATTACTAAATCTTTTCTTAGGAAACCAAAACATGTAACAATTCCTTCAATTGAATTAATAAGCAAGAATCTCCTGGCATACCTTTTTTGTTTGTTTTTGCCTCCTATTTAACCATAACACTTTTATCAAATATCACTTAAAATACTATTGCATACATGAAGACTTCTCAATTTCCTCCACCATGGTTGGATGCTCCCTTTTCATGGTTCCCTGGCAACCAAATAATACCTCTGTTATAGCTAGGCTCCCTCTCAATCTACTAAAATGACACAGTAGAGCTAACTTGATAGACTTTGGTGTCATAGGTTTTTAAAAAATATTTTATTTATTCATTTGAGAGAGAGAGAGAGAGAGAGCATGAGAGAGAGAGTACAAGCAGGCAGAGGTACAGAGGCAGAAGGAGAAAGGGAGCCTGATAAGGGCTCATCCCAGGACCCAGGGAGCATGACTAGAGCTGAAGCAGACGCTTAACTGCTGAGCCGCCCAAGCACCCAACTTTGGTGTCATGGTAACTGCTTCCTAAGGTATACAACTATGGACAAATTATTCTGTTACTTGGTTTTTTAATTTGGTAAAATAAGATAATAATGCCAATTCCACTATTATAACTAAAAGTTAGATTAGATAATATATACACCTAAAGACCTAGCAAAATGAATGGAATATAATCCACAGTATTTATTATTGTCATTATTGTTGATGCACATCAAAGCTTCACTGCATTTTAAGCAGTTTTGGTGGCAGAGACAGTAAATTCATCTTTATATCACTAAACATGCTGCACACTATATGGAATACACATATTTGTATGGGTATATGTGTGAAAGAGAGAGAAAGAGAGAATGTTTGTGTATGTCTGTGTGTGTATGTTTTCAGATTAAATTAAAAATTTTAGAAATTAAAAAACAGAAACAAATAATACTAGGTAACATATTAAAGAGATTCTTCTATTCCATGTGCTAAAACTTCTTTTCAAACCAGCATTTACCAAATTATAGAACTTAATTTCAATGTAAAACTTAAAATTTAATGACTGTATACAGAGAGTATTTCAGGAACAAGGGCGGTTTTATTTTATTATATTTTTGATAAGACATATATCTCTAATAGTATTCCAAATGCTGGAACATGTTCATGGTGCATGAAAAAGCCTAGGTTACTATTTGAAATAAATAAATCACCATATAAAATAGCATGTGTAGACCATCACCAAGAAATTTTAAAATTATGCAAAAACTGCCAGTATTTATTGATTGTTTATGCAATTCTAGACTCTGTTCTGAGACTTTACAATTTTATATCCACACACACACATGCACACATACCTATCATATATATATGATATACATGTAATATATATACATATATATGCATATATATGTATATAAATGTATATATGTTTTAATTTATAAATTAAATTTATATGTTTTAATTTATAAATATATAAATTTACATATATGTATAATGTATATATATTTACTTATAATGTTGTCTAATGTTCAAAATAAAACTATGATGTAAGTATTATTATTATCGCTATCTTAAAGATGAGAGACCCAACTCATGGAGTGGCTAAGTAACTTGCCAAATATCATGCAGTTGGATCCAAGATTAAAATGCACTTTTGACCACAAAGCCCATTGGTTTTTCCACTGCAGTACAGGTTCTTGAAAAAGAAATTTGAGAAAGTAAACCAAAGTGTTAACCGTTATCTTTCAGGTGACCTTAGTTAAAATCTTTCAGCAAAAGTTCTAAATTTGGCATGAATTACCATCATCATAAAAATAAGTGTTATTGTAATAACACCATTCATGCAATTTAAAAACTAAGTAGGCTGCCAAAATGACCAGTAGAATCTATCTTTATAAATTGCTTCTAACAGATGAGATGGGAAGCTATTGCAATTTAGAGACACATTAAATTAAAGATGAATGCCTTATTCTCACAGTAATACTGATTTGTGTTGTGATTCTAAGTGATTAAAGGTAAGTCATGACTTTGCAAAAATTATTCTGTCTTTTGATTCTATATCTAAAACAAGGCTGATAATATCTGAATGAATAAATGTATAAAACAGAGATTGAACAATATCCAGTGAATTCCTTTGTGCTTCCTATGAGTGGGTATCATATTATCAATGCATGTAATGTTATATATGTTCTCTGACAGCCTGAATCTGTTGTGTGTCTCCAAAAGACACCAATCAGTTCACACTAGGCAGTAACTACTATAGTTATAACTGCTTAAAACACTGAAAAACTATTTCAAACAACTTGACCTCTAATGATAAATTCAGGGCAGTTTAAAAAATAAAATTTAATTAATTTATTTATTAATGAATTGCTTTGGATTAAGACATAATAGGTCTGGAACTACAGGAAGAAGGATAGACTTACTTTTTTTTAAAATATAAAGTTGTTCTCAGCTTAGGAAATGGATATGTAAAATAACTACTATTATCTAATAATGTATTTGCTGGAATCATGGAAATCTAGACAAGGCATAAGAGCATAAGTAGTGCCAAAATGTGCCCCCTGGAAGCCAAAACAGGTTTCTCAGAGAAGGCAGCCTCTGACTAAACTTGGGAAAGCTTTCATTAGATGAGATCTCAGGAAGGAATGTCCAACCAGAAACAACTGCAAGGGATGCATGGGTGGCTCAGTTGGTTAAGCGTTGCCTTAGGCTCAGGTCATGGTCCCAGAGTTCTGGGATCACATCCTGAATCAGGCACCTTGCTCATTGGGGAACCTGCTTCTGCCTCCAATCCCCCTGCTGTGTGTGTGCCCTCTCTCTCTCTCTCTCTCTCTTTCTCTCTCTCTCTGTATCTGACAAAATAAAATCTTTAACAAATAAAGAAAAGAAAGAACTACAAATGTGGAGGATTAAGACATGAGAAAGCATCATTCAAAGAAACACAAGTATTGTTCAAGTATAGAGTGATGAAACAGGTGAAAATAAGTCTGGATTAGTATTCACAAGGCAGATGATGAATCATGTCAAATGCTTTACATAGAAATTTAAAATGTTTTTGTTCTGAAGACTATGAGGGGTAAAAGGAGAATCTTGATGAGGGGAGTGAAAAACAAGATACATATGGAAGAAAGATCAGTCTTGTGGTAGACTGGGGATAAAAGAGCAGGTGGAGCCAAACATAAGACTATCATTACTGTTGTCCAAAGAAGGTAGACAATCAGTGGACTTAGCCATTGTCTATGGTGATGGGAAAGAGGGATTGAGAGAGAGAGAGAGAGATTCTGAAGCTATAATTGCAGGGATCAGAGATTAATTTAAAGTGAATGGAGGGTTAATTGGGAGAATCTGGTAGGTTATCAATGTTTTAAGTAAACAGGTAGGATGTTATGTGAATGGGAAATTAATAAAATAATTCAATGTGGGTATAAAATAACAAAGTCAATGTTGGATCTATTAAACTTGAGTGGGTCTTACAATATTAGGTAGATACTGCTGGTGGTATTTAGATGTACAGATCTGAAGGTAAGTGTGAGTAATCTATGTTGATCGAGAATTATATTTACAAAAGTAAGAGTACAAATGTTGGAGCCTAATTTTAAAAAAAAAGCCAAGAACAATATGAAAAGTGTGAAGAAACGTGTAGTGACAAAAATATCCTCAGAAATATCTACTTTCATAAGTGAACAAAAAAACTAGCCAAAAACTGAGAAAGAGAGCCAGAGAAAAACAGACAAGTAAAATGCAAATGAGGAGATAATAGTATCCCAGAAATTAAGAACAAAGGAAGTTTAGAAGGGGTGTTGGGTATGGAGGAGAGAAATGAAAAACATGGAAATAATTCCACTGGATTTATGGTGAATGGCAGGAGATTCATGGAGTGGAAGCACTGGAACCTAAATTTCAGTAAGGTGCAAAGGAAAGGGGAAGTACACCACCTCATAGAAATTTGGAATGGAACAAAGCCCAAAGATAAGTTTGTAACTATAAATAAATACAAGGCCAAAGAATGTCCTTCTGTATTAAAGTCACATACTCCACACTGATGTCTGACCAGAGTGACCGCACTAAATAGGTTGAATACTGAAACAATGCAGTTATTTCACTTTGAGTCCATATCCTAAGTTTCTAATCAGTTTAATAATGCCTTTTAAGCTTCTTTCCTTTATCCAAACCAGGGCCTAATCAATGGCATCTCTTTTGAATCTCTTTAAATCCAGAATCATTTACCAGTTCACTTGCTTGCTTGATTGATTTTATTTCTTTGATAGCATGGCAATATTTTTAAAGTTTCAGGTCATTTGTTTTTCAAAATATCCCTCAATTTGGCTGACTTGATTTTTTTCCTCATAAATAATTAGGTTCAGATTCCCCCCCCCTTTTTTACAGACATATCTTATAGGTGATGTTACATTATTCTCAAGGTAACACATCTTCAGCATGTGACGTCAATTTGTTTCGTTTTTGTTAATCTTAAGTTTCATCACCTAATTAAAATGGTATATGTCTGATTGTTGTATCATAAAGGTAGACAATTTCCCTTTGTAATTAATGATTAATCTACGAGGCAATAATTTGAAGCTATGTAAATAGCCTGTTCAACAATCTCTGGCTCAGTTCTTTAATATCAATTCATGATTCTTTCCTGAATAAATTATTACAGTGGTTTTTGTGAAACAGAGATTTTTCCAATTCTATTGTTCCTCCTACAATTATTAGCTGCTATTTCATGTGGGAGAAATTTGAGCAGGATTTCAGCTGACAAGCAAACTTAGCATTGTTCTTCCTGTGGAACATATATATCCATTAACAAACTCTTCCATAACACCCAGTTGTACTTCATATAAATTTCAAAATACAATCCATGCTTATTTTACAAAAAAACATTGTTTGTAAGTTTAAAGCTCATTTAAGCTTACATTTCCTTCTTTAGCACTGCTTTAGTCAACAGTAAGATTAAACTATACAAAAACGAAAAAAAAAGCAAATATGGGGTGCCTGGGTGACTCAGTTGGTTAAGCATATGACTCTTGATTTAAGCTCAGGTTATGATCTCAGGTCCTGGGATCAAACCAGCGTTTGGATTCTGCACTCACAGCAGAGTCCGTTTGTCTCTTCCCCTTTGTTCCTCCCTGCCATTTCTCTCTCTTTCTAAAATAGATAAATAAAATATTTTCTTGGGATTTTATTTATTTATTTGGCAGAGAGAGAACTCACAAGGAGGCAGAGAGGCAGGCAGAGAGAGAGAGGGAGGCAGAGAGAGAGAGAGGGAAGCAGGCTCCCCACCAAGCAGAGAGCCCGATGCGGGGCTCAATGCCAGGACCCTGAGACTATGACCTGAGCTGAAGGCAGAGGCTTAACCCACTGAGCCACCCAGGTGCCCCAATAATTTTTTCTTTTTTCCTTTTTTTTAATAACAAGTAAATAAGAAAAGATATATATATATATATATTTCCTGTGCTTGAAAAGTCATTATATATATATATATAATGACTTTTCAAGCACAGGAAATACCTACTTTCCAGAGATAGCATAAGACTTATTTTATTTACTTCGGTGTAGAGTTAAACATGAGAGATGACACAAGTCCTACAAACTATTTCAATCACTTTTGGCTGAAGAACAAAATTGGAAAGAAACAATGTTCTCCTATATACTTTTCTAACCAATCAAAATATTTTACCTATTTCCATGGTAATGGTTATAAGGACCAAGGGGAATCAAATAATCAAAATGTGATGACATCACTGGACTAATAATATGTTGAAAAATATTCTTGTCGCCTATAACAACAAATGATTTTTTTATCACTCATTAGCTACAAAAGTCTTCATGAGACTGTCTGGAGAACTCCCAGAAAGAACTTTAAAGTAAATTCATAAAATTAGACTAAGTTAAACAACTTGAAAATGTAATTGGAGTCCTACGAAGAAGAATTAAACATAGTAGCAACAGAAAGATTCTTCTGATGCTGCTGTGCAGACTGACATCTGGACTACATTTTTCTTTTTATCCATATGTTGGGATACAACTCTTCTTGAACAAATTGACCTAAGCGATATTTTCAAGAATGAGTATAGTTTGTAAAAGGTGGTCTCAAAGTTAGCAATATCTCATTTGCAAAGCCACAGTGCTAATTTTGTCTCTTGCTTTTTCTCAACAATATTCTATTGGAATCTTACTTTCCAATCTCAATTTTTCTTTCTTTCTCTATTTACACTACTTGCAGATTATTATTTCTAGAATTGTTACTCTGCTATTTGCTGCTTAAAAAAAAACTAATTCCTAAATGTTCTATAATCTGACCATATTTTACCTTTTGCTTCAATTCATTTCAATTAATTTCAGTCCAATTTATTAAAACCATTATTACAACTCTGTATTTTTCTCTTTTTTAAGATTTTATTTATCTATTTGACAGACAGAGATCACAAGTAGGCAGAGAGGCAGGCAGAGAGAGAGAGGAAGGGAAGCAGGCTCCCTGCTGAGCCAAGAGCCCAATGTGGGGCTCGTCCCAGGACCCTGAGATCATGACCCAAGCGAAAGGCAGAAGCTTTAACCCACTGAGCCATCCAGGCACCCCTCAAGTCTGTATTTTTCAAGACAATGTGTTAAATCTTGATTTCAGAGAACTCTCCTGTAAAACTTGTATCTTTATACGACAGCAGGTTGAATAGAAAATAATTGTGTTGCAGGTTCGATTGACTGTGTCTTAATCCCAGCTGCTTTAACAAAGTTTCATAATCTGGGTGGTTTATGAAATATATTTCTCACAGTTCTGGAGGATGGAAGTCCCAGGTACTGGTACCAGCATGATCAAGTTCTGGTGTGTACCCTTTTTAAGATTGCAAACTGCTGGCTTCTCTTTATTCTCCTCACATGGTAGAAAGAGAACAAGAGAGTTCTTTGGGGTTCCTTAAGGGCACTGATTCCATTAATGAAAAATCTACCCTCCTAACCTAATTACTTCCCAAAGACCCTATTTCCTAATACCATTACAGTGGAGATTAGGATTTTAAACATAGGAATTCTGAAGAACATAAACAGTCAGTAACAACTACAATAGATAAATCCCATGATAAGGGCTTGCAAAATTGGAAAACAAACCACAGAAGATGTTAGAAAAGTAGGGATGCCTGTGTGGCTGCATCAGTTAAGTGGCTGACTTGGTTTCAACTCAGGTCTATCTCAGGGTTATGATGAGATGGAGCCCCACACTGAGCTCTGTGCTTTGCAGAAAGTCTGCTTGGGACTCTTTCTTCCTCACCCTCTGTCCTTCTCCTCTGCTCTCTCTCTCTAAACTAAATAAATAAATCTTTAAAAAAAAATAAAAAAGGTAGGCAGCCTCCACAATTATGATAGGTTTTTCTTTTAGCACACACTTTTCAACAATGCTCAGACCATGCCCAAACTGGGTTTCTTCTAAATATTCAAGTCTAGGAGTGTGTGTGTGTGTGTGTGTGTGTGTGCGCGCATGTGCATGTTTTACTGTGTGTTTTTTGTAAGGCATAGGTGCTAGGCTGTGTTTAGGATTTGTTAAATTTGAGAAGTGTAATTTATCTAAGGAAGTCATATTTGGTCTCTGGTTGTCTGCCTAAATTATTTAATACAAACTCCAATTTACTATTAGACAAAAATAATGCATTTTCCAAACTTGATCCTTGGCTTATTTTTTTTTCTGAATGCAATAGACTGCAAGGCATTGAGAGTCTAGGGATATTGTGAGGTTCATCTGAGTTCTAGCATAACTGATACATAATAGACAATTAGTGTTTTCAAAAGAACAGTTAGAGAAAAAACAAAGTATATAGAAGTGTGATTTTTAAAAAATGTTTGTAATGACACGTGTTGGTTAGGATTCCTGGCATGCCTTATCCATCTTTGGTTGTCAGCGCCCCACATTTATTCTCACAGAGGTATCTTACCCTTAGTGGGTAAAATCTGTTGTCACTGTCAATCCGGGTGCTCCACTCTTGTACACGAAATATTTCTCAGAGTTGTCCCTGTCCACAACCCCAGAACTGATAAATATGTCACCTTTACAAGGCAAAGGACCTTGCAGATCTCAATCATTATCACTTCAAATATTTCTTTTGTTTCTTTCTCTCTTCTTCTGATATTCCCATTACATGTATGTTAAAACTTTTGTAGCTACATCTCAGTTCCAGAATATTTTGTTCTACTTTCTTTTTCTATCTTCTTTACCTTTTCTCTTCCATTTTGGAATTTTCTACTGTCTTATCCTGAAGCTCTGAATTTTTCTCCTCAGCCATATCCCATATGCTGATGAGCCCATCAGAGGCATACTTTATTTCTGCTACAGTGTTTTTTTTTCCCTAGCATTTAAAAAATTTTTCTTTTGAGAACTTACTTCTTCCTACTTAAGTTGTCAATCCACTCTTGCCTGATGTCCACTGTATCCATTAGAGCCCATACCATATTGATCAGAGTTTTCAGTTCTCTGGTTGATAATTCCAACAATCTTGCCATTGCTGTTTCTTCAAATTGTGTTGCCATTTTAGTATGCCTTGTAACTTTTTCTTGATAGCCAGACATGATGTACCAGGTAAAAGGAACTGTGGCATATGGGCCTCTCATACGCCAGCCTTTAGTAATGTGGTGGTGAGTGTTGGGGTGAGGAAGCATTCTGTAGTCCTATTACTTGGTTTCAGTCTTCTGGCGAGTCTGTGTCTCTGGACTGTGAACCTCACAAATGCTTCTCAGTCCACTTTTGTCCCGAGATGAGACAAAATTGCTAGAGTAGGTTGGACTTGGGTCTTTCCTTTCCCCCATGTGGAAGGTGAGAGCCAGCTGAAGTTTGGACATTTCCTTCCTCTGGGTTGGTTAGGCTGTGATAAAACACCAGTAGTTTAGACTCTGGTAGAATAGTTCCTCTGAGAGGGAAGCCTTTTTAATAACAGAATGCTCTGAGTATTTCAAAATGATTCCAATTCACTTCTTGCTACTGATAGTCACTGAGAGAACCTGGTCAAACTCATGAGGTAAAATTCCTAAAAAGGTGTGGTTCCCCATCCCCCTGCCCCCCTGGAGTTTTTATTGCTCAGAAACCCACACTGAGCCTTCAGCAACTGAACAATTACAGTCCAGGTTTTCCTGCCTTCCTACAAATTCCAGTGAAGGTTTCTGTGTGTGGCTTTCTGTTCTGGTAGATTGTAATCTTCTATACGGGCCTGCTGATTTCTCCAATGTTTGAAGGCAGTGTTTGCCCAGTGACCCCACTTCCCTGATGGATCTAAGGAGGGCTTTTGACTTTCCAGTTTGTTGAGCTTTTTACTTGTTGTCAGGGAGGAGTGGGAATGACTTTCAGGCTCCATGCTGGCCATTATAAAGCTTTAAGTATTTGAAAGCAAAATAATGATTTTATTGTTGGATCAGTATACTTTTGTGATCATCATTAAGGTATCATAATTCAACCACTCTATTATTGAACACGAAGATGCATCTACTCTTCCTTTATTACTTAGTTATACTTCAGCTGAAATGATTATCTTCACGCACTTGAAATTATTCTTCTTTGGATTATTTTCTTTTTATATCCAAGTTCACATTTATAAACCCTTAATCCCAAAATCGATGAAGAAAATGACTATAATATTCATGACTGATTGGATCTTTTGGTTGGGAAAGGAGGTTGGGGGAGGAGACACATGAGGATTAGTAGTCCTCTTTCAACACTTCCAAGTCTTTGCACTGATTGAAATGGAAAATGTCTGAGTATCATAAGGAGTTGCCTGTTGAAACAAGTTAAGTGACACCCCATTCTCTCAACTGAATAGTAAGGAGTCCTTGGGGCTCCTGGGCGGCTCAGTCAGTTAAGCCACTGCCTTCGGCTCAGGTCATGATCCCAGAGTCCTGGGATTGAGCCGCACGTCAGACTGTCTGCTCAGCGGTGAGCCTGTTTTTCTCTCTCCTTCTGCTTGTCTCTCTGCCTAGTTGTGTTCTGTCTGTCAAATAAATAAATAAAATCTTTAAAACAAAAGAAGAAGAAGAAGAAGAAGAAGAATTAAGGAATCCTGAAACTGAGAAAGTTTGTATGGAAATGCTGGTGATATGCATTTCTAAAATGCAAGTTCTTAATAATCACAAAAGGAAGGTCAGTTAAATTCTGTTAATCTATGAGAAATTATATTCTACAATGTGCAACTTAAGCTTCCCCTTCTGTTTCAACTGAATTAAATTTTTCTCCATGCTAATTGTGTCAACTATAACTTAGTGATAAAAAAGTACACGTTTCAGACACATAAATATCACCAAAACTCTCAAAAGGCAGCTTTTGCCTTATATTATCCTGTTATGTATAATGTTTTGTCTATCATAGTAATAAAATTGGCTTTTGAATTTAAAAAAAAAAAAAGTACACGTTTATTCCCCTGAAACTGCTGGAACAGATGTTGGTTTGAGATGGCTCATGCACAAGTCCTCTGTACTTGTGTTTGCCTTTGGTGCCCTCTACCTTCCCTCTCGGTGCACTTCCTTGTTCCTCTTCATTATTCCCTCTCTTCCTAATGCTCCCCAGTTCCCCAAAGAAAACCTGATTGGATAAAAATAATTGACAATAGCATGAAACTATTTTCCTTTTAACAGGGATCAAAACAGTGTGACACAAAGGAATGGTTGGTATATAATCTCAGACAGGAAAAGTCTCATATCTATTTCAAATATGCTAACCACCAGTTAATTGTGTAAAATAGATAAACAAAATCAATTTATTACGTTCATATTTATGTCATAGTCTGTGCATGTCCCTTGTTGGGTTTTGGATATTTTTGTATTTCTGTATTTTATATTTGTGTTTATTGAGTTTTTCAGGATGCAGCTAAGATACTTGAAAAGAGTTTGATCCTTTTGGGTCTTGTTTTTAAGATTTGTTGGGTGGAAATGGGGCAGTGCTCCATCAGTCCAGGGATAATTATTCTCCTAAGTCTTCTCTACTACTGAGGCAAGACTCTTGTGTGAACTCTGCCAAATTCCTATGAAATAGAAGGTTTTTCTTATCCTGTTGGTAGGACTAAGCACTATTCGTGGCTGAGTGAGCACCACTCATTGTCCCCTCTAACTGTCTGACATCGTCCCTCTAATCATCCTTTCTCCAACTCTGGGTCATTTCCAACATGAATGCCTCCATCAGTAAATGTTATGCTGAGTAGTCAAGAGGGACATTCCATGGATCTCTGAGGAACCTTCTGTGAAGTCTCTATAGCATTCTGTCCTGTGACTTCTAGCTTCATCTCTTCACATTAGGGAGTCCTAGGGATTTGTCTGCATTCCCGTTCTCTGCAGTGCAACTGGGAAATTCCCTTAAGACAGTAAGCTGGGACAATTATAAGAATCATCTTGCTTATATCCTGGCTCTTAGAAATCATTGACATTTTTAATCTGTTGTGTAGTGCCTTAAAAACTCTTGTTTCATAGATTTTACTTGGGGTTTTTGTTCTTATTTCAGGTAAAAGGGTAAATCTGCTTCCTGTTACTCTACCTTGGTCATAAGGTAAAGTTGACATACATCCATTTTTTTAAAAATTGTACATGTAGTTATAGAGAACATAGATTGGCTTGTGTCTACCCCTCATATCACTGTGAAACTTGTTTTTTTCATTTTAAAAAAAATTAGCTTCTTTTTGCTAACTTCTGTAAAATATTATCTTGCATGATTATATTATATATTTATTCATCCTCCTATTGGTTGCCATTTATGTTGTTTCTAATATTTGCTGTTACAAACAATGCTGCAAACAACATTCTTATGCGTTCCTCCTTGTATCACATATAACAGATATCTGAGGTCAATTTTAGCAAATTTAGCAATATTAGGCCAACGCTCTCCAATGTGACCATTATCACTTTACATTCCCACACTGTAAGAAGACCTGTTTCTTTGCAATTTTGCCCATATTTGATATTGGCAAGCTTTTAACGTTTTGCCAGTCTGCTAGCTCACTAATACTTTAATTTGTATTTCTCTTACTTTTTAAAAAGATTTTATTTATTTGTTTGTTTGTTTGTTTTTAAAGATTTTATTTATTTGACAGAGATCACAAGTAGGCAGAGAGGCAGGCAGGGAGAGAGGAAGGGAACCAGGCTCCCCGCTGAGCAGAGAGCTCGATGTGGGGCTCAATTCCAGGACCCTGGGAACATGACCTGAGCCAAGGCGGAGGTTTTAACCCACTGAGCCATCCAGGTGCCCCAGTATTTCTCTTATTTTTACAAGGTTGAGCACCTTATCATATTTTTATTGGTCATTTTGGTTTCTCCTAGGAATTTTCTACTTAGTTTTTATCTAACCTTATATTATTTTTTAACATACTTTAATTTGTTTAAATGAATGCTGAAAACTTTTGATCCTCGCCTTTTATTTTATATACATAAATATATATTATATACTATTCTATTTTATAATTAGAAATATAAATATTTTAGGGGCACCTGGGTGGCTCAGTGGGTTAAGCCTCTGCCTTTGGCCTAGGTCATGATCTCAGGTTCCTGGGATCCAGCCCCGCATTGGGCTCTCTGCTCAGCAGGGAGCCCGCTTCCCCCCCCCCCGCCTCTCTCTGCTTGCCTGTCTGCCTGCTTGCGAACTCTCTCCCTCTGTGTGTCAAATAAATAAATAAAATCTTTTAAAAAATTTTTTAGGAAAGAAATATATTTTATATTTAAATTTTATTTTATATTTTACTTAGTTATAAAATAGAATATTACATAGTTAATTTCTCTAAGTTTGCCCTTATTGTATAAATTTTTTAAAATTTTTTTTGTTTTTTTTTCTTTTTCATTAACATGTAACGTATTATTTGTTTCAGGGGTACAGGTCTGTGAATTATTAGTCTTATTTGATTCACATCACTCACCACAGCACATACCCTACCCAGTATCCATAACCCAGCCACCCTATCTCTCCCCTCCCAGCTCCCCAGAAACCCCTCAGTTAATGGATGAAAGACCTCAGTGTGAGACAGGAATCCATCAAAATCCTTGAAGAGAAAACAGGCAGCAACCTCTTCAACCCCAGCCATAGAAACTTTTTCCTAGAAACATCCCCATTTTATAATTTTTTATTGTTTTCTGGTGCAGAATTTGAATTTATATTCAGTTAGACTTTATATCTGCTTATTTTTTGGCCTTAAGAAAGCCTTTCTGGGGCAGCGGGGTGGCTCAGTCAGTTAAGCAACTGACTCTTGCTTTGGTCTCAGGGTCAAAAGATCCAGCCCCACGTTGGGCTCAACACTCAGTACAGAGTCTGGTTAAGACTCTCTCTCCCTCTCCCCACCCACCCTTCTTTCTCTCTCTCTCAAATAAATAAATAAATATTTTTTTTAAAAGAAAGCCTTTCCTGCTCCTGAGGTTATTAAGACATTCTCTCCTTCTTAGTAATTTTAAAATTAAATGCTTTACAGTTAGATATTTAATCTGTTTGAAACTTTTGTGTATAAGGTGAGGTAGGGAAATAATTTGCATTGTTCATCTCAATCCAAATATTCCAATACTATTTTTGGAATATCCATCTTCTCACCCCTTTTTTTAAAAAAAAGGTTTTATTATTTGAGAGAGAGCGAGCGTACACCTGCATGCATGTGAGTGGGACAAGGAGCAGAAAGAGAGAAACCCAGGCAGAATCCTTGCTGAGCACAGAGCCTGAGGTGGGGCTTACCACACAGACCCATGAGGTCAAGACTTGAGGAGAAACCAAGAGTTGGTCCCTTAACCAGCTGAACCACCCAGGTGCCCCTCACCATTTAAATATCTGTCATACAGCAAATTCCCAAAAGATACAAGAGTCTGTGCTTGAAATTTTTTCTGCTCCCATTAATCTTTTTTTTACACCAACTGTCTTATTTACTGTTGCTTTATAATATCTTGCTATCTTGTAGGGCAAATCCCCCCTTTTTGTTATACTTCCTCAAAATTCTTTTATTCACCCTCTCATATACATTTGCAAACAGTTTCATGTTCTAAGAAAATCTTATTAGCTTGATTGTGTTTTATTAGCTCGATAGATTCATTAGGGAATCATGAGTGTCTTTATAATATTGAAGCCTCCTTTTTAAGATTTTTATTTATTTGTTTGAGAGAGAGAGAGCTTGAGCTGGGGGTTGGGGGTAGGAGGGAGAGGGAGAAGCAGACTGAGCCAGGTGCCTGCTCCCGGGCTAGATCCCAGGGCACTGGGATCATGACCTGAGCCAAAGGCAGATGCTTAATATACTGAGCCACCCCGGGGCCCCAGTATTGATGCTTCTTGCCTATTAACCTGGTACAGCTTTCTCTTTAGTCAGATTTCCTTTTTATGGCTTTCAGGAAAGCTCTGTAGTTCATGCAATTTTTTTTAAAGATTTACTTATTATTTTAAAGGCAGAGGCAGAGGGAGAAAGAGTCCCAAGCAGACTCCGTGCTAAGCACTGAGCCCTTTGTGGGGGTCAATCTCACGACCCCAAGGTCATGACTGGTTCCAAAAACCAAGAATCAGGCACTTACCAACTGCACCACCCAGCATCTCAGTTCTTGCCATTTTTAAACAATGTTATTGAATTTATCTCCAGTAAATTTATAGCTTTATTTGCTACTGTATAAATTTTTTTAATAAATATTATTTATTTAATGGAGAGAGAAATCACAAATAGGCAGAGAAAGAGTGAGAGGGAGAAGCAGGCTCCCCACTGATGCAGGGCTCAATCCCAGGACCCTGAGACCATGACTCTGAGACCATAACTTGAGCCTAAGACAGAGGCCTAATCCACTGAGCCACCCAGGAACCCCTTTATTGGCTACTATAAATGGGATTGTTTCCCCTCCCTCCTTGGCTATTGCTGGTCTATAAGAAAGCTGTTGGGGTTCCATTTGTTGAGCTTTCTCTCTCCTCCAAAATGAACTCACTTATGTTCTAATAGTTTCTCAGTTGACTCACTTGGATCTAAGCCTACCTTATTGTCTAAGCTCAGAATAAATTCTAAATGACAAGTTTTTAAAATAACTTATTTAATGATGGATGACCTTGTAGATATCCATGTCAGCAACCTGAGCCTGTGTTCCACATTCTGGGGGTACACAATGCAGGAAACTAAACTGTGGGGTGATTACCATACAAGCTTTAGCTTGTCACTGATAACACCGGGTTTTCTTCTCTATTCTCTTCAAACAGCAGAAACAACAAAATCTCCTCTGGCTGACTTTAGATAGTTGGGGTTCAGGTTTTAATATAGCAAGTCCAGGGGCACCTGGGTGGCTCAGTGGGTCTCTGCCTTCGACTCAGGTCATGATCCCAGGGTTCTGGGATCAAGCCCTGCATCGGAGCCTCTCTGCTCAGGGGGGAACCTGCTTCTCCCTCTCTCTCTGCCTGCCTCTCTGTGTACTTGTGATCTCTGTCAAATAAATAAATAAAATCTTTAAAAAAATTATATATATATATATATATATATATATATATATATATCCATCCCTCTGAACAGATTTTTCTCTCAAAGTCCAGGGCAAGAAATCAATTGTTGCATATGTATTCACTAAAAAAGCAGCTGGAAGATGCTGAGCACTGTGGCCCATGAGATCAAGGCACCAGCACACACGTGTGAGTGGTGAGCTCCCAAGGCTAGAGGAAAATTCTAGAATAAAGTGCTCATTAGAGAGCCATACCTTTTCTCCTGTTTCCTTACCTCTCTACACTGCCCTCTTGTATCCACAGCATTGAAAATGCTTTTAGCAACACACCACACTGAATCACCACAAATTATGTGATTCTCTTGGTGGAGAACCAAACACTGTGTAAAAACTGTGGTTTTCTACTTCATGCTTCTGGATGGAAAATAATTCAAAATAAGCTGATAGGAGTAGCCAAGAGAGATTTAATCTTCTGTTTGGAAAAGGGCTTCTATATAAGTGAGTAGAGGAACCTTTAAGAATTATTCATGTTTAGGGGCACCTGGGTGGCTCAGCATGTTAAGCCTCTGCCTTTAGCTCAGGTCATGATCTCAGGGTCCTGGGATCAAGCCCCACATCTGGTTCTCTGCTCAGTGGGGAACCTGCTTCCCCCTCCCTTTTTCTGCCTGTCTCTGCCTACTTGTGATCTCTGTCAAATAAATAAATAAAGATTTTTAAAAAAATAATTATTGGAAGGAGTCAAGATGGCGGAGAAGTAGCAGACTGAGACTACTTCAGCTAGCCGGAGATCAGCTAGATAGCTTATCTAAAGATTGCAAACACCTGAAAATCCATCGGCAGATCAAAGAGAAGAAGCACAGCAATTCTGGAAACAGAAAAACAACCACTTTCTGAAATGTAGGACCGGTGGAGAAGTGAATCCAAAGCGACGAGAAGATAGACCCCGGGGGGAGGGGCCGGCTCCCAGCAAACGGCGGAGCAATGGCGCACAAAATCAGGACTTTTAAAAGTCTGCTCCGCTGAGGGACATCGCTCCAGATGCTAAACTGATGCGAAGCCCACACGGGGTCATCGTGGCCTCAGGTCCCGCAGGGTCACAGAAGGATCAGGGATGTCTGAGTGTCGCAGAGCTTGCGGGTATTGGAATGGGAAAGCTGGCTACAGAGACAGAGCCGACAGTAAGCTCACAGCTCGGTGTTTCCTTGAACCGGTCGCAGGCTCGGTGAGATCAGAGCGCGGCCGGAGGTCAGGCAGACGGTAGTAACTGGGCGCTGTTCTCTGAGGGCGCACTGAGGAGTGGGGCCCTGGGCTCTCAGCTCCTCCGGGCTGGAGACCAGGAGGCCGCCATTTGTATTCCCTGTCCTCCGGAACTCTTTTCTTTTTTAACGTTTTTTAACTAGTTTATCTAATATATATATTATTTCTTTTTTATATTTTTCTTATTTGTTATCTTTTTTTAAATTCTTTTCTTTTCTTTTATTTCTTTTTTCTTTTTTTTCCTTTCTTCCTTTTTGAACCTCTTTTTATCCCCTTTCTCCCCCCTCACGATTTGGGATCTCTTCTAATTTGGTTAAAGCATATTTTCCTGGGGTTGTTGCCACCCTTTTAGTATTTTACTTGCTCCTTCATATACTCTTATCTGGACAAAATGACAAGACGGAAAAATTCAACACAAAAAAAAGAACAAGAGGCAGTACCAAATGCTAGGGACCTAATCAATACAGACATTGGTAATGTGTCAGATCTAGAGTTCAGAATGACAATTCTCAAGGTTCTAGCTGGGCTCAGAAAAGGCATGGAAGATATTAGAGAAACCCTCTAGAGAGATATAAAAGCCTTTTCTGGAGAAATAAAGGAACTAAAATCTAACCAAGTTGAAATCAAAAAAGGTATTAATGAGGTGCAATCAAAAATGGAGGATCTCACTGCTAGGATAAATGAGGCAGAAGAAAGAATTAGTGATATAGAAGACCAAATGACAGAGAATAAAGAAGCTGAGCAAAAGAGGGACAAACAGCTACTGGACCACAAGGGGAGAATTCGAGAGATAAGTGAAACCATAAGACGAAACAACATTAGAATAATTGGGATTCCAGAAGAAGGAGAACGAGAGAGGGGAGCAGAAGGTATACTGGAGAGAATTATTGGGGAGAATTTCCCCAATATGGCAAAGGGAACGAGCATCAAAGTTCAGTAGGTTTAGAGAACGCCCCTCAAAATCAATAAGAATAGGCCCACACCCCGTCACCTAACAGTAAAATTTACAAGTCTTAGTGACAAAGAGAAAATCCTGAAAGCAGTCCGGGAAAAGAAGTCTGTAACATACAATGGTAAAAATATTAGATTGGCAGCTGACTTATCCATAGAGACCTGGCAGGCCAGAAAGAGCTGGCATGATATTTTCAGAGCCCTAAATGAGAAAAACATGCAGCCAAGAATACTATATCCAGCTAGGCTATCATTGAAAATAGAAGGAGAGATTAAAAGCTTCCAGGACAAACAAAAACTGAAAGAATTTGCAAACACCAAACCAGCTCTACAGGAAATCTTGAAAGGGGTCCTCTAAGCAAAGAGAGAGCCTACAAGTGGTAGATCAGAAAGGAACAGAGACCATATACAGTAACAGTCACCTTACAGGCAATACAATGGCACTAAATTCATATCTCTCAATAGTTACCCTGGATGTTAAAGGGCTAAATGCCCCTGTCAAAAGACACAGGGTATCAGAATGGATAAAAAAAAAAAAAACCCATCTATATGATGCCTCCAAGAAACTCATTTTAAGTCCGAAGACACCTCCAGATTTAAAGTGAGGGGGTGGAAAAGAATTTACCATGCTAATGGACATCAGAAGAAAGCAGGAGTGGCAATCCTTATATCAGATCAATTTGATTTTAAGCCAAAGACGATAATAAGAGATGAGGAAGGACACTAAATCATACTCAAAGGGTCTGCCCAACAAGAAGATCTAACAATTTTAAATATCTATGCCCCCAACGTGGGAGCAGCCAACTATATAAACCAATTAATAACAGAATCAAAGAAACACATCAACAATAATACAATAATAGTAGGGGACTTTAACACTCCCCTCACTGAAATGGACAGATCATCCAAGCAAAAGATCAGCAAGGAAATAAAGGCCTTAAACGACACACTGGACCAGATGGACATCACAGATATATTCAGAACATTTTATCCCAAAGCAAGAGAATACACATTCTTCTCTAGTGCACATGGAACATTCTCCAGAATAGATCACATCCTCGGTCCTAAATCAGGACTCAACCGGTATCAAAAGATTGGGATCATTCCCTGCGTATTTTCAGACCACAATGCTCTAAAGCTAGAACTCAACCACAAAAGGAAGTTTGGAAAGAACCCAAATACATGGAGACTAAACAGCATCCTTCTAAAGAATGAATGGGTCAACCGGGAAATTAAAGAAGAATTGAAAAAAATCATGGAAACAAATGATAATGAAAATACAACGGTTCAAAATCTGTGAGACACAACAAAGGCAGTCTTGAGAGGAAAATAAATAGCGGTACAAGCCTTTCTCAAGAAACAAGAAAGGTCTCAGGTACACAACCTAACCCTACACCTAAAGGAGCTAGAGAAAGAACAAGAAAGAAACCCTAAGCCCAGCAGGAGAAGAGAAATCATAAAGATCAGAGCAGAAATCAATGCAATAGAAACCAAAAAAACAATAGAACAAATCAATGAAACTAGGAGCTGGTTCTTTGAAAGAATTAATAAAATTGATAAACCCCTGGCCAGACTTATCAAAAAGAAAAGAGAAAGGACCCAAATAAATAAAATCATGAATGAAAGAGGAGAGATCACAACTAACACCAAAGAAATACAAACTATTATAAGAACATACTATGAGCAACTCTACGCCAATAAATTTGACAATCTGGAAGAAATGGATGCATTCCTAGAAACATATAAACTACCACAACTGAACCAGGAAGAAATAGAAAGCCTGAACAGACCCATAACCAGTAAGGAGATTGAAACAGTCATTAAAAATCTCCAAACAAACAAAAGCCCGGGGCCAGACGGCTTCCCAGGGGAATTCTACCAATCATTTAAAGAAGAACTAACTCCTATTCTCCTGAAACTGTTCCAGAAAATAGAAATGTAAGGAAAACTTCCAAACTCATTTTATGAGACCAGCATCACCTTGATCCCAAAACCAGACAAGGATCCCATCAAAAAAGAGAGCTATAGACCAATATCCTTGATGAACACAGATGCAAAAATACTCAACAAAATACTAGCCAATAGGATTCAACAGTACATTAAAAGGATTATTCACCACGACCAAGTGGGATTTATTCCAGGGCTGCAAGGTTGGTTCAACATCCGCAAATCAGTCAATGTGATACAGCACATCAATAAAAGAAAGAACAAGAATCATATGATACTCTCAATAGATGCTGGAAAAGCATTTGACAAAGTACAGCATCCCTTCCTGATCAAAACTCTTCAAAGTGTAGGGATAGAGGGCACATACCTCAATATCATCAAAGCAATCTATGAAAAACACACGGCAAATACCATTCTCAATGGAGAAAAACTGAAACCTTTTCCGCTAAGGTCAGGAACACAGCAGGGATGTCCATTATCACCACTGCTATTCAACATAGTACTAGAGGTCCTAGCCCCCGCAATCAGACAACAAAAGGAAATTAAAGGCATCCAAATCGGCAAAGAGGAAGTCAAATTATCACTCTTTGCAGATGATATGATACTATATGTGGAAAACCCAAAAGACTCCACTCCAAAACTGCTAGAACTTATACAGGAATTCAGTAAAGTGTCAGGATATAAAATCAATGCACAGAAATCAGTTGCATTTCTCTACACCAACAGCAAGACAGAATTCTTTCTTCTGCCTCATTTATCCTAGCAGTGAGAGCCTCCATTTTTGATTGCACCTCATTAATAGCTTTTTTGATTTCAACTTGGTTAGATTTTAGTTCTTTTATTTCTCCAGAAAGGGCTTTTATATCTCTCGAGAGGGTTTCTCTAATATCTTCCATGCCTTTTTCAAGCCCCACTAGAACCTTGAGAATTGTCATTCTGAACTTTAGATCTGACATATTACCAATGTCTGTATTGATTAGGTCCCTAGCCTTCGGTACTGCCTCATGTTCTTTTTTTTGTGTCGAATTTTTCCGTCTTGTCATTTTGTCCAGATAAGAGTATATGAAGGAGCAAGTAAAATACTAAAAGGGTGGCAACAACCCCAGGAAAATATGCTTTAACCAAATTAGAAGAGATCCCAAATTGTGAGGGGGGAGAAAGGGGATAAAAAGGGGTTCAAAAAGGAAGTAAGAAAAAAAAAAAGAAAAAAGAAAAGAATTAAAAAAAATAAAACACATTAAAAAAATATAAAAAAGAAAATATATATATATTAGATAAACTAGTTAAAAAACGTTTAAAAAGAAAAAGGTAAAAGTTAAAAAAAAAATTTACCCGAAGGCGAGAAAAAAAAAACCAAAAAATGAAAAAGAAAAAAATTAAATTAACTGCAAGACTAAAAAGAAATCACAGGGAAAAAGCCATGAGTTCTGTGCATGGCTTTCTCATCCTCTGAAATTCTGCTGCTCTCCTTGGTATTGAGACCGCACTCCTTGGTAGGTGAACTTGGCCTCGGCTGGATTTCTTGTTGATCTTCTGGGGGAGGGGCCTGTTGTAGTGATTCTCAAGTGTCTTTGCCCCAGGTGTAATTGCACCGCCCTTATCAGGGGCTGGGGTGAGTAATCCGCTTGGGTTTGCTTTCAGGAACTTTTGTTCCCTAAGCGCTTTCCATAGAGTTCCGGAGGACGGGAATACAAATGGCGGCCTCCTGGTCTCCGGCCCTGAGGAACCGAGAGCCCAAGGCCGCACTCCTCAGTGCGCCCTCAGAGAACAGCGCCCAGTTACTCCCGTCTGCCTGACCTCTGGCCGCGCTCCAAGCTCACCGAGCCTGCGACCGGTTCAAGGAAACACCGAGCTGTGAGCTTACTGTCGGGTCTGTCTCTGTAGCCAGCTTTCCCGTTCCAATACCCGCAAGCTCTGCGACACTCAGACACCCCCGATCCTTCTGTGACCCTGCGGGACCTGAGGCCACGCTGACCCCGCTTGGGCTTTGCCCCGGGTAGCCTCTGGAGCGATGTCCCTCAGCGGAGCAGACTTTTAAAAGTCCTGATTTTGTGCGCCGTTGCTCCGCTGCTTGCCAGGAGCCGGCCCCTCCCCGCGGGATCTATCTTCTCGTCGCTTTGGATTCACTTCTCCGCCGGTCCTACATTTTAGAAAGTGGTTGTTTTTCTGTTTCCAGAATTGCTGTGCTGCTTCTCTTCAATCTGCCGATGGATTTTCAGGTGTTTGCAATCTTTAGATAAGCTATCTAGCTGATCTCCGGCTAGCTGAAGTAGTCTCAGCCTGCTACTTCTCCGCCATCTTGACTCCTCCTCCGACAGTGCTCAGGAACCCTTATTGTTTTAATCCTGATAAAACTCCTATGGATTTTTTAAAGCTGAGCACCGGCCATTTCTGCCTTCACCTCAACCTCTAGATTTCGTCCTCATGAGGGATCTGCTTTGTGGCGAGGGAGGGGTTCCCTGCCACTGCCACCCACAACTTTAGCTTCAGCATCGGAACTGCGGGCTGCAGGGACCTGATCCTCCCAGACTCATGGAGCAGGACCCCATCACCTTTCCAGGACCAAAGCTGCAAACCCACTCCTTTCTGCATGTTTCAAAGCTGAGTTTTTAGCTGGAGGCCGCTCCTTTATGATAAATTGCTGATACCATATAGTAAAAGCTATTATATGATCTTTTACAAACCACTTCCTATCTTTGCATTCTCATGTGCCAAGACAGACACGGATTATTTAAAACCCTGAAGAAAGTGCTATTGCATTTAAATTGCCTGTTACCTTCGTGTAATAGATTTATGATTGATGATAGATTTAGTTAAAATATAACTATTTTAAATATTTACTCTCGGTAAACGATTTCAAACTATGCTCACTTAAGTAACTTGGTGCATGATCCCTTTTCTATTAAACCGTAGTGCAAGGACCAATGCCGCTTTTCCGAGAGAACCCCAAGCTATTTTTCTAGAATGGCCGTATGCGTATATATCAGGCATCCTCTTTTCACTCCCTTTGTGGAGCACCTATCCTGGAGGTCATGTAATAACCAATGACCAAAAAACAAACAAAAAACCCAAACATCCAGCAATTGCACTATTGGGTATTTACCCTAAAGATACAAATGTAGTGATCCAAAGGGGCACGTGCACCCGAATGTTTATAGCAGCAATGTCCACAATAGCCAAACTATGGAAAGAACCTAGATGTCCATCAACAGATGAATGGATCAAGAAGATGTGGTATATATACACAATGGAATACTATGCAGCCATCAAAAGAAATGAAATCTTGCCATTTGCAACAACATGGATGGAACTAGAGCGTATCATGCTTAGCGAAATAAGTCAAGCAGAGAAAGACAACTATCATATGATCTCCCTGATATGAGGAAGTGGTGATGCAACATGGAGGCTTAAGTGGGTAGAAGAAGAATAAATGAAACAAGATGGGATTGGGAGGGAGACAAACCATAAGTGACTCTTAATCTCACAAAACAAACTGAGGGTTGCCGGGGGGGAGGGGGTTTGGGAGAAGGGGGTGGGATTATGGACATTGGGGAGGGTATGTGATTTGGTGAGTGCTGTGAAGTGTGTAAACCTGGTGATTCACAGACCTGTACCCCTGGGGATAAAAATATATGTTTATAAAAAATAAAAAAAATTTAAAAAAAAAAAAAAAAAAAAAACATCCAGGTCGAAGTTATTCGCGTGTGCCATCATGCAACAGCAGACCCTGCCTGGAGACCAGGAGACTGCTCAAACAGATCTCGGGCAGGCATCTCAGCCCAGGCCTGTGCTGGGGAAGCTGGTTCCCGGCTTCGGATGCAATCAGGAAGCCAGCAAACTGACCTGAGAGTGCAGCTGGGGTTTAGGGCTGATAATCTTTTCGTAGCCAGCCCGCGAGGGGACACCCGCTTGGGGAGCCAGGCTAGGAGGCCGCCCAGCGCCCGCGCTGGCGCCGCTCGCAGCCCCCCGAGGCTTTTCCCCGCGCCCCGGCCCGGGGCCCGCGCCTCAGGAGGGAGGGGGGCAGGGGCGGCGCAGAGAAGGGGCTTTGCTAATTGCCTACGCGGGAAGTGAGCTAGTGGAGGTCGCCTTGGAGAGTCTGGGAGGAGGTGGAGGGGCTGCCGGAGGAGGGGCGCGCAGCGCGGCGGTGCTGTTCTGCGACCCAGTCGGGACTGCAGGACCCCCGGGGACTCGCCGCCCGTGCGCTCCCGAGCTCCAGCCCAGCCCCCGAGGCCGCGCGGTCCCGCTCCAGCGGCCGACTGCCCCTCCCCGCCCCACGGCTTCTCCGGACGACCCTCTGCGCGGAGTAAAGTGACACCGCGCCGCGCCCTCACCTGGAGCAGGAAGCGCGGGCCGAGAGCTCGTGTGGGGGTGTCGGGGCCCAGCCTCCCGCGACCCCCGGGGCACCGGGACCACCCTGAACGCCGCGCCCCACACGGGTCCCCACGGGTCCGGCCGGGGATGGCGCCGCGCCAGGTGCCCCTCACCCCGCCAGCGGCCGCGCTAGCCCCCATCGTTCGGCACCCGCACGTGCGCCTACCGAGGACCCCCTTCCCTCTTCCAGCGCCGTGGCCCTGCCGCTTTTGTTCTGGACTTGGGATCCCAGTTGGAAACTAGTCCCTCAGAATTCCCTGGCCGCAAGGAGCGCAGGGAGGGATTCTCGGTTTTTCCGCCCTGGCTCTTCCTCTCTCCCTATTCACATGCCTTCTCACGTCCCTTTCCTCTCCTCATTTTCACTTTTATTAAATGGTTTTGTTCTGCATGTTGACCCGCAGAGCTATTTCATGAACGAATATACACGAAACCGAGTGGGTGCCCACCTGTAGAGGTCTTTCATTAGAATGGTCTCTGGTTCTAGCCTCAGTTCAGAATACTGCCTGTACCTGAGGACCAGTCCAGACGTTTCTTTCATCTCTGACTTGAATTTTAAATCCTCCTCAGACTTCAGATTCCAGGATTTCTCCTGGCCTTGCTCTCCCACTGTCTTGGTGGGGATCCGCCATGAGTGTTGAACACAGGAATGAATGAATGATATATACCGCCAGATCACTGGGGCTTTTTCTTGTTTTGCTGAGGTTGGAAAGGCTTGGGAGAGACCCCCTGTATGCAGATACAGAGCTGCATGCAATTGCTTAGATAAACGTGTTCCCCACTTAATTGCTTGGGCATTGAGCATTTCGCCCTTAACCTGTGGCTTGATCAGTTAGGAGGAGACAATCTGGAGTTGAATCAGAAGATGGCTGAATCCACATGGTGGTGGGCTGGGTTTGGGAGATTTTCCTGGAAATTCAAAAGAAAGATCAAAATTCGTCCAGTGGGGAGTGGTAAACATTTTATCGATGGGAGATGGAAAATAAATTGTCTGGTTAACCTTTCCCTCTCCCTCAAAACCCATTATTTGAAAAAACAAAAAGGGAAGTGAAGGGAGAAATCCTCCCACTCCCATCCCCACTCAACTCCATAGCCACCTCCTCTTCCAAGAACCTAACAGACAAGGTACCAAGAAGTGTTAGGTACCAGCAGTGGTTTCAGATCTCATTCAAGGATCATGGTGAAAGGCATTCAAAGAGATTGTGGGGGCACAGGGATCCAATTAAGGGGGACAAGTTTAAGGTTTGCCTGGTCCCCCAGAAATTAATGGCACTAGAGAAGATGGGCTTTGGGAACTATAGCTTAATGGATACAACGTGTAAAAAGCTTCACTGAGTCATGGTGGGAAGAGGCCATGAGGGCAGCAAATACACTCTTAGATGATGTTATTAGTAGCACTACAGGCTCTAGATTTCCTGTGGTGGTGTTCTTGCCAAGACCAGCCCGGCCAAAGTGGATACTCACAACCTGGAACAGAGGGCCTTGGAGATCCCAGCACGTGAGGTATGATGAGAGGGTAAAATGATAGGAGGTGTCCTTTGGAAGGACTGTCTCCTTGACTTTAAAAGGGGGAACCCAAATCTGTAGGTGAAATCTTTTTGGCTACAAAGAGGGCCGAGGGCTCCTAAGGTCAAGGTCTCCTCGACACTCGCAAAGATGTCGAAGAACATATTCAGACATTTCAAAGATGTCCTCATGTCCATCTGTTCCCACTCTGGAATTCTATCAATGAGGTGAGAGTTCCTCTAGTTGGAAAAAAGATCTAAAATGACTTCCCTTTCTCATGTAATTTCTGTAACCTCCAGGACACACCCACCTACCCCTTCCAGCGCTGTAATGAAGCCACAGCTGGTGCCAATTTGTGGAACTCGTTAAAGGCTATTTTCCCTTATATACCCCCGGACCAAGTTCCCATGCTCCCTCACCTGATTTCCTGCACTCATCTCCCACCTGGTGTGTTCAGACCTGCACGTGCCTTTTACCAACCGCTTTGCCAAAAGGTAGCCAGAGTGACCTTTCAAAGACCTATCAGTTCCTGGCATTTGTCTCCATAGAAATCTGCACTGATCTTCTAACAAATTCTCAGTCCTCCAAAGGCATCCATAATCCTCCCATCCATCTCTTCCTACCCCTCCAACTGACTGATGCCTGTTCTGCCCCGTCTCTCTGCCCTTCAACCACGCTGCCTCCCTCTTCCTGTGGAGACCCCTCATGGCACCTGCCTCCAAGCACAGGTGATTCCCATTGATGGGAAGACCCTCTTCCTCTCCCCCGTCTCCCCACTCCAGGTACTCCCACTTATTCGTGAGATCACAAGCCCCATGGTACACACTCTCCATGCAGCCTGCTCTCTCTTTTCTAGCACTGGCCTCCGTTTCTAGCTGTGGTTGTGTCACGGATGTCCCTCCCCAGCCAGCCTCCAAGCTCTCCGTCTGTTTAGCTCCAACACCTGACACAGTGTCTGGCATGTAGTAAGCCCTGGCTAGCTTCTAAGAGCCTCACTGAGGGACTGAAAACGTTTTAATAATGTCACCACGTAGGCTGCAAACTGTAGGCAGAAAAAGCTTTGCCTGGATTGACATTTTAGAGACCTATTCGTCAAGTTAGATGTGTTCACTGACTTTACCTTGTGAAATTTTTAAAAAAAGGACCTCTGTATCGCTTCGCATCTAATGAAGGCACATGTATACTATTAGACCATGTTATGAGCTTAATGGAAGGAGACAAGATTTTTTCGCTAAGAAAATGTATAAGACTGTTGAGGTCACGTGGGAGGAAATAGTCCGTTTGTTGGAGCGTTGCTGTCTTACTCTATCACAGCCACTAATAAAAATCTGACACGGGGTGAGTCAGAATTGTCTGTCAGAGATGAATTAGATCTGGCTCATGTTCCTACAGACATGAAAGCCAGGAACGAAGAAGGAGGCTTTGGACGCCTGGGTGGAGGAGGCGGTGTGGTTCATTGCGATGAGCTAAGTGCCCAGGGCCACCGGCAGACATGCGGGCCTGTGTCCTTCCTTTGTTCTGGGGTCCCTCTTGCACCATGTGGTGAGGCTGGCGGCTGGGAGCAGCTCAGGACAGGACCCGGTGGCATCTTACCTCTCCCACCCTCCTGTGGGCTCCAGTGGGTCCCAGGGGACAGCCTGCCTTCCTTGCAAAGCCCAGTAGCACTGGGAGCAGAAACTGGGACCAAAGAGTGAGCACCCTGTTTGACCAGCCGCCTCTTCTTGAGATGCAGGGGGAGCCCTGGCATGCTGACCCTTCCCTTCTCCCTTTCCCCTTTCCTCTCTTCCTTCCTCTTCCCTTCCCCTCTCTCCTTCCCTGGTGGTGCCCTTTCCCAATGCCCACTTCATCCCTTTTCCTTTCTTACATGCCTGTCTTCTAGATTTTCTTCTCTTTCCTCCCAATGACTTCCCTTCGTCTGAATCTCCTCTTTGGTCCCTCTGTCCCCGCTCTCTGCTCCTCCTCCCCTTCCCTGGCCCCTGTTCAGCTCCATCCCGACTGCAGGCAGAGCTGGACTAACACGCTCACTCGCTAGCTCAGCCACCCTCCAGAGAAGTCACTCTTCGGTGGCCACCTTCCTGACCCCCTGGTCCTTTCTCCACTTGTTCAGCTATTGCTCTGAAGTCTGAGGAGGACAGAGCGGGGCTGCCGCAGAATCAGGCCAGAGGAGAAACCAAACCATGTGTCCAAACTGTCTCCCAGCACTGCTGCTCTGAGAGCTTTTGGAGTCCTCAACAGGGTTAGGATTTAGGGGCTTCTTCAGAACCGGGAGTGAAAACAGCCATAGGTCAAAAGAAAAGCTATGGCCCCCACACAAAAATAATAATCACAAATGAAAACTAAGTTAACTCTGAAGTCCCAAATTCAAAGAATTGCCTTGAGTCGGTCACTAGAAAGCACCCGAGGCCTCACTCTCTGGGGTCTGGGTGCCCTGGGAATGGCAGGAGGCTCTGACCCCCTTCCCTCTTCATTCACTCCCAAAGAACGTCCTCTGAGGTGGTCTTCAAACTTCCTCTGAGAAACTGTCTCTGGGAACTGTAGGCCCTCGGCTGCTGGGACTAATGAGGGTGATGTCAGGACCTGATGGGCAGCTTTACCAGGAGATTGTGGCTTCTGGATGCAGTCCTCAGGTCCCATGTTCTGGGTGAGATCTGAGTCTTTGAGTGGAGGAGGACAGATGAGATTTCAGATTTTGAGTTGATTCTGGAATGATTAGTGCTTTGGGGGGCATTGGGTGAAGGCATTTTGCACATGGGAAGGACACGAATTTGGGGGGCCAGAGAGTGGACTGTTAAGAGCTGACCTGCATTTCCCCCAGAAACCTTGCTGCTGTCCTTATCTCTGGTACCACAGAACGTGACCTTATTTGGAACTAGAGTCCTTACAGATGCAATCACATTACAATGAGGTCGTTAGAGTGGGCCCTAATCTCCTGTAACTGACCTCCTTATGTAAAGGGAAAATCTGGACAGAGATGCCCCTACTGTCAGTGGTGGGCAGTGTGTGAACTTCTAGAACCCTGACAGTAGTGGAAAACAGACACAGGCTGGGCACTAGGTAAATGGGAGCTCTAGCGGAATTTCAGATGAAGATGCTGTGGACCTCGGCTTCCCATGTCATAGTGACGTTAGCCTGAAGATGCTTTTTTGACCCTGCGAGCCCTGCTTTTTACCATTCACTGACTTTTAAAGCTGGAAGGACACGTGGAGGCTCTCTGTTCACCCCTGAATATTACAGATTAGGAATCAAGAAGGATATGTAGGTAACTATCAAATGGTATTTGCAAATAGGTAACTTCAAAACAATGAAAATCCTTGAACAGAAATATCCCAAGGAGAAAACCATTAGCCAAGAAACACATGAACAGATTCGTAAATCCTCATTAATCACAAAAGAGCCCAGGAAAACACAAAGTGTTAACCCAGAGGAGAAGGACCCCAAAGAGTGTTGCTTATTCTAACGGATTGAATCCTGAAAAACGGATGTAATCATGGAGTGGGGCACCTGGATGGCTGCTTTCTGCTGAGGTCCTGAGGCCACGGACTTTGGCTCAAGCCCTGCCTGTGGCTCTCTGCTCAGCAGGAAGCCTGCTTCTCCCTCTCCCAATTCCACTGCTTCTACTCCCGCTCCAGTTGTGCTCCCTCTCTCACTGTATCTGTTTTTCTGTCCAATCCGTCAATCAATCAACTAATTCCTTCTATTCAAGAAGCAAAAATCAAATGTTGACGCATGGAGTCCTAATGAACAAGATTATGGAGGTTTGTTTGATGAATTTTTTTTTTAAGATTTTCTTTCTTCCCTTGACAGACAGAGAGGAGAAGGAGGGAGAGAGACAGGCAGAGAGAGAAGGGAAAACAGGCTCCCTGCTAAGGAAAGAGCCAGATGCAGGGCAGGGTCCGATGGCTGGTGCCTGGCCAAGTGAAGCCTGAAGCCCTGCAGCAGCTCCAACAGTCTCTATGGGATCTCCCTGCAGGTCTTGCCTGCCCCTCCACCCACCGCCAGGGGCGCCTGATTGATTCCCGGAGTGGGGCACTTGAATGGCTTCATTGTGAAGCATCTGCTTTCTGCTGGGGTCCTGAAGCCAGGGTCATGGGATCAAGCCCTGCCTGGGGCTCTGTGCTCAGCAAGAAGCCTGCTTCTCCCTCTCCCACTTCACCTGCTTGTCATCACTGTCTCTCTCTTTCTGTCAAATCTGTAAATCAATCAACCAATTCCTTCCATTCAATAAGGAAAAATACCATGCTGACCCATGGGGTCCCAAGGAACAATAAGAATATTGAGGGTTGTTTTAATAACTTTTCTTTCTTAAGATTTTATTTCTTCCTTTTACAGTCAGGCAGAGAGGGTGGCAGAGAGACAGGGGAAAAGAGGCTCTTTGCTAAGCAAAGAGGCAGAGGCAGGGCTAGGTGGGCAGCCTGGTGGCTGGCTACGCCAACTTGAAGAACTGCAGCACCTCCTACAGTCCCATGGGCATCTCGCTGCACATCCTGCCTGCCCCTCCCCCGTGCGGGCATCTGGGGGTGAAAGACCCTGGAGCCGCACCCAAGAATCAAACAGCACGCCTCCACTGGATGCAAATTGCGAGAGGTTTATTGGTTACACAGGCGCCTGCGGACACATCAGCCTTTGTGGGCTGAGCGCGCCGGGCTAAGTTGGGGAGCAGATTATATAGGGCAGGGTTGGGGTGGCGGGAAGCAAGCTTACAGAAGCAGATGCTTGGTTACAGGAATCTGATTGGTAAATTTAAATCAAGCATTGTCAGCCACTGGGTTTAAGGCAAGGACACAACAGTTTGTTCTGGTGGGCCTTGGCTCAGCACTCTGGAGAGTCCCAGGTACACTCTATTCCTCATTTGTCTTTTCTTTTGACAGACCGGGTGATCACAGACAATAGACATCCTGGTATGTGTTGCCATCCGGCTATGGGGACAATCAAGCCTTCAGCAAGGGGAGAGGGGGTGCTGTGGGGACATCAGGTTACTTAAGCAAGCCTTTAGCAAGGGGAGAGGGGTCTTTCACTCTCAGCCATTTCCTGAGAATGCTATTATGGGGCAGGAACAGGGGGACAACTATGGGACAGAAACATATCAGGTGAGAGGGATCCTATGCTTTTGTATGAAGGAGAAGCCCATTCTCCTCGGTGATGGGAGTTTCCCTTCTGCTCTGACTCCTGCCCAGCCGGGATCAGTGGGGAGCCTCCTCCTTTGGGCGACAGGTCTCTTTCTTTCTATATCCTCTTTTTTTGAGCCAAAAAGCAAGACTACCCTTCTTTTCATCTTTCAGCTTTTTCATCTTGGCCAACGACACTCAAACACCCTCGCGCCCAATTTGGGCTGCTAGACTATGGCAAGAGGCCACATACTGGGTATATTACCTCAGGCCCAGTGTTTAGACTTCACTGAACCTTAATTGTAACATCTGAGAAGGGTTGGGGGGGGCGGATGTTGTGAGGATTCATTAAGACAATGTTAAATTTTTATCACGGAGTCAAGGAAGATCTCTTGTTAGGAATGTGTTCCATCTTACCAGGAAAGAGGGCAAAATAGCATTTTACTTATTTTTTTAATAAAGTATTTCTTTTTAAAAAATGATTTATTTAACAGAGAGACAGAGCAGGAATACAAGCAGGGGGAGTGGGAGAGGGAGAAGCAGGCTTCCTTCCCAATGCGGGCCTCAATCCCAGGACCCTAAGATCATGACCTGAGTGGAAGGAAGACGCTTAAGGACTGAGCCACCCAGGTTCCCGGCAAAACAGCATTTTTTTAAAAGATTTTATTTATTAATTTGACAGACAGAGATCACAAGTAGGCAGAGAAGCAGGCAGAGAGAGAGGGAGAAGCAGGCTCCCCGCTGAGCAGAGAGCCCGATGCGGGGCTCGATCCCAGGACCCTGGGATCATGACCTGAGCCGAAGGCAGAGGCTTTAACCCACCGAGCCACCCAGGCGCCCCGCAAAACAGCATTTTAAACAATATTTTTATTTTTATTTTATACATATATATGTAAACATAAAATTGAATGTATACATATAAATATAATTTGTAAACACATTTGATATATATTTATGTTTATCCTAGGACGCAACACTGCCCCCCTGAGCAGCGCAAGAGGGTGGGTTTTTACAGAGAATCACCAAACAGCTTGACCCAACTGAAGGGCCAGCCTTGTGCTGCTGCCTTGAGTTGGGAAAGGTTTGACAAATACTGAGAAAAACCAGTCAATTAATATGTTAAAAACACTACCCAACCACAGTATGAACCATTTAGACATATGGCTTTAATTTTGACTTTAGTCTCCAAAGCCTAGGGGTCCCTGGGGAAAGGGGGCCGAGGGAGAGACAGGACCAGCTTCTCTGTGGGCCAGGTTTCTGGGGTTGCTCCCAGCCCTGCCCCCAGAGGGAACGCCCCCACCCAGGGCTTTGCTCCCAGAAGGGCCCCTCCCCCAGAAAGCCCCTTCCCAAAGGGCCCTGCCCTTTGGGCCACACCCTCAGAGGTCCCATTATCCACCCCCAACCCCCCCACACGCCCCTACCCCCACCAAGCACCGCCCTCAGAAGGGTTCTAAAGTGAAGTCAGTGTGCTTCTCTCCCACTGTCTAGGAATTACTCAGTTTTATTTTTGACTTTGTGTTTTTTGAGCAAAGTGGGTGGTGTAAGGACCTATTTTATATTTTTATATTTTAGCCAGAGGCTTCCATTGAGGTTACACAATAACCTTGTTGTTTAACCCTTAAGCTGTCCCTGCTCCCCTTCTCCCAGGGGACTTACTTAAAAACAAGTCCAGGAAATCAACCTCAGGTAACAAAGCCCAAATACAAGGGTGGGTCAGGCCAGGTAAAGACATCTGATCAGTGGAGGGTTGCATACTGTCTCCCTAGCTACCAAGGAGTATGGGTCCCGCCCTTTGTGAGTCTTTTGGGCGCCAATCCTAACCAAGGTGATAGGCTAGGTCAAATGTCTACTAAAAGGTAAGTTGTAATTCAATTGGTCACCTAGCATCACCGTGCAGCTCTCTCTGTGTGTTACAATTTCATTGGCCTCCTGTGCACGGCCAGGCCCAACCGCATGGCCTTTGCCCTTAAAAGCTAGTCCGTAAAGGAGAGAGGGGTCGACTTCTCTGTAAGAGAAGCGGCCCTGGCTGGTCAGTTTGATTCTTGATGCTTGGTGCGAAATAAAGCTTTGTTTGACCTTCGCTTTGTATCAGTCTCGCTCTTTTAATCATGGACCCATTATTGGGGCATAACAGGTGGGACAGTGGAGCCCGTACATAGCGGAGGGGACAGCCCACTGTGGGTATCCACCATTCCTTGCCTCCTCATTTGCATGTACTGCTCGCCCTGCCCGGTGAGCACAGCATGGAAATGGACAGCTCGTGTGTGGTGGTCAACGAGACTCGCTGACCACGTGACGTCTACGACCGAGTCAACCGGAGCTCGCCTTCCCTACAGACCAGAGCTTGCTCTGAGCACCGGCAGGAGGCGGTGGCCTCTTGTGAGCAGCCCAGAACCCTGTCTTGTTCTTTCTCACTCATGTCACCTCCCTGTGTTAGCCAAGCCTTGGAAGTGGTGACTTAGGAGGGAAGGGAAAGAAAGGCAGCCCCCGGCTCCTGATCCTGTCAAGTTCCTTACTCATCAGGAAGCCGAGGGCGGCAGGGTCGGTGGAACAGGTGTGAGTCCCCAGGTGAGGTAAAGATGGCAGAGCTGGTCTTGTGCAGGATTTCCACGGTTCTGATAAGAAGAGGGCACGTGGGTGTGCCCCAGCTGTGGAATCCCTGCGTGAATTATTTAACACTGACATTGCACCCTGCGAAGATGAATGGCAAAAATCATGCCCATAATCACATTTTAAAATTTTTATTTGCTTGGAATGACATTAAACGCAAATAGAAAACAGCAGCCATGCCCCTTCAGAAGACAGACCATGGAGGAAATGAGCTTTCTATTTTAGTACCTTTAACAAACACTTCCTCCTTGTTTTTGCCCAAAGGGCCCTATATCTTCATTTTGCATGGGGCTTATAAATTATGTGTCCATCCCTGGGGACAGCTGTGCAGTGTCTCAATGTCCCAGTGCGGGAAATGGCAGGAGCCTCCCTCCTTGATACAGTAGTATTACACAAGCCCCTGAAGCTGAAACAGAACTTCAGGATAAAGTCCGGGGGGGGGGGTCCTCAAATTTCTGAGTCATGGGCTGTCGTAAACAAAATATCAACAGCCAGGTGGCTTAGGCAACATACAATTTATTTTCTCATGGTTCTGGGCGCTGGAAGTCCAAGATCAAGGTGGCAGTAGGGTTCGATTCTTCAAACGTCTCTCCTTGGCTTGCAGATAGCTGTGTTCTCCACTCTGTCTTCAAACGATTGTCCTTCAGTCTGTATTGTCTGTGTCCTAATCTCCTCTTCCCGTAAGCACACCAGTCCGGTTGGCTTGGTGCCCACCCCCAGTGAGCTCGTTTTCCCTTTATCACCTCTTTAAAAATCCCATCTCTGAATACTGCCACATTCTGAGATGCTGGGTGTTAGGACGTCAATGTAGGGATCTGGGGGCATCCAACTAAGCCCATAACAATAGTCAAAACTGGATCCGAAACTGAAAGAGTTGATTTTTCACTGACATTTTTAGGTCTTTCTTTCAATAGCATTTTAGTCGTTCACTCTGAAGGGAATTTCTGAAATGTCAAAGTTGAAGTCTACTACCTTGCTACTCGTGTTTTCTTGTTCCCGTCAATTCCTTCTTCCCTTTGGAACTGCCTTCCTTTAGATGACCTGAGTCATTGGGAGGCTACTCTCTGCCTTCTAGGATCGGCTATCCCACGGGCAGTGAGATCTTAGTAGGTAATACTGATTCTTTCTCAAATTGTTCTCCCACTTGGTTAGGGAATCTGTTGAGGAAGCTTTCTTGGAGGGACCATTTCATCCTGCTCCTAACTCATAATCCTTACCGGGTCTCTACTGAAGATTCTGACTTAGCCACAAGAACTCTTCCCTCTGACTGGTTTTAACTCCAATGACCTCTAGCCTTGGAGGAGACTTGGCAACCATCTGGATCAGTTGCCTTGACACTGTGTTAGAACCTGGGGCATTTTCTTAGACAAACACTGCTTCCTATTGAGCAACGACTCAAGAGGACTCCAGGGTGTATTTCTAAGAGCTTTCTTTCTACTTGACTTCCTTCTTTCTGGAAGCCATGGCCTTTTCCTCACTCCAGCCTTCCTGAATTCCAATCTCTCTTTGCTCACACCCGGGAGATTCCCCTCTTTTCCTTGGAATCTCCTCCCTATCCCCACCATCCAGAACTCCTCCAGGTGAAAAGCCAAGTGTGTCCTGGGGCTCAGTGTTTTTGTTTGTGTCTTTGCTGCTTTTCCTTTTCACAGGGTTCACAAATGTGCGTTCATTTTCAATATTTTAAAAATTTAGGTAGATAGATAGAGAGATAGAGATATTTTTTTTCTTTTCCAATTCCCATGGGCTTCCGGTGGGTTTCTTTTCCTCTAACCAGGTTTCTACTATTTTTCTAAGATTGCTTTTACAAGATACCACAAGCCTAGAGCCTGAAACAACAGAAGTGGAGAGTGTCACAGTTCTAAAGGCTATAATATTGGTAGGCCACGCTCTTCTTGCAGGTATTAAGGAAGGATCTGTTCCAAGCACCTCTCCCAGCTTGAAGTTTTGCCCTGACTTTGGACTTCTTCACATGGCCTTCTCCCTCAGGGCGTATCTGTATGTCCCCAGTCTCCCATCTTCGACGGACACAAGTCCTCCTGAATGAGGGGCCCAGTCTGTTCAAATATGACCTTATCCTCACTAGTTACAACTCCAGGGACCCTATTTCCAAATAACATCACTCTACCAGGTGCTGGTGTTTAAGACTGGTATATTTTATATGCATACATACACACACACAAGCGGTGCTCAATGACGTGAATATCCACATGGAACCTTAGAGACTAAAACGCTATTCCAGACTGATGTCGCCTAAATACGAAAGAGGACATCAGAAGTTCTCTGGAAGATATAAAAGGAAAACATTTTTAGGATGTGGGGGAGGTGGCAGAGATGAGTGGAACAGGACACCAAAAACGGGAAGCACAAGAAAGGTTGGGAAGTTGGACTCTACTTATTCCCAGTTTAAGAACCAAAGATCTTGCCCACCAAATGATAAGACTAAAATGATGAAAGGCTCTATCGAGATCCCAGCTAAGGAACTGGATACAAATTGAGATAGGATAACTAGGAATCCAGAAAGAAAGGTAGGTCACTTTCAAACAATGAAAATCCTTGAACAGCAATATCCAAGGAGAAAGCCATCAGCCAATAAACACATGAAAAGATTCCTCAGGGATCCCAAAAGAGCCAAGGAAAACAAAATGTGTTAGTGTTAGCACAGAGAAGGCAGACCCAAAGACATGTTGCTAAATCCAAGGGACTGAATAGTGAAAAACTGATTGAATCACAGAGTGGGGCCCTTGGATGGCTTCATTGTGAAGCATCTGCTTTCTGCTGGAGTCCTGATGCCAGGGTCTTGGGATCAGGCCCTGCCTGGGGCTCTCTGCTCAGTAGGAAGCCTGCTTCTCCCTCTCCCACTTCAACTGCTTGTACTCCCTCTCCAATTGGGCTCCCTCTCTCACTGTCTCTGTCTTTCTGTCAAAACCGTCAATCAGTCAACCAAATCCTTCCATTCAAGAAGTAAAAATCAAATTTTGACGTATGGGGTCCTAATGAACGACAAGAATATGGCGGGTTGTTTGATGATTTTTTTTAAGTTTTTCATTATAACTTTAACAAGCAGAGAGGAGAAGGAGGGAGAAGACGGGCAGAGAGAGATATGGGAAAACAGGGCTCCCTGCTAAGGAAAGAGCCAGATGCAGGGCAGGGTCCACAGGCTGGTGCCTCGCAAGTGCAGCCTGAAGCCCTGCAGCAGCTCCAGCAGTCCCATGGGGATCTCCCTGCAGGTCTTGCCTGCCCTCCGGCACCGGGGGCACCTGGGTGCCACCCTTGCCTCCTCCCTGGACTGATCTGCGGCCCCACCCACCCAAGCCTGCGCATTCAGAGGGCGCTGGAGTCAAAAGGAAGGCACAGTGGGCTTGGGTGCAGAAGGCCTTGGCTCTCCCTGACATGCCACTGTGGAGAGCAGCGGTCTGACCTTGAACAAGTCCAAGGGTGTGACCTTGGATGAGGCCTGCAGTGTGACCTTGGATGACTCACGTAAGTGTTTGCTGCTTCAGCCTCCTTCCCCTGTAACCTGCAGTCCAGGGGACCTAGGAGAGATGTTCTGGTGAGGCTGGGAGTGGGAACCCTATCCACTCTGCTCTGACCCTCTGACCCTGACCCCACTCTGGATCACACCTGAGCATGTCTCCTGTCAGGCGAACAGGAAGAGCCAAGCAAACGACAGCACCTATCTGGCCGCCCAAAGTTTCTCGCTTTGTCTGAAATCTCTGATGATAGATGGAAGTTCTGATGGGAAGGGGACAATGAATTCCGGCTTCTCATTTTCTGAGTCACGGCCGCAAAGCCAAAGGGCAATTGGGGAAAGAAACAGATTCGTGACCAGCCAGGGAGGCACCTTCAGGACTTTGAATCATGTTTGCTGGAGCCTCTGGTGGGGATCAGACCCTGGAGGAAGTTCTTCCAGGCACATCATTGCCAAGTTCGCTCACCGACCCAGACCCAGGTGGTGCCCAACGTGCTCTGCCTGATCCTGCGCCTTCCTCATGGTTCGTACTCAATCACCTCTGTTTTCAAGGCCCAGATGGCTGTGTACCAAAGAGATCATTTGGAAGAGGGCTCACCCTGGTTATTTGATATTGGTCTGGAAGGAGGAAGTTGTCCTAAAGGATTTCTAAGAGCTCTTGGAGCTGCACGGTATAATATTATTAAGTCTGAAGTCAAATCATTTGGAAGCATTAAAATGTTTATTTTTAAAGGCCCGAGGAAACAGCAGGCAGGGCTCTACTGTCCCTGGAGGTCCCTTCCTCCCAAAGCCACCTCACCTCTCCTGGACTGGGGACTCCAAACAAGACACAGGCCAGCCCAAATTAGCTGGCAACTAACCAACAAGGATCTCACTGATGGTAGCAAGAATGATGCTGAGTGAAATAAGTCAAGCAGAGAGAATCAATTATCATATGGTTTCACTTATTTGTGGAGCATAACAAATAGCATGGAGGACATGGGGAGATAGAGAAGAGAAGGGAGTTGGGTGAAATTGGAAGGGGAGGTGAACCATGAGAGACTATGGACTCTGAAAAACAATCTAAGGGTTTTGAAGGGGCGGGGGTGGGAGGTCGGGGTACCAGGTGCTGGGTATTATAGAGGGCACGGATTGCATGGAGCACTGGGTGTGGTGCAAAAATAATGAATACCGTTATGCTGAAAATAAATTTAAAAAATTTTTTTAAATATATAAATATACAAGAGGTACCTATTAGAAATCAGGTATTGTGGCTACTATGATAGGCAAAAAAATAGATGTAGCTATTACTGCCTGTTGGTGAGTCAGATATTAAAAAAAAAAAGAATGATGTTTAATTTCTACGGACATCTTCTGGACAATTCTCAAAAGGCATGAGAAAGGCCCAGGGTAAACTCACACAGTGGCCCCTGGAGAGGGCACCCAGCCTCGCTCTTGGAGACCACAGGTGAGAGCAAACTAGGCGGGCTGTGCAGTCAGTTGTTTCTCTTGGGCTCCTGACCCTAACCTGTAATATTCAAGGGTGAACAGAGAGCCTCCATGTGTCCTTCCAGCTTTAAAAGTCAGTGAATGGTAAAAAGCAGGGCTCACAGGGTCAAAAGAGCATCTTCAGGCTAACGTCACTATGACATGGGAAGCCGAGGTCCACAGCATCTTCATCTGAAATTCCGCTAGAGCTCCCATTTACCTAGTGCCCAGCCTGTGTCTGTTTTCCACTACTGTCAGGGTTCTAGAAGTTCACGCACTGCCCACCACTGACAGTAGGGGCATCTCTGTCCAGATTTTCCCTTTACATAAGGAGGTCAGTTACAGGAGATTAGGGCCCACTCTAACGACCTCATTGTAATGTGATTGCATCTGTAAGGACTCTAGTTCCAAATAAGGTCACGTTCTGTGGTACCAGAGATAAGGACAGCAGCAAGGTTTCTGGGGGAAATGCAGGTCAGCTCTTAACAGTCCACTCTCTGGCCCCCCAAATTCGTGTCCTTCCCATGTGCAAAATGCCTTCACCCAATGCCCCCCAAAGCACTAATCATTCCAGAATCAACTCAAAATCTGAAATCTCATCTGTCCTCCTCCACTCAAAGACCCAGATCTCACCCAGAACATGGGACCTGAGGACTGCATCCAGAAGCCACAATCTCCTGGTAAAGCTGCCCATCAGGTCCTGACATCACCCTCATTAGTCCCAGCAGCCGAGGGCCTACAGTTCCCAGAGACAGTTTCTCAGAGGAAGTTTGAAGACCACCTCAGAGGACGTTCTTTGGGAGTGAATGAAGAGGGAAGGGGGTCAGAGCCTCCTGCCATTCCCAGGGCACCCAGACCCCAGAGAGTGAGGCCTCGGGTGCTTTCTAGTGACCGACTCAAGGCAATTCTTTGAATTTGGGACTTCAGAGTTAACTTAGTTTTCATTTGTGATTATTATTTTTGTGTGGGGGCCATAGCTTTTCTTTTGACCTATGGCTGTTTTCACTCCCGGTTCTGAAGAAGCCCCTAAATCCTAACCCTGTTGAGGACTCCAAAAGCTCTCAGAGCAGCAGTGCTGGGAGACAGTTTGGACACATGGTTTGGTTTCTCCTCTGGCCTGATTCTGCGGCAGCCCCGCTCTGTCCTCCTCAGACTTCAGAGCAATAGCTGAACAAGTGGAGAAAGGACCAGGGGGTCAGGAAGGTGGCCACCGAAGAGTGACTTCTCTGGAGGGTGGCTGAGCTAGCGAGTGAGCGTGTTAGTCCAGCTCTGCCTGCAGTCGGGATGGAGCTGAACAGGGGCCAGGGAAGGGGAGGAGGAGCAGAGAGCGGGGACAGAGGGACCAAAGAGGAGATTCAGACGAAGGGAAGTCATTGGGAGGAAAGAGAAGAAAATCTAGAAGACAGGCATGTAAGAAAGGAAAAGGGATGAAGTGGGCATTGGGAAAGGGCACCACCAGGGAAGGAGAGAGGGGAAGGGAAGAGGAAGGAAGAGAGGAAAGGGGAAAGGGAGAAGGGAAGGGTCAGCATGCCAGGGCTCCCCCTGCATCTCAAGAAGAGGCGGCTGGTCAAACAGGGTGCTCACTCTTTGGTCCCAGTTTCTGCTCCCAGTGCTACTGGGCTTTGCAAGGAAGGCAGGCTGTCCCCTGGGACCCACTGGAGCCCACAGGAGGGTGGGAGAGGTAAGATGCCACCGGGTCCTGTCCTGAGCTGCTCCCAGCCGCCAGCCTCACCACATGGTGCAAGAGGGACCCCAGAACAAAGGAAGGACACAGGCCCGCATGTCTGCCGGTGGCCCTGGGCACTTAGCTCATCGCAGTGAACCACACCGCCTCCTCCACCCAGGCGTCCAAAGCCTCCTTCTTCGTTCCTGGCTTTCATGTCTGTAGGAACATGAGCCAGATCTAATTCATCTCCGACAGACAATTCTGACTCACCCCGTGTCAGATTTTTATTAGTGGCTGTGATAGAGTAAGACAGCAACGCTCCAACAAACGGACTATTTCCTCCCACGTGACCTCAACAGTCTTATACATTTTCTTAGCGAAAAAATCTTGTCTCCTTCCATTAAGCTCATAACATGGTCTAATAGTATACATGTGCCTTCATTAGATGCGAAGCGATACAGAGGTCCTTTTTTTAAAAATTTCACAAGGTAAAGTCAGTGAACACATCTAACTTGACGAATAGGTCTCTAAAATGTCAATCCAGGCAAAGCTTTTTCTGCCTACAGTTTGCAGCCTACGTGGTGACATTATTAAAACGTTTTCAGTCCCTCAGTGAGGCTCTTAGAAGCTAGCCAGGGCTTACTACATGCCAGACACTGTGTCAGGTGTTGGAGCTAAACAGACGGAGAGCTTGGAGGCTGGCTGGGGAGGGACATCCGTGACACAACCACAGCTAGAAACGGAGGCCAGTGCTAGAAAAGAGAGAGCAGGCTGCATGGAGAGTGTGTACCATGGGGCTTGTGATCTCACGAATAAGTGGGAGTACCTGGAGTGGGGAGACGGGGGAGAGGAAGAGGGTCTTCCCATCAATGGGAATCACCTGTGCTTGGAGGCAGGTGCCATGAGGGGTCTCCACAGGAAGAGGGAGGCAGCGTGGTTGAAGGGCAGAGAGACGGGGCAGAACAGGCATCAGTCAGTTGGAGGGGTAGGAAGAGACGGATGGGAGGATTATGGATGCCTTTGGAGGACTGAGAATTTGTTAGAAGATCAGTGCAGATTTCTATGGAGACAAATGCCAGGAACTGATAGGTCTTTGAAAGGTCACTCTGGCTACCTTTTGGCAAAGCGGTTGGTAAAAGGCACGTGCAGGTGTGAACACACCAGGTGGGAGGTGAGTGCAGGAAATCAGGTGAGGGAGCAAGGGAACTTGGTCCGGGGGTATATAAGGGAAAATAGCCTTTAACGAGTTCCACAAATTGGCACCAGCTGTGGCTTCATTACAGCGCTGGAAGGGGTAGGTGGGTGTGTCCTGGAGGTTACAGAAATTACATGAGAAAGGGAAGTCATTTTAGATCTTTTTTCCAACTAGAGGAACTCTCACCTCATTGATAGAATTCCAGAGTGGGAACAGATGGACATGAGGACATTTTTGAAATGTCTGAATATGTTCTTCGACATCTTTGCAAGTGACGAGGAGACCTTGACCTTAGGAGCCCTCGGCCCTCTTTGTAGCCAAAAAGATTTCACCTACAGATTTGGGTTCTCCCTTTTAAAGTCAAGGAGACAGTCCTTCCAAAGGACACCTCCTATCATTTTACCCTCTCATCATACCTCACGTGCTGGGATCTCCAAGGCCCTCTGTTCCAGGTTGTGAGTATCCACTTTGGTGGGGCCGGTCTTAGCAAGAATACCACCACAGGAAATCTAGAGCCTGTAGTGCTACTAATAACATCATCTAAGAGTGTATTTGCTGCCCTCATGGCCTCTTCCCACCATGACTCACTGAAGCTTTTTACACGTTGTATCCATTAAGGTATAGTTCCCAAAGTTCATCTTCTCTAGTGCCATTAATTTTTAGGGGACCAGGCCAGTCGCTTTTCTCCCCACCCCTCCCCTCTCAACCATTGTTTATTTCTGTTAAGGCTTTTCCTAGTTTGTTTCAGGGCAAGAGCACTCTTCATGGGGAAGGGGGGAAGGGCAGGACCCGAAGAGAGACCTAGTGGACTCTGCCCTGAGCTGAGCTATCCTCAGGGCTCAATCTCAAGAGCCTGAGATCATAACCTGAGCCAGAACTCAGAGTTGGGCACTTCGCTGAGGGTGCCGCCCAGGTGCTCCTCAGCTGTTGTTGACCCATTTCTGCAGACGGGCGCCTGCTTGGCTTGGTTAGTTCAGCGACTGCCTTGGGCTCAGGTCATGACCCCGGACTGGCAGGATCTCATCCCACCTCGGGCTCCCAGCTCCTTGAAGAGTCGGCTTCTCCCACTGACCTTCTCCTCTCTCATGCTCTCTCTCACTCATTCTCTCTCCATGAAAGAAAGACAAGCTTTCCAAAAAGTGTCTGGAGCCTTGTTGGATGGGCTTGAATGTGGTGGTCTCAGTGAGTTTTCTCATCACATGCAGACACCTTGAGGATAGCCATGTCTTTCTAAAAGGATTCCTTGTTGTTCTGCAATGGTTTCTTTCTCTGTTCACGGATCGGGTGTCTTTCCATTGTCTCTTCTCAAGACCTCGGAAAAGCAGCCTTTGAGGATTCCTTGGGGTACGGTCTAGCACTTTTCATCCTTTCCCTTTCCACAAAATCTATACTAGCCTCTGCATCCTCCTATGTAGAGTGTATTTTTCACTGACCTATCCAGGTCTTTTCTTTCAATAGAATTTCAGTCGTTCATTCTGCAGATCATTGTTGAAAAGTTCAAGGTGAAGTCTACTAACTCGCTAGGCGTATTTTCTTTTTCCCATCTATACCTTCCTCCCTTTCTATCTATACACTTAGATATATATAGGAATACAGGACTGGCAGGATCTCCTCCCACCTCGGGCTCCCAGCTCCTTGGGGAGTCGGCTTCTCCCACTGACCTTCTCCTCTCTCATGCTCTCTCTCACTCATTCTCTCTCCATGAAAGAAAGACAAGCTTTCCAAAAAGTGTCTGGAGCCTTGTTGGATGGGCTTGAATGTGGTGGATCTCAGTGAGTTTTCTCATCGCATGCAGACACCTTGAGGATAGCCACACACACACGTGTGTGTGTGTGTGTGTGTGTGTGTGTGTTTATGTGTGTGTGTGTTTATGCATATAAACTATCCCAGTCCTAAACCCCAGCATCTGGGAGCATGATCTTATTTGGAAATAGGGTCCCTGGAGATGTAACTAGCTAGGATGAGGTCATATTTGAGTAGACTGGGCCCCTAATTCAGGAGGACTTGTGTGCTTCTAAGAAAGGAGAGTGTGGATACACAGATATGCACTGAGGGAGAAGGCCCGGTGAAGAAGTCCAAAGCCAGAGCAATATTTCAAGCTGGAAAAGGGGCCTGGAACAGATCCATCCACAATACCTACAAAAGGAGCATGTCCTACCAACATTGTAGCCTCTAGAAATGTGACACTGTCCACTTCTGTAGTTTTAGCCTTCAGGCTTCAGGTATCTTGTAATAGCAACCATAGAAAACCATATATATATATATATATAACCATTATATATATACATGATTATATGTATTATACTCTCTCTCTCTCTCTCTATCTCTCTCTCTCTCTCTCTCTCTCTCTATATATATATATATATATATATATATATTATACATTCTTTTACCTAATAAAAATTTTTGTTCAGAATCTCAGTCTTCCTTCCTTTCAATAGAATTTTATTCTCATTCTTTTGGTGCCTCCTGAACAATTCGACCACGTCTACCTCTTCAATTTGCATGAAAGTTATTCCTACCTAAGTCGTCCACCATTTCTTTAAAAACAGTTGGCATCTTTTTGCAGTTTCCAGTGTTTTTGGTTTGAGTATCTGTTTATAGGCTGATAAAGGTAACTTTCATCCTACTCTTTCCTTCTGAGTTTGTTTCTTTCTGGGAAAGTATATTTTCTACTCTTTAAAAAGAAGGACCTAGAAAAGCGAAATGCGTCTTCTTTGTTTGTCTACATTCCCTTTCCCCATTTTTTGTTACCTCTCTTTAATGTATACCCCTGTTCTGAGGCACTGCAGGGTGTAAGCAGCCTCAGGCAGGCATATCTCTTTCTGAACATCAGACTGACGCTGAGTACACATAAGGAATAAGGCAATTTTTGAGTCTGAGTATAGAATTGTTCCTCTATGGCTGTGCAATGAATTACCCCCAAACTTAGCAGCCCAAACAATATATTTAAGTGCTTATGATCTCACACAGTTTCTGAAGGTCAGGCACCTGGAAGCAGTCGAGCTGTGTGTTTCTGCCTTGAGGTATCTCATGAGATTTCCATTACACAGCTGGCTGCAGCTGTTTGAAAGACATGTGATGATGGACAGACCTCAATTCTGTGCAGGTGGCAGGTGTGGAGGGCTTCAGTTCCTTGCCACCGGGTATCTACAGGGAAACCTGTGTGTCCACAAGAGCTAATGATGAATGAGAAAGAGAGAGAAAGGGAGGGAGTGAGAGAGAAGGAGAGGGGCAATAGAGGAAGAAAGGAGAGAGAGAGAAGAGAAAGAGAGGAAAAGAGAGAGAGAACAAAACAGAAGCCTCCCTGTCTTTCATAACCTAATTCTGTAACTGATTTACCACCAATTGTGCTATATCCTGTTAGTCACACCAGATGTGGGAGGGTACAACACACGTGCAGATACTGGGATGTGGAAATCTTCGTGGTCCTCCCCAAGGCTGGCTAGCACACTGACTTATGCTTTTCCCCCCACACAATCTAACATCTTTGAAATTGGGATACATCTTACAATCAAAGGTATAGCATGGTTTGAAAGGCAAAATTCCCATTTAACAGCATTTAAAACGTCATAAGCCTTATCACCATGATTTGAGGATATGCTATCCTGGGATGTTCGGGCTTTCAGGAGGCTTCCTGGCTCCTGTCAGCTTGCCTTGACCCCAGTTTCTCACGGCCCTACCTTGACAGTACACTTGCCACCTGCCAGATGTGCTCGGCTCCTGTCCTGTGCCCTTGCTCACCACACCACCCCTTCTGATGTGCCCTCTTCATGGCTAAATGATCACACCAGATACTGAAGCCTCCAGAAGATTTCCTGGACCAGCCAGAAGCATCACAGTCTTCTCTTGCTATAGGATTGTCTATAGTTGTAGCTACTGCTTCCATCCATTCATCAGTACTTATGCTTTTGGCCTTGTAGACTTGCTGCACTTTCTGTGTAATAAATGTTGCTGTATGAATTTAGCCTGTTTTTTAAAAGCAGAATTTCTGGACTCTTCATAAAACAACTACAACAGATTTCTGCTCCTCAGGTGAAACTGTAAAACTAATCCGGCACACATCAGTAATGGACAGCTATCCAAGAACACACAAGCTCACTGTTATAAACTGAAGCTGCAAAGATCACTGTTTCCAATGTTCATCAAACTGATGAACATTCTGTTCCCTACAACTTCTACATTGTAAGATTTGCTTAGATAAGGCTTTGAAGTGCACCATCGCATAGGATGGGGAAGGGGTACCTGCTCTTTTGTACTTGGAAAAATAGGGGTTCTGTGCAGTCACTGTGTTAAGAATAAAAGGTCAGTACTTCATGACACTCTTGTAAGTGGCTTAATTTGTTGCCCTTTTTTTCAGGTTTAATTGCAACAGGTGAATTGATGTTCTCTATAGAAAGCAGGTTGAAAAGGGGGAGTGGATAAATGCATGAACTTCCATTGAAACCCAGTAGATAAGGTTGTTAAATTTGAGGATTTTCTTTCAGTTATTTGCCTGCTCTGAAGGAAAGCTGTGCTGGACCATTGCCAGGAAACAGTGGGAAAGACCCAGACTCATTTTTCTTGGGGATAGGCTGGAAAGCATTTCTATCATTGCATGTATGTATGGGAAACCAAATCATCACTCTTGCCTCACACTATATCCAAAAATTAACTGAAAATAGATTGTAGACTTAAATGTAAAGGCTAAAACCAAAAAACTTTCAAAAGAAAATGCCAGAGGAAATCTTCATATTCTTGGGGTAAGCATGGCTGGATCGGGCCAGGTACACTATTCCCTGGGCACCAATTTTCAATTCAGGGCACAGGAAGATTCAAGACTATTTTGGTCTTGAATCTAAGCCATGCTGACTCATCTAGCCCACAATACCTATCACATTTGATTGAACTCGGTTCTTATCTGTTGTCAGTCTAGGTTAGAACCCAGAAGGATGATTCATTGACACCTTCCCTGATCTCTAAGAGCACAGAGTCTAATATTCTTCAGTTTTCCCAGATTTGGGAAGAAGTGCCTTGTGGGGACATTGCAAAAAGTTAGATGAGAGGTTGTCTACAAAACACCCAGGTCTCTAGGAGGAAGACACCTCAGATTCACAAGGGTCCACTAGCATAACTCTTTTTCCCAAGAATATGTTCTGACCTGTTGTCAAGAACCTGTCTTTGATCTGTCTCAGGATGTCTGTGTTTAAACACACAGTTAATGATTGGGTTGGTGGTTGGCATGAGGGGATGGTCACTGAACAAAGGCACCCCACCTATCCTCTGCTCTCTGACTCCCTCCCTCTTCTCCAGGACCCCTATAGCATGTGACAAGCAGAATTAGCTCACATAAAGCTATCAAAGAACTCTCTCATTAACTTAGCCCCCAGGTGTCAAAAGAAACAGCTTAAGTCCCTGAAACATAAAATGAAGATGTCTCCCCACCTTAACGATGTAACACCCCTTCCCTCACATGCTGCACACCGTGGGAAGCTCTAATCACATCCATTAGGGACCTAGTTGCTGAGCATATATCAAAGGAATAGGACAGAAGTGAGGAAAGATAATTATGTTTAACAAATGAATTAAAACAATTATACAACCACCCACTGAGTACAGAGCTTTGAGCCCTGCTTCAAATAGGATATGAAAAGAATCAGCTGAGAAATCGTATTGCAATCAAAACTGGTCAGCACTTTCAGAGAACTTTTTTCTGCAGGATCAGAATGCAGATATTATTGGTTAGAGAAATCTAAAAGGTGCTCTCTTATCAGGTATCTTGTGAACCTACAGTAAATGATTCCCAGTAACATTAAAACCCAATAATAACTGTTTCAAGACATCAAAACCCCACTTCTGATGGTCAGTGGTATTGTTTGTCATGTTTGTTGTAATTTGCAACAGCCAGCATCCTTTGGACACTCTTCCTACCTCTGAGGAATTTTCCCATGTTGACTTTCTACCCCAAGAGAAGCCAGAAATTACTTTGCAAATGATACAAGGTCTGCCCATCAGATGCACCCACATGAGGCTCTGATGAGAGAAGAAGAAGCAAGCACCAAGTAGGTAGGATCTGTTTCTAAGGATGGATGCCAAAGACTGGAGTTCTCTGAGCAGCCATGCCCGCGGTTCCATCCAGGGTCAACTGTTGGGATATCACTGCACTATCTCCCCTGGGCAGTCCTGCAGTGGTACAGCCCCAGAACCTGGCATTGGCACTCCGGGCATTCTTCAAAGCCCTTGATAATGTTCAATAAAGTTCTTTTCTGTTCAAACTAATTAAATCATTGACTGATACACATTTTGCTTTTCAGAAGTAAAGAATAGGGGAAGAACTCATAAGTGCTTTGAAAACTGTAAAAGACTGTACCGATCTATGGTAGCAACTACAGTGCTTGGCTTTTAAAGGCAAGAAGCAGCAACCTAAGCTTGCAAATAAATAGACCACTCACAAGCTTGTTGAATGTTTGGAATTCTACAAAGTAAAACATGGGTCATGGGATTAATGTTATAGACGTCCCTTCATAGCCAGATGGATGATGAGTTGGGTTTTCAGAAGTTTCCAAAGCTACTCTTAGTGTAGGAACTAACTGAGGCTATTTCTGCCCCCACACTCCGACACTGGACACTTGTCCTTTGGGGGGCAGATAGCAGGAAACCCCAAGTTGGTGGGACGATGCAGGTTTTCAGTCCAGGCCTGACTTAGGTCCCAGCCAAGAGCCAGCATGGCCCACCAGGGACATCACCGACACTCCTTCATTGTTAAGCTGAATAATCTTCCATTGTAATTTATTTATTTATTGCATTGCAATTTTATTTATTTATTTATTTATTTATTGCATTTCATTTATTGATATAATAATATAACATTATGATAATATTTCATATATTATATGTAGTATATCATATCATTGGCTCTCTCCAGTCTCTTCCCATAAGGGCACTAATCCCATTGTTAGGGCCCCACCACCATGACCTAATAATCTCCTAAAGGCCTTATCTGTAAATGTCATTGCACTTGGATTAGGGTTCCAACATATGACTTTTTTTTTTTAAAGATTTTATTTATTTATTTGACAGACAGAGATCACAAGTAGGGAGAGAGGCAGGCAGAGAGAGGGAGGGAAGCAGGCTCCCTGCTGAGCAAAAAGCCCGATACAGGGCTCGATCCCAGGACCCTGGGATCATGACCTGAGCCAAAGGCAGAGGCTTAGCCCACTGAGCCACCCAGGCGTCCCTCCAACATATGACTTTTGAGAGGGGACACAAACATTCAGACTATAGAAGAGCTATATGTTTTTAAATTATTTTTTAAGAAACAGGAATAATTAACCAAAAACCATTAATGTAAAAAAATGACAAAAGTACATTGTATTACTGTAGATTTATTTTGTAACTGCTAATATTCACTTAATATAATCAATCACCTGGGATGATTAAAAAATGTGGACTCAACAGCCCTGCCTGACAATTTGAGGTTGCATCTAAACTGTATCTGTGTTTTATTTTGTGTGTACGTGTATTTTGTGTCTTGAGAAAAATATGATTACAGAAATAAGTAACTGTAGATAAAGGCTGACTCGTGACAATTTGCCTTAAAATCTCAGAGCACCCCTTAATTTAACCCAAAGTCTTGAAGAAAAGATGAAAAAAGTTTTTGCTTCAAAGTTGAATCACTAAGAAGGTCAAATACGTGTTCAGACTCCTAAACAGAAACATGCACATTTTATTATGGCAGCATAAATTTACACAGTGATGGGTTAGTCCCTCACATGCTATTGTATAACACTATCCGGTCTGGGAGGAAATTCCAGGGAGGAACATGAATTGAGCTACGCCCATTGGGGCAAAATAGTGCACATTCAGCATCTTCGCCTGACGTTTTAAGGGTTACCAGAAGGAGACACTTTGGGCTAAAAACCAACCTGTGCTTTGCTCCCCAAGCAATCTCCACAGCACACAGCTGCAACCATGCAAAGGAAGGTGCTTCTTTTCCTAATCCACACCCAGGCACCATACAAAGATAATAAGGCACCATACATTGAGCAGTGGGAGGGGTCCTTGTGTAATCAGGCATACTGTTTTGATTTTCTATGCACGGATATTTACAAGCCTGAATTTCTTAAAAGAGCAGTCAGAGTTTAAATTTTCCTGGTTAATTGTGTATTTGGAAGGTTGAAGATAGGCACAGTAATGCAGAGAAAAAAACGTATTCAATAATCAGTATGAGGATGAATGAACAATGGCTCTATAAGTGAATGTGATGGTGGAAATTCAGGATATATAGCACACCTCGAGTTTTGTTGTCATCATTTTAATAAAAAAATATGAATAAAAATATTTTTAAGACACATGAGTAAAGACTAGAAGTGCAGTCTTACAGGCTACCCACATCAAATGAGGTCACACATCCATTACATCGAAATTAAAATGGCTTCAAGTTCTCACCCTCTTCCCTCAAAGGAATCTGAAGGTTGAACATTGCTATGCTGTCACTTGGGATGCTATTGTTGGCGCTGTCACCATGCAAGGACAGAAATATGCACTGGTTATTATGGGATCAGAAGGAAGAGTCACAGAAACCTGATTTAGGGGAAGAGGGTGAAAAAAATATTAGGGAAGAATAATTGAACTCTGCATTAGAAACTATTGATACACTCTACGTTAACTAATTGAATTTAAATAAAAGAAGTTTAAAAAGAAAAAAAATCAGGGAAGACGAGTAACCGTCCTTTATTTTCCATATTTTGATACTTTGACCATCATGAGTGCTTGCTGAAGCTGGAAGGACTGCCCCTCCAGGGTTGGTCAGCTCCTAGAGAGAGTTACCCCTCAGCTGGGAGTGAGGTTTTTAAATGCAAAGCAATGAATCTAGAGTCTGAATTCCTGACCACCTTCTCTGTGGAACTGTTACTCAGGGTCCGAATCACCCCAGGGCCAAGTACCAGACAACCAGGGACAGCCATTATACCCCAGCTCCTGCTGAAAGTGTCCAAATCAGCCAGTCCCAACCTACCATCCCTACTACCCCCATTCCTTCCTACAGAAACCACAATAAAGGCTCTTATCCTCAGTCCCATCCTGACAGATCCTGGTGCTCCTCTTTGTCCTCCCCCACCCCTCCCTGGTGGCTGCACCAGCCCCCTTCTTCTGGGATCTGTGAGTAACCAATTGTCTTTTCAACGGCATTGATCTCCTGGTCTGTTGGCCTTACTATCCCTAAATGACAATAAAACCCCTAAGTCCAAACAAAGACTTCCTGGACGAGGTGATGTATGAGGTGTACGATGTGTGAAGAATGTCTGGAAGTATTATCTTTGTATAACAAGCCAGAAAATAGGGTTTTAGGCACAGAGAGCAGCAGGTGTGGCCAGATGCAGGTAAGAGAAAGCCAAAGCCATCCACGAATTCACAGGGGCTCACTGTGGTTCAAGCACAGAACCTGCGGAAGGAGCAGGGAAAAGTGGAATCGAAGAGATCATGTAAATGGTGGAAACTGTGGGCTATGTGTTGTGCCTGACCGCTGTACTTTCTCATCTTCCTCTTTCTGGGTACACAACACCGTTCACTCTGGATAATTTCCCCTGTGCTTCACAGTATGAAGGTTCCTCAAAGAGGAAAATAGAGTTACCCTAGGACCCAGCAATCCCACTACTGGGAATTTACCTAAAGATACAAATGTAGTGATCCAAAGGGGCATGTGAACCTGAATGTTTACAGCAGCAATGTCCACAATAGCCAACCTATGGAAAGAACCTAGATATTCATCAACAGAGGAATGGATAAAGAAGATGTAATAAACACACACACACACACACACACACACACACACACACACACACACTGGAATACTATGCAGCCATCAAAAATGAAATCTTGCCATTTGCAATGACTTGGATGGAACTAGAGGGCATTATACTAAGTGAAGTAAGTCAATCAGAGAAAGGCAATTATCATATGATATCTCTTATATGAGGAATTTGAAATGCAGTGTAGGGGGTCATGGGAGGTAGGGAGGGAAAAAATGAAACAAGATTGGATGGGGAGAGAGACAAACCATAACAGACTTAATCTCACAAAACAAACTGAGGTTTGCGGGGATGGAGGGGGTATGGAGAGGGTTGCTAGGTTATGAACATTGGGGAGGGTATGTGATATGGTGAGTTCTGTGAAATGTGTAACACAGATGAATCACAGACATGCACCCTTGGGACAAATAATACATTATATGTTAATTTAAAAAAATTTCACCTGTGCTTTATGCAGTCTGGGGGAGGATGGGCACACATATAAACCCATATAGTGATTGGTCCACCTGACACCAATAGGACCAATCAGAGTCTCCCTGGGATTGATATGTAAATGACAGGAAGACAAGGTTCTCTCTTTAGGCGAGTGACTGGCCTTGCTGGATGGGATTCAGGAGCTGGCAATGGCCATCTTCCTGGACACTTGAAGAGTCTGACTAGAGAAGAAAGCAGCCATATGGAGACGAGTAAACATGAGACATGGACAAAGAGAAAAGTGTTTTGCCGGTTTCCAGTCCCTAGTTCTTGATTCTGAAATTTTAGTTCTGCAGTTCTTCTTTTGATTTTTTAAAAAGATTTTTTCTTTATTTATCTGACAGAGATCACAAGTAGGCAGAGAGGCAGGCAGAGAGAGAGGAGGAAGCAGGCTCCCTGCAGAGCAGAGAGCCCGATGTGGGGCTCGATCCCAGGACCCTGGGATCATGACCTGAGCTGAAGGCAGAGGCTTAACCCACTGAGCCACCCAGGTGCCCCGTCTTCTTTTGGATTTGTATGAACTTCTGTGGTATCCACCCCTACAGGAACCTGGACATTCCTTTGTTTTTTGTTTGTTTGCTTGCTTTTCCCTTTTGGTTCCTCCAGTTTTCTTTGGATTGCTGCCACTTGCAAGCAAAGGGTTTGGAAAAATACCACACCAAGGAAATTCACACGTCCTTAGGAACTATTGAGTACGTTCCTGTAGGGGAAGGACACAATGAGATGCACATTTTAGAGTGATCATCTTAGAATAAGTTTAGAGGATGAATTGGTGTGAGGAGGGGAGGGAAAGGGGCATATTCCTGAAGAAGAGATGACAGGTTGGAAGGCCGTTATGGTCATTCTGGCAAAGTATGGTGAGTGCCTGAAACAGAAGAGAAAAGGGAGCCGAGGAAAGATTAAACTTACACAAGGTGAGAAGACTAATGAGATTTTATGAAATCTGAGTTTGTGAAATCGGATATTGCTAGGCTTTTAGCACACTTACTTTGGGATCTAATCTTCAAAAATATTTAAATATCTCTGGTGGTGACAACACCATCGTCTTTCCAGTGATTAAGAACTCTGAAATCTTAATCTAGCCCTGGCTGTAGAATGTCAGCTGCGGCTTGAGCACAACGAAAAGCCGTTGAAGGGCTTTACACTGGTGGGTGGAGGGTGGTCATGGGACTCCTTTTGCATTTTTAAAATATCATTTTTGGCTGCTGTGTAAAGAATGGATAGAGAAAAGGCAAAAATAGAAACAAATCATTCTCCAATATTTACGGAACATCTACTATGTGTCAGGTACTGTTCTAAACCCTAAAGACAGAATAGTTAACAAGAGACAAAATAAAGTTGATGTCCTCTTGGAGTTTTCATTTTAGTTGTTGAGTGATAAATGAAGCAAATAAATATATATACATATCAGGGGTTGATGTGGGGTAGGAAGGAAACTAAGCTGAGTGAGTGGACATGGGGTGTGGGGGTTTAGGGGAGCAGGTTGGTATTTTCTATGGGACTGTGTCAGGGAAGTCTCCCTCATTTGAGGAAAGACCTGGAGGAAATTAAGGAATGAGCAGTTGTGCTGTTTGGAGAAGAGCATCCCACACAAAGCAAACAGTAAGCCCAAAGTGGGAGCACATCTGGTGTGTTAAAAGAATGACACGGTGACCAATAATGCTGGGCAAAAAATGAGCAAGACGGCAAGTGGTAGGAGGTAGGTAAGGATGGTAGTGGGGTCAGATCACATAAAGTCTTGAAGGCCATTGTAAAGATTTGCCTTTAACTTTGTGCCAGATGAGAAGAGCTTGGATGGTTTTGAAGAAGTGAAAGACCCCTCTCCCCTTGCTAAAGGCTTGTTTAAGTAACCTGATGTCCCCAAAATACCCCCTATCCCCTTGCTGAAGGCTTGATTGTTCCCATAGCCGGATGGCAACACATACCAGGATGTCTATTGTCTGTGATCACCTGGTCTGTCAAAAGAAAAGACAAATGAGGAATAGAGTATACCTGGGACTTTCCAGAGTGCTGAGCCAAGGCCCACCAGAACAAACCGTTGTGTCCTTGCCTTAAACCCAGTGCCTGACAATGCTTGATTTAAGTTAACCAATCAGATTCCTGTAACCAAGCATCTGCTTCTGTAAGCTCGCTTCCCGCCACCCCAACCTTGCCCTATATAATCTGCTCCCCAACTGTGTAACCAATAAACCTGTTGCAACTTGCATCCAGTGGAGGCTTGGTGTCTGCTTCTTAGGTGTGGATCGAGGGTCTTTCAGAGGCTTGACTTGATTTAGATTAGAAAAGATCAGGGTGCCTGGGTGGCTCAGTGGGTTAAGCCTCTGCCTTCAGCTCACGTCATGGTCTCAGGGTCCTGGCATCGAGCCCCGCATTGGGCTCTCTGATCATCAGGCAGCCTGATTCTCCCTTTACCACTGCCTGCCTCTCTGCCTACATGGATCTCTCTCTCTCGCTCTGTCAAATAAATAAATAAAATCTTAAAGAGAAAAGAAAAGAATCACTCAGGCTGCTGTGTGCAGAACGGACTTGCGGAGTTGTGGAGTGGGGATGCTACTTGCATTAATGTAGACTGAGATTTCTATACTGCTGGCATTTGGAGCCACATTAATTTTTGCTATGGGGAGCTGTCCTGTGCACTGACCACTAGATCGCAGGAGCGCCCTTTCCCACTCCCAAGTTGTGACAATGAAAAGTGTGTCCAGACCCTGTCAAAATCCCCTGGGGGGGGGGAGCAGGTGCACAAAACTCTCCTGGTTGAGGACCACTGATCTGGGTGAGAGGGGGTATTGGCCCAGACCAGAGCAGTAGATGCAGGGGTGGGGAGAAGGGGGGAGATTCTGGGTGTATATTGAAGACAAAACACGCAGGATTTGTAAATATATTAAGTGTGGAGTGTGCGGAAAAGACAAGAGTTGGGATGATTTTACAATTTTGGGGGCCTGAGGCCCTGGAACAGTGACGTTACCACTTGCTAAGATGGGAAAGACGACAGGAGAAGCAAGTTTGATAGGCAACAGGTGTTTGGTTCTGGAGATGGTGGCTGAATCCACATGGGGATGCCCAACCAGCAGCTGAACACACGAGTCTGGCATTCATGGGTGAGGTCCAGGCTGGAGGCACAAATATGAGCACCGTTAGGACATAGGGTTCAAGCTATGAGAAGAAGTGGGCTTACCTACGCAGTGAGTATGGACAGAGGTGTGTTTGGCAACATGATAAAGCAGCTTCATGATATCTGTCCCCTGGTATTTGTCCTGTGAGTATGGATGGGAGTGTGTATGGGACTTAGGACTTGCTTTAACCAGTAGAATTTGGCAAGGTAAGAAGGTGTCACTATTATAATCGCATTATATTAAATCAGACTGTTTTACTGATTGGAGTGAGAGGCTGTCCGGGACTTGAAGAAGCAAAGAGCCAAGTTCAGAATCACCTGTGGAGAGAGTTATATGGCAGGAAACCGCAAGCAGCCTCTGGGGGCTGAGGATGGTTTCCAGTTAACAGCCTGGAGAATCTCCCTGGCCCGCCCCAGCATGGGTTGCCCCCCAAATCACACAGCTACAAGGAAATGAGTTCTGCCAACAACCCGAGTGAGTTTGGAAGCAGAGCCTTCCCTAGTGGAACCTGCACGTGAGAACACAGCTTGGTGGGCGCCTTCTCTCCTCCTTTGAGTGAGACCCAGAGCCGAGGACCCTGGTTAAGCTGTGTCTGGCCTCCTGACAGCTAGAGATGGTAGGATAGTAAACTGAGCTGTTTAAAGTTACTAAACTTGTTATTATTTGTTATGAAGTAACTATTAAAAACAAAACAAGAGGCCCAAAATGGAGTTGCTTATGCTAAGCCCCATGTCCCCCAAACCAGACTTAATTATGATTTCAGCTCTCCCAGAAATGGAATCTGAGCCCAGGCAAGCAGACACCACCTGATCCCCACTCCCTCGGACCCCTGCCATCCCCAGAAGCCAAGTCACCTGGCCATAACCAACCTGCCTTGTTTGCCTGACGTGACTTCCTTGCTCCTCCTCTCTTCTGCCTATAAAAGTATTTCATTTTGTACTGCTCCTCCGAGCTCCTTTCAGTCTGCAGGCAGGATGATTCCCATTTCGTGAATCATTGAATAAAGCCAATAGGTTCTTTAAAATGTACTCAGCTGAATTTTTTTTTTTTTAACACAACAGAAAACTCAAGCAGAAGGTCCGAGTCCCAGAGCACAGGACTGATGTCTAAAGGTCAGGAAGCCCAAAAAAACCCAGCCAGGAAAGGAGACATCATCACTGACCAGTGTGAAAGAGGAAGGGAGAGCCAACATCACAATGAAAAAGATAGAATATTTCCAGAGAAGTGGAGGGACTTCTATGTCTATAGGACTGACAGGTTGAGTCATTTGGATCTGAGGGTTAATCATTGGGTTTGGCAACTTGGTGGTGATTAGCGATCTTGTAAAATATCTGTGTAGGTGTAGTCATGGGACCAATGACTGTTAACAGTGTCTGAAGTGCAAAAAAAATTTCAGGGTTTGGATTCAAATGGGAGCAGTGGATATAAAGAGCAGTGAGCAAGTCTGACTTCTGTTTTGGAGGTCAAATCAGTTGGTTTGGCTGATGGATTAGATACGAGAAAAGGGAAAGGGGGAATTTATCCCAGGGGCTGAGGCTTTAGCCAGTAGGAGGTGGGGATGCTGTTTACTAACATGGGGAGAATGGGACAGGAACAGGTTGAGGAGGGAGCAGGATAGAAATCATGGTGAAAATAAGACTCCTGTTACATATTCATGGAGAAATATGCTGCAGGCAGCTGGCCATGTGATTCTCAGCTCCAAGGGCGGGTTAGAATTAAAGACGTTAACTTCAGAGCCTTCAGCTTCTACAAAGAACTTAAATCAATGATGCTGAATGGAATCGGCTAAAGCAGTGGTTTTTAAACTGGGGCTGGGAGGCAAGGAGTTTTGCTCCCAGGGCCAATTGAACAATATATGGCGACATTTTTGGTGGTCACCACTTCGGGGGGGGGGGGTGCTGCTGGCATCTAGTGGCTAGAGACCAGAGATGCTGCTAACTGTCCTGCAGGGCACAGGACAGCCCCACAGCAGAGAATCACCCCCCAGGTATCAATAGTGCTAGGTTGTGAAAGACTGATCGAGGGAGAGAGAGAGAGAGTGAACACATAGCTACAGAAGACCCAGAATCAAGCTCTTCAAAGGGGCGGAGATGAAATAGAGAAGCAAATTGAGAATACAGGTCCAGGATGGTAGGAAGAGAAACCATGTGATTAAGAGGGCACTAAGGAAGCGGGAACCTAGAGACACCGAGTACATCCACATTTGCTAGTGATAGGCGTGTATGGTGCATCGACCGCCTATGAGAATTCACACACCTTGCACATTTTTAAGTGGGCATCTGAAACTTTTTAATCATAAACTTTTCATCACAATATATGTATATTTTATTAACTACGTGTTGAAAATATTAAACATTTAAAAAATGAGATAGAGGGCACCTGGGTGGCTCAGTCACTAAGCAGCTGCCTTTGGCTCAGGTCATGATCCCAGGGGACTGGGATGAAGGCCCACATTCCTGATCAGCAGGAAGCCTCCTTCTCCCTCCCCTGCTCTCCCTACTTGTGTTCTGTGTGTGTGTGTGTGTGTGTGTCTACCAAATAAATAAATAAATCTTGAAAAAGAAAATGAGATAGGAAAGGATCGACTTCATTGGAATAACATTTGCCTGCTACAAGTTGATTTTTTTTTAAAGTCTCATTTTCTGTTATTTTATTTCCCAAACCACACTGGAATGGAATGAAACCATTAAAATCCTTACTTGTTCTTTTTCCTATTATGTCCCTAAAAATATGTTGTTTAATTTAAATATGAAGGAATGAGTGTCACTAACCAAAACTGATTGTTATTCTGATGTCAGAGCACTTCCAACATCTGCCCAAATCCCCTTTCCGATGTTAACCTTTACCCTAATAAGGAGAGGAAGCCCTAAAGGCAGAGCCCCAGGACTGCCCACAGAAGGGCATTATTTGAAACAAAACTGGTATTTCAACTTTGGTATCAGCCCAAGTCCTACACTCTAATAAGATCTGAGAGGAGTGTCTTGATCTTCCAGGAAGGAGAGGAGTATCCTGATATCAGACCGAAGAATGGGCATATCACCTATCCAACAGAGCACACATGGAGTTTGGATCTGGAAATGGACTCCCTTGAAATGATCTGCACATAAGGATTCTTTATAGAGATTTTTCAACTACCCTTGGGGACATGGTACCCTACACCCACAGGTGTAGACAAATATTTTACAAGCTATGCTGGGAATGAGGTGGGGAGAGAAATATGGAGGTTGTTATAGGAAGATAGAAGGTTAAAGGAAGTCTTTGTTTTGGGTTTTTTCCTTTTGTTTTTAAGAAAAAGGTCATTTGTCTTCTGACTGGAAGGATCCATTGGAATGAGAACTTGATATTGACCCTGGGAGTGAAGTCCTGGAGAGGGCTGGAGGGAACAAATCCCAGGCATAAGGAAGAACAAACCCCAGCTGGGGATGTCTGCTCTTCTCAATAAACCTGCTCTGTCTTCCACTCTTTCTGTGTTTCTTGTACATTTCTCCAATTACCATGTAAATTCCATGATGCCACGGACTTTTCTGTGTCGTTCGCCACAGATTTACAAACACTCAGGGCAGTGTGTAGCACACAGTAAGTACTGACTAAATATTTGTTGAGTAAATGTCTAAAAACAAATTAAAAATGGATACAAATGTAGGTATAGATTTGATTGGGTGGTGGTAAGATAAGGGAATTCCTGCACAAGGGGCTTTTATTTTCATGAAGTGTGACACTAGTGATGAAGTTTTGGAACACAGGTGAGGTTTGGTGGGGTGAGGTCCAGAGCTGATGACCAAGAAAGGATTCTTGAGACGTCTTAGGTGCAAATGGTGGTTTTATTAAAACACAGGGACAGGACCCAGGGGCAGAAAGAGCTGCTCAGACAGAGGCATGGTTGACTGGGAGCTGAGGAAGGTGAGGACAAAGTGGGTGTCCAGAAGGACTGTCATATGCTAAAGAAGAAATTCAGGATGAGGGAGACCTGGTTATTGTCAAGTCAAGGCTGTTTTTGCCTCTAATGAGGTAAAGCATGAAGACAGTCGGGAGTTTCCTGGAGATATGTTACATTCCTCCTATCACACATCCTTGTCAGTGGGCTTTGGGCTTAGAAGAAATTCAGTTTTATTACACTTCCCTCCCCCTTAGCCTCCCTCAATTTTATGGAGGGGAGGGTGATGTTAGGGCTTCCGGAAACTGAGGTATGGTTCTCTGGAAGTCAGGCTATTGATGAGAAAGCTTCTTCCTTCCTTGTAAGTTGCTAGGACATTTGTAGATGAAGGGAGACTCCTGTCCTGCAAGACTGGGATCTCTATCAGTTAAGCATCGTTTTTCCTTTAGGGCAGCCAGGAGTGCATGAGGAATGTTACACATATGGCATGGGGAGAGGGTGTAGGGCGCCAGTTTCTGCTTTGTCCTCAGCTTGCCTTCTGCTCCCTCATCCCTAGGACAGGAGCTGGGAGTGAGGTGACATAGTTCAGAAGAGGTGGGGGTAGGGATTGTTGAGGCAAGTCTTGAAGGTGTGAAACGGTCATCCATTAGAGGGAAAGCAAACTCACCGGAGAGACAAGGGAGTTTGAAGCCAGGGTTGAGTATCCACTGGAGAATTGTGGTCAAGTGTTTTAAAGTACAGCAGGTTGGCTCAGCTGTATGATTCCTTCCTGGTTTCTGGTGCATACCGCTGGCATTGGTAGAATCATTTCTAAAGAAACAAAACAAAAGAGGATAAGCCGTTCTTTCAGAAACGATGATGAATCAAGTTTTGAACATGCTGGGTTTTATAATGTTTTTTTTGTTGTTGTTGTTGTTGTTTTTAAGATTTTATTTATTATTTATTTGACAGAGAGAGATCACAAGTAGGCAGAGAGGCAGGCAGAGAGAGAGAGAGGAGGAAACAGACTCCCTGCTGAGCAGAGAGCCCGACGTGGGACTCGATCCCAGGACCCTGAGATCATGACCTGAGCCGAAGGCAACGGCTTAACCCACTGAGCCACCCAGGCGCCCGAACATGCTGGGTTTTGAGGCACAGGTGGGACATCAGTGAAATAGCATAAGTAGGTAGTCAGTTACATGGGCCTGGTGGGTAGGAAAGAAACAGATGGTCGTGTATCAGTGGGAGAGATGTTGGCTGGGAATGGGAGCTGAAACCAAGGGCACAGTTGATATCACTAAAAGAGAGGATAGCTTGGAAGAGAAAGGTTAACTGAACCCCCGGGGAAACCCTGATGGGAAAGTCACATGCATTTCTCAGGCATGCCAATGTTGACACAGATTATTGTAACTCCTGGGGGCCAGAAGCCATGTCTTTGAGATTCATTCATTCTCTGCCTCTGGCATAGCCTGGGTCACATTGAAGGTAATTCTAAAATTCATTCAGATTTGATTTCATTGCACTTTTCATTTACCAGAATCTTGTCATGGTTTACTAGTGTATCATTTTCTCAAAAAGATTAAATAAGGACCATTTTAGAAATATGAGATGAACGCCTGAAGGGATTTTGTTTAATTCATTCATTAGCTCGGGAACCACTAAGAGGTTACCACCACTTCAAGCAAGAATCTCAAGGCAGACACATATACAATCAGTAATACATAAAGGAATTTGCTTTGATAGATGTAAATATATATGCAAATAGAATGCAAATGGATGCAAAACTGTTTTCTACCAAAGGAAAGGGGGTCAACTGTACTTCCAGTGGACAAAATTCATTTACATATAGCTAGACAAGATCATCTGCATCCACATCAATTATGTACAATCTATAGAGTTACAAAATAGCTCAAAGACAAGAAAGGCACAGAATATCCCATAGAATTGGTCAGCCCAGAAGGGTACATGAGACAACACCTGTTTTCCCTTGGAAGACACTGTAATCTTTTAGGTTCATTTCAATGTCTTTCGTGATTTTGCCTATGCTTTAAAAGAAAAAAAAGTTGCCCTTATCATTCTTATTAGTTTGAAAAAAAACTAATAAAATACTAGTCTGTTATAAAATACACATGGAAGAATGTTCTGGCACTATCATACCCAATTTGGGGTACTAACTGATTAGGAAGATGAGGCAGAATTTGGGAGCCCCTAGGATGAGTCTGTTTCCGGTTGAAATGGGAAACATTTAAGAATCAAATTAAATGATCTCAAATCCACTCTGGAATGAAACAGGTTATAAGGAAAATACAGAAGATGTTGAAATGGACCTGTTGGTTCATTGTGAGCTTTCCTGGTCGAATGGAGACCTCTACCATGATGCTTTTCCTCCATGTCCCACCCGTCCCATACCTGCTATCCTGGCACCAAAGGGCCACCAGACTTTAGGCTCAGTCTTCAGTTCCAAATGGACACCCTCTGTTCCCACAGTGGTGGACAGGATGACTCTGGTTGCTGGTGGAAGCGTCAGCTGTTTTAGTCCAACAGTTCAAGAGAGGATCAGAAGAGCATAAGGACGATATTGGAAAAAAATGCTCGGACGAATTTCCAGAACACAATATTTCTCTTTGCAATTTTTGAGTGTTCTGTAGCCAACCTGCCAAAAAAATGTGAAAACTATAAATATAGAGGAGTGGGAAGGAGAAATGAGGACCTGTCACAGTGCCAGCGAAAATAGGGAACTGAGAATCTTCCAGAGATTCAGAGTCAAAGGGGGTTAATATTTACTTAGAAAAGAAGTCATGGGCACAAGCTCTAGGATGAAATGAAGGCAAGAGAGGCAAGTTAGGGAATCGAGAGAGAGAGAGACTTGAAGATAAAAAAAAGTCAACTTAAAGTCTCATTCCTCATTAAGGAAAGTACAGATCAGAGAAGAGGGGAGAGACTGGGATATAGTTGATTGCCGATTGTGTCTGGCTCTGATTAGAAGCTTTGTATCCACTTTTTCATTTCATCTTGCAGCCTGTTTCCTGGATTCCAGCTTCTATTTCCTATGAAATAGGTACCATCACCAAAGACGAGAGTCAAACATGTAACAGTAGTCAAATCTTTAACAGCGCGGACAACTAACTAACCAAAACCTGGCCCGGGGACCCCTGCAGAGTCAAGTGTTACACGCCCAGTGCATGGATCGCGAGGCCATGGTAGGGATCTTGGGAAGGGTTCAGGGTAGGGAGACATACAGCAGGTTCTGGCCAGAGGCTAGTCACCAAACTTTGTGTGGCTGAAGGGGTGTGTGTACCAGCTGAATGTCAGCTCCCAGATGAAACTGAGGGAAATGTCCTTTGGGAAGGTTTCCGCTGACTCTCTGCCTTTCCTTTGTCTTCCCCAGGGTGTTCCATTAGCATTTGGGGTCTGGGGTCTTGCCTGTTGCTCCTGGCTTTGGTGGGCCACGCCACTGCCACAGCCAGGGCTCCAAGTGGCAGTGCACTGTATGGGGTCTTGACTGTTCCCTCCTGACTCTCAGAAGGAAAACAGGCAGCAGGGATTTTCATTCTTTGTTGGCACCTACTCTCTTCAGCAACCCCAAGATCAGTAACCCAGGCTGCACAAGCTCAGGTTCATGTCTTTACCAAAGGCCGGCAATAATTTCAGAAAGGAATGACAATGAAGGTAAAAAACTGTTCAACTACTCGCTCATCTGGACTTCTAGGGCAGGTGGGGTTCCCAGACAACTTTGTTCCGTCGGACTGGCACCCTTGCCCCCCCCTCAGTGCCTTGGTGATGAGTATGGGCCTTGCTGTTTGCGCTGCCTGAATTTGCCCTTGTCGCTTATTAGCACTGTGGCCCTGGGCTAAAATTCATGCCTCTCAGAGCCAATCGGAATAGCTTATTAGAACTATTGATTCTGGCATAGTGGGCCTGTGCAGAAATCTCTCTTCTTCATCCCTCCTCCTTCTCAGTCTTCCCCTGCTCCACTTCTTCCCCCTCCTTCTTTGATGTGTAAACAGGTATTTGGGGAGCAGGGAATGATGTGATGTTTGGGATTTACCTTAAAATATATTCCAGACATCCCCCCTCCCCCCAAAACAAAAATACAGGCACTTCGGGGGCATTAGAAGGAGGAGGGCCTATGAAACAGTTTGGGAAACAGAGTGATAAGTACTCGGAAGGGCCGGGATCCTTCTGCTCTACACACTTTGGTGTATGCTTGAGAATTTTCATAATAAGAGTAAACAAACAAAGACCAAATAATGAGGCTTTCATTCCCAATATCCAAATGACCACAACAGGGCATAGAATGCACTTTCATAGTTGCTCCCCTGGCAATTTATTCTGATTCTCCAAATAAGATTCCAGCTCTCATCCTACCTGTCATAGTCTCTGGACATTGACTGGGAACGTTTTCCTCAACAAGGCCTTGCCAGGCCCACTGCTAGGGAATGTATTGTTCCAGATTCTGTACTCACGTTTTAAATTTTTTTTTTTTATTTATCAGAGAAAGATGGGGAGAGAGTGAGCACAGGCAGACAGAATGGCAGGCAGAGGCAGAGGGAGAAGGAGGCTCCCTGCCGAGCAAGGAGCCCGATGTGGGACTGGATCCGAGGACGCTGGGATCATGACCTGAGCCAAAGGCAGCTGCTTAACCAACTGAGCCACCCAGGCGTCCCTGTACTCACATTTTAAAAAAAAGTGACCAGTTCCCCGTTTGGAGTGACTCGAATGCAAGACTCACTGTAAGCCATTGTCTTGCTGTGTCCCACCCCTTTCTAAGGACTGCTTGTGCTATCTCTGTGAGATCACAGCATTGGGAGGGGCAGCCCAGGCCTGGGCTATTACAGCAAAGCTGCAGCCTGAAGGGCGCGCGTGAGATCTGTGGTTTAAGCTGTCAGAGTCTCACGGAGAAAAAAAAAAAAAGAGAAATGAATCATCATTTGACCATGACATTCCCACTAAAGGGGAGTACAGTCGGAGAAAGAGCAAGGGAGGAGGAAAGAAAAATCTCAAAATAAATGTGGGGTGGATGGCAGGAGGAGGAGGGGGTCTCGGAAATTGGGGACAGGTGTGGCGATCGAACCAACGCTAGCCACAAAAGAACGATTCCGCCCATTCTAGAGTGGACTGGACATAAACATGCTCGCACATCTACTTGTCGGCTGCGTTTTGTCGGCCGGTAGCGAGGTGATTCTTTAAGAGCTCTGAGAACCCAAACTTGTGGCCGGCCCGCAGCTGAGCCGAAGTGGAGCTGGGCGCTGCCCAGACGACCCGAGGCTGCCAGCTGACCACCTTCCTCCCTACAGATCGCTGGAGCCAAGCTCGGCGGGGGAGAAGCCTCACTCGCGGGTGGGTGCCGGGGCTAAGGGCGGAAGCCGGGTTCCCATAGAGGCCTCCGCGCCCAGGCGGCTGCAGCGGCGGCGCCCGGGGACCGGTGGCCTGACAACGGGATGCGCCCCCCACTCTGGACAACCGGCCGCACAAGTAAAGGGCAAGCATCCCTCCACAGCTATGCATCCCGCGGGACAATCTCGGGAAAAAGTCCTGGAAGAGGCTCGCAGGCCGATTTTCTGAGGGAAATGGCGAGGTGGGAAGGGAGCGCCCCTGACCCTCCCCGCCCTCCCCTCTCCCGCTCACCAGGCATCACCGGCGGCGGGGCTGCCCCACAGAAACGTAGGCAGGGTTGTAGTGTCGCCCTCCGCCACAGGGGGCAGGATCACCTGCTGGCTCAGCGGTAGCGGTCCGCGCGCCTCTCTTGGCGGAGGCAGGCAGAGGCGGGCCTGTGGCGTCCTCTTTCATTGGCCGCAGCCCGGGCGCTGCCATGTTGGAGGAAGCGGTGCCTTCTGTGCGGTGGAAATGCGGTGGCTTCACCCGTAGCGTCAGGAGCGCAGCCTCCTACCTTTCCTCCTCGCTGGAGTGTTGGTGCTGAGAGGCCGCGGCTGGAGGGATGGAGAGAAGTAGGATGAACCTGCCCAAGGGGCCGGACACGCTCTGCTTCGACAAGGACGAGTTCATGAAGGTGCACGCCTGGGCTCTGCTCCCCGGAGCCGGGCCTTGGGTGGCCTGCCCTCCTTGGCCCTCCGGGGCCTCTCCTCGGGCTTCTCCTGCGGGCTTCCTGGGCCGTCCCCGCCCGGGACGGGTCCTCGGCGGGGACCTCACTGCACTTCGCAGTGAGTCTCTTGGCCTCGGGTGGGCTAGGTGCAGCCTGGAGAAAGCACTCCTGTGAAATCGTGCACATTGAATGAAAAGGCCTGAAAGTTCAGGGCAAGTGGTTTTGAGCTAAACGTAAAAGCCCCGGACCCGTAGGACCCGCCTCTGGTACCGTGTGGCACAGTCAGACCGCCGCTCCCCCGGCCTGACAGAAGCCTCCCAGTGCCTTGTGCCTAGAAGCTGAGCGACTGTGCGTTGAACACATCTCTGAACGCAGGTACTTACCAGGAATCGGGTCAAAAAGGCACTTAACCTAACGTTTATGCCTGACTTTCGTCTTAAGCTCCCGGAATGAGAAATCTGAAAGACTGTACTGTCCTTACGGGTTCTGGTCCAGTACTACAAAGCATACCAAGCTCCTTTTCTAAAGTTGCCCTACTTCTCTTGGTGAGGTCAGCCTGAAGCTGGCAGCAGATAACTGTAGGACATAAACTTACAGAATAGAAATTTAAATTGAAAAGACTTTACTGACAGGAAAGGTTCATCAGACATAGCCTTGAAAATGTCCCAAGGTTTGAATCAGAGCCAGGAGGAGCTTTATCTGTTTTCTGTATCCCTCTGGGTCTGTACTTAAACTATCAAAACGTATATGTTTAATTTCTAAGGATTGTGATTTAGTAGCTGGTTTCAGTGTTAAAAAGTTTTGGCTCTGTAGGTACCTAAAATTCTGAAAAGAGTTTGAATTTCTTACTTTTTTATGGCTTCAAGTCATAATATGTTTTTTTCTTTTTTGGGTTAACCAGCTAGTTCCTTTTTGATACTTGCATTCAGATCACATCTCCCAAACTCTGGCTTTAAAAGTGCTTATGTCTGGATCCTCTGCGGTATGGCCATATCATTTTTAATATGTATGGATGTCTAGACGAAGGTATACTGTACTCTTGTTCTTGTATGGTGATGTTAAGCCACTGTAATAAAAGGTGTAAATTGAATGGAGTGTCTGAAGGAGAGCACAGAGTGAATTCTCTGATCCAGAAACCTTTTGTTAATGAAGGACACGTGATGAGGAGAGAGGTCATTGGAAGAAGAAAAGCACACACACAGACTTAAAGAATCTCAAAGCACGGAAGTCTCTTTAGCTTGTCTGTCTTTGGACTTCGTCAGGCTTTCTTTGGGCCTAACACTAGCATTTTCTCACACTTCCTAGCCCCGCCATCTTTCTCACTCTGAGCTGACAGAATGCCTTTGGTCAAAGCAGCTTCGGAAAATAGAAATCTCAAAATAGCAGTTCTAAAGTAGGACTTAGAGGTAGGGAGAGAGCAAACTGGGAAAGTGGCTAGAATGCCAGCAATTCCATATTCTTTCAAGGCTCTGAAATTTCTGAATATAATGTACAATTTGTAGTGTTAATGAATGTGACCCCTTCATACATAGAAGGAAAATACATGGAACAGCTGTTCTGTGTAAAGTGGTATTGATCTTCTATGTGGGAGCTGGAGATAAAGGTTATTTGCAATTTGTGTTTCCGTCAGAGAGATGTTTTGTTAAGTTACAGTTGCGAGGCAGAAATGAGTGGAGAGCTTGCTGTCGGGGTTGTATTTCTACATAGGTGTCTTGTTTGGCACATTTTGGAATGAGACTGGAATGGTAGAAAGGGAGATGGGGTGGGGCTACTGGTTGCACCTTGGACACTGCATACATTGAGGGGTCCACGTTGATGCAGTCTTCACGGTAGAGCTGCAGTCAGGTTTACAGCAGGAAGTTGCATGGTCATATCTGTTGAGTTCGAGCTGACTGGTGGCAGGAGACTACTTAAAAAGTTATGTTAATGAGATCTAATGAGAAATAGAAGGGGAAAGGTATGCAAAAGAGGTAGGTGATCAAAGTGCAGAAATGGCAGATGGGGAAGGGTCACCTGGGGCAGAGGCACTGGCAACAGCATACTTTGTTGGCTTAGAAATACGAAAATCCTTTGGGTTGACAGCCACCTAATAGATGAGCAGGACATAAGGTATTGGTAGTAGGGGGAGAAAGTGGCATAACAGATAAATGAGACCATTTACATGGGTGTGCTATTGACTTCACATGTAGCCTTCCTCTTCCATCTCAACATATGACTTCATCTCCAGTCATACAGAAAAATTAGCAGCCATCCCACGGGACCTCCTCCATCCTGCTGATCATGATCCCATTCTTGTATTTGTCCCCTTCTCCTCCTCGCCTGGTACGGGGAGGGGCTCTCCTTCCTCCTCGGGTTCAGTCTCCACTCTGGCTCGGAGTCCATGCCCTCCCGCCCTTCCAGGAGCCTGCGAGGATCCTCTCCCCTGCACTCCTTCCCATCACGCGCTCCTGTTTGATCCTTTCCCACTTGAATGCCCCACCTCCTGGTATTGCCCTGTCACTGTCGCGCATCACAGCCAGTGCTCAGGGGTTGACTTGACTTTCTCACCTTCCACCCTTCAGGCCCTGTCGTTCCACTAAAGAGTTCTTACCAAAACTGTTTCTAAGTCAGCGCACCTGACCTTTCTCTGTCTCCTTACTCGACATCGCAGTAGACCAAATGCTCTGCATTGCTTCCTGTCTTTCTTCTACCTCTCTGATGTGTCTCCTGTGCAAAGTCATGCTCCTGGTAGCCACTGAATGCTAATTATGGGCTCAGCCCCGTGTTCCTTTCTTTCCCTAGATGACCTTTTGTGCAGCTTCATGACCATCTATCAGCAGGTCAGGCAGATTCCTGTCTCTGGCCCACATGCCTCCTGAGCACCAGTTCTGTGTATCGGACTTGCTGACCTTTCTTCTCGGTTGTGTCTGAGGCCCCTCAGACTCATCATGTTCAAGACGGAATTCATGAGCACCTCCTCCACTGAAAGCCACCTTTCTTATTCTATTGCCTCTCTCGGTAAACACTTCATCCGTTTAGCCTGGAGTCGGGAAACCAGAAGTCAACTCCTACTCTGTCACATTTTCAAAATCTAGTCTGTCACACCAAGTCCTGTGGATTTCGCTTCCTAAACCTCTTGAGTCCATATACTTCTTTCCATCTCTTCTCGTACCTTTGCAGTACGCCCTTGCCATCACACCGTAGAAGCTTCTCACCCAGTCTCCATGCGCCTTCCTTGTCTTTCTGGCCCCTGGTCTACACTGCAGGCAAGCCACTCTTGTCAGAATGTGGATGTGATCTTTTATGTACCAGGTGACTGGTCAGTCCACCGGCTCTTGAAAAACCATTTTCCCACGCACTCAAACGTATTTCAAAGAGAATCAGTCCCCCATGGGGTAGTTTTCCTTGGTAGACAGTTTGTTTCTGCGCTGAGCCAGTTGGCCTCATTCGAACTTCTCTGTGTCAGTTCCTCTCTGGAACCTGTGGCTTAGTTGGCACCCCGGGTAGGCACATGATGACCTTTTCCATGAGAAGTAAAGGCAGGAGCCCTCTGGACGGTGAATGTATGTACCCTCATGTTCCATAGGTAAAAGAACCGTGTGTGTGGGTGTGGGGGGGGTAAGTCCTTGAGGCTCCTCCCTGTTCTAATTGGGTGAACTAGGAATTTTGAGACAGGAAGCAGGTCCTGTGTGTCCTTGTTTGCAGGGAGCATGCATTCTGATGGACAAAACGGAAAGGGGGAAGAATGAGCAGCTGCTCGGATCTGTTTGTACTGTGCTGGCTGATTAGCTGTGACCTGCAGATGTGGGTCCCATCCTCGGCTCTGCTCTCTGCCTGCTTATGTCTGACTTGGGGCAAATCACTCGCCTCCGGCCTTCTGTTTGCTTGCTAGTATAATGAGGTGGTGCTTATCTATGTGATCTTTGCCTGCTCCTCTGAAAATACTCTAGTCCATCCTGGCTTGCAGATAAGGAAACTGAGGCCTGAGGTGTGATGACTTCCTTTAAAGCCACACAGCTACTTGGGGCCAATCACAGGCCAGATCTCCTGACCCCCACACATCAGTCCTTGGAAATCCTACTGTAATATGTTCCTTTCCAGAGGCCACAGGTGGGAACTGAGGGAAGTGGGACAATCAGAACATTAAGAATAGCGCAGAAGATGGCACAATGTCCGCATGCCTTGGCACCTGCATTTCACCAATAGGGCCGCCTCTTACCTTAGAAGAAGTTCCCACAGGGCTGGTGGTCTGGATGCCTGGCCTGGAGCTTAGCTACGGTAAACAGGACCAGAGGGAAGTGATGGCTGTTTGAGGTGGACTTTGTTGACGGTGGCTGGGGATAGCAGCTGACAGAGGAGGAAGAGGGAAGAGTGACAGACAGCAGATATCTGCAGGCCCGCAGGTCAGCCACTGTTGCCCAGGCTCGCCCATCCCCAGGAGCCGTCTTCGTATCACAGGAGCTGAGTCCTTACCCTGTGGGTTCTTAGTTCGATGTCATGTCTTGATGACAAGATTCCATTCTCTTCCGCATCAGTTTGAGACAGACATCATAATGAAATTCTAATTAGCCAAATATGGAATGTAAGCCTGGAACTCGTTTTATAGAGAAATTTTCTTATGTGAACTACTTTCCCTGATGATAGAGGAGTTGTGACGATGTAACATCAGATAAAGTTTATCTGATTGGCACTTGTAAGAAGGGTTCCCGGCAAAAAAGAACTGTTTTTTTGTTGTTGTCTTCCCTTTTGATCTTTCCTTTCCATTCCTTTTTTTTTTTTTTTTTTTTTTTTTTGGTCTTGTGAGCGGTCATCTGATTTATAAAAAGATGCAACAAAAAGTAAAATGGTACAAGATAATCAGTTTCAAAACATAAAAAAGTGAGTGTCTTTAGCCATGGCTCAGAACAGAGGAACTGGGTAAGGAGAATTGCTTGTATGAACTGGCAACAGGAAAAGTTGGTAAAGGAGAGCTGAGGAACTCTATTAAGATATAGGAGTGAGGGGCTCCGTTATCATCTGGCATTCGCTCAGTGTCGTCTATATGATTAGAGATGTCCATGATGGGAACTCCAGCAATCTTCTGGGTCTGGGTCAGCTGATGCCACAGTGTAACACTCTGAATTACTTCCATACTGAGCAGTCATCTGCATAGTTTGTCTTGTGTGTACGTGGTAATTGTTTGAATCTTTGCTCTTTCTCAATCCTTAGAGCCTCTTGATACTTTCACCCCGGTTTCTCAGTTTCAGCCATTACACAGTCAGTTGTACAACTGGTACACTTGGCACACAGCCCGTCCATCATTGACCGGTCAAGTTTGGCCTAAATAGAAAAGTTGATAAAGTCGGTACCAACCAGGATGTGGTAAGTCGACCCAGCTGGTACACTTGGCACACAGCCCGTCCATCATTGACCGGTCAAGTTTGGCCTAAATAGAAAAGTTGATAAAGTCGGTACCAACCAGGATGTGGTAAGTCGACCCAGCTGTGTGTTTATATTGGAAAAAGCAGGAGGGATGTTGGGGGACTTCTCTTTCCTTGAGTGCATGGGATCCTTCTTTTCTTTCTTTTTAGGTTTTAATCTGTCCTTCTCTCGGAGAAGGATCTCAGAGCTAAGCATTCGCTTCCCGGTCACATACTTTCTTGCTTTCTCTTGCTTCCCCATGTTCACACCATGCCCATTTCTCCTTGCTTTTGATTTTCTGATTCACTCTTTGTAGTACCATAAAACTGATTTAAATAAAATGTTGGCCTACTAAGTTATGGATTATTAGTAAGTTCTTTGTTCAAAATTTGAGAGCAAGAAGTATTATGTAAATATATCTTTTTGTTATTTAAATAGTCTTACAACATTTAGCATCAAATTTCTTGAAACATTTAAACAAATTAATCACAAACTGGGGCTTGGGCTCTTTCTTTTTTTTTTTTTTAAGTAATCTCTATACCCAACATGGGACTTGAACTCACAACCCTGAGATCAAGACCTGCACGCTCCAGTGACTGAACGAGCCAGGTGCCCTTTGGGCTTTTTGTTTTTAAGTTCCTCAGGTGAGGGGGTGCCTTAGTGGCTCACAGGGTTAAGCTTCTGCCTTCAGCTCAGGTCATGGTCTCAGGGTCCTGGGATCGAGCCCTGCATGGGACACTCTGCTCAACATGGAGCATTATTCCCTCCCTCTCTGCCTACTTGTGATCTCTCTTTCTGTGTCAAATAAATAAATAAAATCTTAAAAAAAAAAAGTTCCTTAAGTGATTCTAATGTGTGACCAGTGTTGAGAACTCTAGCACTGGATAATTCCTTTAAATAGCTCAAGAAATTAATTTTGAAAAGTGAACTAAAAGCCTACATAGATTATGATTGGTGTTAAATTGAGGGGAAAAAAGAGATAAAGAGAAGAAATCAGCTGGAACAGAGTGTAATTAGGTACTCAAATATTTGTTAGATGGATAAATACATTTACGGAATGTAGGGTTTTTTTTTTTTGTCTCTTCATAAATATGTCAAATGGGTATATAAATTCAACAAAAGAGTTTGATATAAAATTGATTAAAATGTTAGAACAGAAGTTTTTTAGAATTTCTGTGTTACTATTTCATGATGCTTTTAAGATGATCTCTCTGTAGATGGTGGGAAGATCTTGTTAGCATATGTTTTTAATTTCTCAAGCTTGAATAATTTAGTCACCGAACAAAGATTTAGAATGAGTTTTGGGAGACACAAGTCCTAGATTATGTCCCCACCTAGCTGGGGCAGAGCTTTGAGAGCAGGGGCTGGAGGGAAGAGCTCCAAGGACATTTTTGTATACATGCTGATACCTTGGGCGGGAACACTCTTCCCACACTTCCTGTGGCTAGCTCCTTTGTGTCATTTGGATCTCAACTAATTATTCTATATTTCCTGGTTCATCCAAGTTAAAATACATCCCATTTGTCACTCAGACCTTTACTGTGCCCTGTTTTCTTTTTAGCTGTGATCACTATTCATTAATCACTATTTGATCACTGTTCATTAATATAATGTTTGTTTACATATTTATTTTCTCATTTCTGCATTAGAATATCTGCTCCTTAAAAGCAGAGACCTTGGGGCGCCTGGGTGGCTCAGTGGGTTAAAGCCTCTTCCCAGAGTCCTGGGATCGAGCCCCACATCTGTCTCTGCTCAGCAGGGAGCCTGCTTCCTCCTCTCTCTCTGCCTGCTTCTCTGCCTGCTTGTGATCTTTGTCTGTCAAATAAATAAATAAAATCTTTAAAAAAAAAAAAAAAAAGCAGAGACCTTGTCTTTTCTTTTCATGACTGTGTCCCCAGGTCTTAGAGCAGAGCTGGAGTTGCATGATAAATATTTGAGGAATATTTATGGGATATACAGGGACATTTCATCTCTGTTGTCCATTGTTTTCAAGAATGGTTGGAAACACACACATACGTGAGCTCACACAAACTTTCTATGTCTTTCAACCCCTATGTAGTGTGCAGATTAATGCTTAACTATTTTGGTTTTTTGTCTCGATGAAATGGGACATGTTTCAGGGCAGAGCTCTTAAATTTCATATGCCCTCTTAGTACTTCTCATCATTACAGAGTGATGGTTCTGGGGGATTCTGCTTCTCGTGGAGATAGTATATAGTGATTTTATAAGTCCATGTATCTGGGAAGGAGTGTTTTACTTCTTGGCAGCTTAGAGAACTTCAATCTTTCCAAATTCCATGTAATTTTCATAGCATTAAAGCTATTAATTTCAGATTATTGGTAAGTTTTAAATGATTAATTCCCAGGTTACTTTGAATTAGTCTTTGTTTGCCATCCCTGATTGCAGCTAGTTAGTAAAGTAGCTAAACTTTTAAACTCTACTTGGTTTTAATTTTGAGTGATGTCACTGCTTCTCTTATGGTTAATGGTTCTTAATTACCTGCAGCTTGTCTGGTTTGCTCATTTATTTTCCTGTGTTCCAACACCTCTTGTGATCTCCCAACTTCTGGCCTTTTGGGGGATTTGTACTTTAACTGGGTTCAGATAGGAAATACCCCTGAGTACAAAGAGAAGATATTTTTCTTCTAACTTCACTATCTCCTATTATTAATGTATTACATTGTTGTGGTACATGTGTTACAACTGATGAACCAGCATTGATACAGTATTAATTAAAATCCATGGTTTACATTAAGGTTCACTCCTCTTTCTATAGTTCTGTGGGTTTTGACAAATGTATAATGTTATTTACCTACTGTTGGTATCTTACAGCCTAGTTTCATTGCCTTGAAAACCCCTGTACCTCATCTATTTGTTTCTTCTCCTCTCTCTGCACCCTCCTCCCTCACCCCTCAGCCCGGGATCTTTTTACTGTTTAGAGTTTTACCTGTTCAGAGGCACCTGGCTGGCTTAGTTGCTAGGGCATCTGACTCTTGATCTCGGGGTTGTGAGTTCTAGCCACCACATTGGGTATAGAGATAACCTAAAAAATAAATAAAAATAAAAATGTTGGTTAATTTTTACCTTTTCCAGAATGCCATAGAGTTGGAATCATATAGTATTTAGCCTTTGAGACTGGTCTTTCACTTAGCAATATGCACAAGGTTCTTCGAAGTCTTGTGGCTTAATAATTCATCTTTTAATTGGCTTAATAATTCATCTTTTAATCGAATAATCCATTGTGTGGGTGTGGCACAGTGTACCTGTTCACCTACTGAAGGAGATTTGGATTGCTTCCAAGTTTTGGCACTTCAGAGAATAAAGCTGCTGTAAACATCCGTGTGCAGGTTTTTGTTTGGACACTAGTTTTAAGCTCTTTGGGGTAAATACAAAGGAGCACAATTACTGATCTTATAGTGAGAATGTGTGTAGTTCTGTGAGAAACTGCCAAGCTGTCTCACACAGTGCCTCCCATTTTGCATTCTGACCAAACAGTGAATGAGAGTTCGGTTGTCCCACATCCTTCCTAGCATTTGGTATTACTAGTGCTTTGGATTTTTTATATTCTACGTGATACGTAATAGTACCTTGTTTAAATTTGCAATTTCTTAATGACATACAAAGTTGAGCATCTTTTCAGATCCTCTTTTTTTCTTTTTTAAAGATTCTATTTATTTATTTATTAACAGCACAAGCACACGGAGAGGTAGCAGCAGGCAGCGGGAGAAGGAAAAAAGCAGGCTCCTCGCTGAGCCGGGGGCCCAGTGTGGGGTTCAGTCCCAGGAACTGAGCTAAAGGCAGATGCTTAACTAACTGGGTTTCCCAGCCACCGCTCTTTTCACATTTTTAAATTAGGTTTGATTTCTTGTTGCTACTAAGACATCTTTATATTATATTTCTTATTTTAAGTCCTTTACCATGGATGTGTTTTGCAGATATTTTCTCGCCAGCGAGAGCGAGCACAGGCAGACAGAGTGGAAGGCAGAATCAGAGGGAGAAGCAGGCTCCCTGCGGAGCAAGGAGCCCGATGTGGGACTCGATCCCAGGATGTTGGGATCATACCTGAGCCTAAGGCAGCTGCTTAACCAACTGAGCCACCCAGGTGTCCCGTCTTTTCATTCTCTTAACAGTGTCTTTTACGGAGAAGTTTAATTTTAACAAAGTCCCTCATCAATTTTTTTCTTTCGTAGATCATGCTTTTGGTTTTATATCTGAAAAGTCATTGCCAAATCCAAGGATCCCTACATTTTTTCTTATGTCATCTTTAAGAAGTTTTGCATTTTACGTTTAGGTTTTGTGAAAGGTGTGAAAGTTTGTTTTTATTCTTTTCATTTGTTTGTTTTTTCTTATCAATGTCCCATTGTTTGGTTCCATTTGTTGAAGACTGTGCTTGCCATTGAGTTGCCTTTGCCTGTGTGTGTGGATGTTTTTCTGGGCGCTCCACTCTGTTCCAAGCACCTGTCTCTTTTGCCAGGCACCTTCTGTCTTAATCACTATAGCTTTAAGAGTAAGTCTTGAGATTGGGTAGTGGAATCCTCAATTTCCTTTTTTTCCCCGCTCTTTAATATTTTGTTGACTACTCTGGGACTCTTGGTTTTCCAGTTTTCCATCCAAATTTTAGAGTCAACATGTTGGTATCCACAGAATAACTTCCTGGCATTTTGATTGGGATTGCATTGAGTCTGTCGATCATTTTGGGAAGAACTGACCTCTTAACAGTATTGAGTGTTCTTCCCCAAGATTATGGACTTTCTTTCCACTTCCCATCTTACCTTGCTTGTTATCTTTCATCAGAATTTTATACTTTTTCTCATATAGATCTTGTGCATATTTCGTTAGATTTGCACCTAAGTATTAATTTTTTTTGGTATGCTAATGTAAATGGTCTTGTGTTTTTAACTTCAAATTCCACTTGTACATTGCTGGTATATACGAAAGCAATTGACTTTTTATTTTTTTTTTTTAAAGTTTTTTTTTTTTTTTAAAGATTTATTTATTTATTTGACAGAGAGAGATCACAAGTAAGCAGAGAGGCAGGCAGAGAGAGAGAGAGGAGGAAGTAGGCTCCCCGCCGAGCAGAGAGCCCGATGCGGGACTCGATCCCAGGACCCTGAGATCATGACCTGAGCCAAAGGCAGCGGCTTAACCCACTGAGCCACCCAGGCGCCCCAATTGACTTTTTAAATTTTTAATTAAAATTCAATCTCGTTAACATATAGTGTACTTTTAGTTTCATGGTTAGAATTTCGTGATTCATTGGTTACATACAACACCCAGAGCTCATCCCAACAAGTGCCCTCCTTAATACCCCTCACCCAGTTACCCCAACGTTCCCCTCTCCAGTAACCCTCAGTTTGTTTCCTGTAGTTAAGTCTCTTGTGATTTGCCTCCCTGTCTGTTTCTATTTTTCCTTCCCTTCTCCTGTATTCATCTGTTGTTTCTTAAGTTCCACATGTGACTGAAACTATATGGTATTTGTCTTCCTCTAGTTCCATCCATGTCCTTGCAAATGGCAAGATTTTGTTCTTTTTGATGGCTGAGTAATGTGTGTGTGTGTGTGTGTGTGTACACCACATCTTCTTTATCCATTCATCTGTTGATGGACATCTGGGCTCTTTCAATAGTTTGACTATAAACATTGGGGTGCTTTTGGCCCTTCAAATCACTTTGTGTACTTTGGATAAACATCTAATAGGGCAATTGCTAAGTCATTGGGTTGTTACATTTTTAACTTTTTGAGGAGCCAATACTGTTTTCCAGAGTTGCATTCCCACCAACAGTGTAGGAGGATTCCCCTTTCTCCACATCCTCGCCAACATCTGTTGTTTCCTGACTTGTTAATTTTAGCCATTTTGACTGATGTAAGGTGGTGTCTCATTGTGGTTTTGATTTGTATTTCCCTGATGCTGAGTGATGTGGAGCCCTTTTTCATGTGTCTGTTGGCCATTTGGATGTTTTCTTCTGTCCATTTCTTGTCTGGATTTTTTTTTGTTTTTTGGATGTTGAGTTTGATAAATTCTTTATAAATTTTGAATACTGGCCCTTTGTCTGATACATCATTGGAAAGCAATTGACTTCTGTATTTTAACTGTGTATCGTGCAGTCTTGCTATAATCACTTGACTAGTTTCAGGAGGGTGTGGGTGTGGGGTGTGAAGTCTTTGTATTTTCTGTAGACAGTCATGTCATCTGTGAACAAAGTTTTATTCTTTCCCAGGTTGTATACCTTTTGTTTCCTTTTCTTACCTTATTTCATTAGTTTGGCCTTCCAGTATAGTATTGAATAGTAGTAGTAGGAGGGACATCCTTGCCTTGATTCCCTGTCTTCTATTTTCTCAGTATTAATATCATGTTAGCTGTGGATTTTTGGAGACATTCTTTATCAAGTTGAGGAAGTCCTCCTATTCCTAGTTTCCTGAGGGTTAATAATGAAGAGGTGTGGATTTTGTTAAATGTTTTCTTTCCTCGCTTCATTGATATGATCATGTGATTTTTTTTTCTGTTGATATGATGGATCACATTGATTTTCTAATGTTGAACATTTTCTAATGTTGCATACCTGGAATAAATCCTACATGATCCTGGTGTATAATTTTTTAATATAGTGTTTGCTTTTATTTGCTAATTTTTGTTGAAGATTTTGTGTCTGTGTTCATGAGAGATACTAGTTTGTAGTTTCTTTTCAGGTAGTATTGGTTTTGGTGTCAGGGTAATAATGATCTCCTAGAATGATTTAGGAAGTATTCCTTCTAGTTTTACTTTCTGGAAGAGATTTTAGAGAATTGTGTAGTATTCCATAAATGTTTGGTTGAATTTACAGTGATTGGGATTGTTAGCAGTAGCCCTCCCTTCTTTCATCTGATATTAGTAATTTATGTCTTCTACCTTTTATTCTTTGTTTGCCTGGCTAAGGGTGTATCTGTTTTATTGATGTTTTCAAAGAAACAGACTTGGGGTTTATTGATTAAAAAAAAATTCCTGGTTTTAATTACATTGATTTCTGCTCTAATTTTTATTTTTTTCTACTTCCTTTAGGGTTTTTTTTTATGATTTTATTTGACACAGAGAGAGTCAGTGAGAGAGGGAATACAGGCAGGAGGAATGGGAGAGGGAGAAGCAGCCTCCCTGAGCAGGAAGCTCTGATGCAGGGCTCTGTCCCAGGACCCTAGGACCATGTCCTGAGATGATTAACCAACTGAACCACCCAGGAGCCCCTCCTTACTTTAGATTTGATTTTGTTGTTGTTGCCTAAAATGGAAGCTTAGATTATTGACTTTAATCTTTTTTTTTCTAATATTTGCATTCAGTACTGTATTTTCCCTTTAAGCAGCATTCCACACATTTTGCTACATTGTATTTTGTTGAGACTGGTCTCCTGTCATTTAGAAGTGTGTCATTTAATCTCCATGTATTTTGGACTTCTTCAGCTATCTTCTGTTACTGATTTTTAATTCCATTGTGGTCTGAGAACATACTTGGTATAATTTTTATTTTTAAAAATTTGTTGTGTTTTGTGGCCCAGAATTATTCTGTCTTGATGAGTGTTCCATATGAGCTTAAGAAGAATGTGTGTTGCACTATTATTGGGCGAAGTTGTCTGTGTACTTCTGTTGTACGGTAATTGATGGTGCTGTTGAGTGTGCCATGTCTGGACTGAATGTCCACATCTGTCAGATCCTTGTTGCCCTGCTGCTGGATCGGCCCATTACTGATGGAGAAGTGTTGAAGTCACCAGCTCTGATAATGGAATTGTTTATTTCTCCCTGCAGTTCTGTTAGGTTGTGTCTCACCTGTGTTGATCAGGCACACATACGTTAAGGATAATTGTGTCTTCTTAGTCAGTCGATTTCTTTATCATTATGTAATGCTGCTCTTTATGCCTGATAATTTTCCTTCTCTGAAATCTGCTTTGTCTGAAATTCATGTAGCTACTCCATTGTTCCTGTGATTAGTGTTACTTTGGATTTTTTTTAATGTATCCTAGCATTTAACTTGTTGATATTTAAGTTGTTTCATTTTTCATCAAAATATAATTCACAAAGCATAATAGTTGCCATTTTTGTACTCTTCTCTGGTTTTTAGTATATTTACTGTGTATATGGTACATACGTCACTTCTGTCTAATTCCAGAATGTTTCCATCACCCGAAAAATAAACCTCTTGGTTCCAATTCTCCCCTCCCCTTATTCCCTGGCAATCATGAATCTACTTTCTGTTTTTATGGATTTGCCTTTTCTGGAACATCTCCTATCAGTGGAATTGTATAACACGTGACCTTTTGTGTCTGGCTTCCTTTAACCTGAGAGTAGAATGTTTTCAGACTTCACTCGTGTTGTAGCATGTAACAGTTTATTCCTTTTTATGGTTGTGTAAGAGGCTCTTCCACATTTTATGTATCCATTCATCAGTTGATGGACGTTGGGTATATACTCATTTGGCTGTTACGAGCAGCGCTGCTGTGCACACTCATGTACAGGTTGTGGCAGGAACATCTGTTGTCAGTTCTGTCGGTGTCATACCCCTAGACGTAGAACTGCTGGGTAATTGTACGTGTGTAACTTCTTGAGGAGCTACCGAGCTGTTTGCTGCTTTAGCCATTCTCACCGACAATACAGGAGGGTTCCAGCTTCTCCGCCTTCTTGCCAGCACTTTTCTTCTTCTTTTTTTTTTTCTTTTTCTTATTTTACCATAGTTGTCCTAGTGGGTGTGACGTGGCATCTGCATGTGCTTTTGATTCGCATTTCCCCAATGACTAAGGATGTCGAACATCCTGACATGTGCTCTTGACCGTCTGTGTATCATCTTTGGACAAATGTCTATTCAAAAGTCTTTCTTTGGCTTGTTTTTAAATTAGGTTATTTGTCTTTTTGTTGTTGAGTTCTAAGAGTATATTTGCATATTCTGGTTATTAGGTCCTTGTCAGACAAATGATTTGCAGATACGCTCTCCCATTCTGTGGGTTGTCTTTTCACGTTCTCCGTAGTGTCCTTTGACACACGAAAGTTTTTATTTTTGATCAAGTTCAGCTTATCTAATATTTCTTATTGCTTTGTGTATCATGTCTAAGAAAGCTTTTCCCGATCCCAAGTCATACAGATTTTCACCTGTTTTCTCTGAGTGTTACAGTTTTTACTCTTACATTTAAATCTTTGATCCATTTTGAGTTATATTTTTGTTTATGTGTGACGTTGCTGTTCCAATTTCATTCTTTTGCATGTAGATATTCACTTGTCCCAGTAGTAGGCACTCGAAAAGACTGTTTTTCTCCCCATTAAATGGTCTTGGCATCCTTGTGAAAAATCAGTTGACCATAAATGTAAGGGTTGTAAATACTTTCTTTTTGAATACTTGGGAAATCTACACTATAAAGTGAAACCATTCCTAAAGTAGTAAAACCATTCTTGGTTAAGTGAAATGGGTCTCTATTATGGCACTGTGAGTTTGGGTTTGCTTTTCACAGCAAACGCTGCCTAACCCAGTATTCACAGATGTTCTGAGTTATTTAGTCATGTGTTATGCAACTTTTGTTTATCTGAGAACAAATGCATAAATGGTAAGTTGAGTACTAATATTACCTAATAGCATTTGTTCACTGAGGCTAAGTTATATGATTTATTTATTTATTTAAGATTTTATTTGAGAGTGAGAGAGTGCGGGAGCAGGAGGAAGGGACAGAGGGAGAAGCAGGCTCCTTGCTCAGCAGAGCGCCTGATGTGGAACTCAAACCCAAGAGACTGGGATCATGACCTGAGCCAAAGGCAGATGCTTAACCAACTGAGCCACATAGGCACCCCAGTTATACAATTTAGAATGCCATCATGAAGTTCAAGAACTTCAACAATGTGTTACTGAGGCAGGGAAAGTGATCGACCTAAAGGTATACTAGGATAGAGTCCCGCATTGGGCTCCCTGTTCAGCAGGGAATCTCCTTCTCCCATTGCCCCTTTCCCTGCTCATACTGTCTGTCTGTGTCTCAAATAAATAAAAAGAATCTTTTTTGAAAAAGCTTTCTATGTTGTCTTTTTTTGCATTCAGTTTCAGTTTCTTTAACTGAATTGAGTGAGAATCCTGTGATCACTCTCACTCCCTCCCTGCCTGGTACGTGGTCATCTCACCCATACCTAACTTAGCAAAAATTTTCTTATTGATTTCTTTGTATCAAATCTTTCCAAAGTAGCTGTGTTAGTTTTCAAAAGAACAGTGATTTTTTTTGCAGTCATATTTTGTTGGTTTACATAGTGTTTAATGAAGCTATATAATTACGAAGTAAGTGTAGGTGTCCTTAACTAGTTTGAGAATCATCACATTTGATTCTTGCTGACTAAACAGGTCATGGAGTAGCAGAGTCACAGGGGAAGTAGATAGTAATTTATTGCCTCTAAGCATATAAGCCTACCGGGGTATCACAGTATTGTAAAGGGGAAACACAGGATAGCTAATCCTGTGAGACCAATACTTGGAAATAGGTTATGAAAGATTTGGAACATCTGTTCAATGGGACACTCAGCATGCACATAAAATATTAATAGAAATGTATGTGTTTTACGTAAAGACATTCAAGTTATATATATTTTTTTAAAGATTTTATTTATTTATTTGACAGAGAGATATCACAAGCAGATGCAGAGGCAGGCAGAGAGAGAGAGAGAGAGGGAAGCAGGCTCCCTGCTCAGCAGAGAGCCCGATATGGGACTCGATCCCAGGACCCTGAGATCATGACCCGAGCGGAAGGCAGCGGCTTAACCCACTGAGCCACCCAGGCGCCCTCAAGTTATATTTTTATATGGGAAATTTTTTTTTAATAGAATGGGTTTTTATTTTTTATTTTTTTTATTTTTTTAAGATTTTATTTATTTATTTGACAGAGACAGAGAGAGGTCACAAGGAGGCAGAGAGACAGGCAGAGAGAGGGGGAAAAGTAGGCTCCCGGCGGAGCAGAGAGCCTGATATGAGGCTTAATCTCGGGACCCTGAGATATGACCTGAGCCGAAGGCAGAGGCTTAACCCACTGAGCCACCCAGGTGCCCGTAGATGGGAAATAGTTTAGAAGAGCATGAATATTTGTGTGTGTGTGTGTGTGTATGTTTACACACATACATAGAGAAGGTCTGGGGTTTCCATTCAAGATGGTGGCATAGGAGGATCTTGAACTCATCTCTTCTATGAAATACACACTGAATCTATAGCTCCATATGGAAAAATTTCCTGTGGAAAAAACCCTACAACTAGCTGAGTGACTCCTACACATTAGGTGAGTAAAGAAAAAAACCTATGTTGAAGTAAGAATCACTCTTGCCATAAACCCCACCCCTGGTACAGCGACCTGGGATTGAGAGGGTACTCACAACCCCAGGCTTCTCCCTGAGGAGCAAAGGGTTTGAGCCCCACTTCTGGCACCCCAACTTTCAAGACATACATCTAAGAGACAAGACTCCAAAACATCCAGCTTTGAAAGCCATCAGAGCTTGCACCCATGAGATCCACAAGGCTATAGCAAACTGAGAAAGAGTTCTTAAAGCAGTCGCGCGAGTAGACTGACCCACCCTGGAACTCAGCACAGAAGCAGCAGACTGAAATGCGTTCAGATTTCTGTGAAAGAGGCTCATTTGCTTATCTTAAAGCCCTGAGGGGCAGGCATCTAATTTAACATGGATCTAGGAGCCTAGTAAGGTATTCTCCAAAGATGGAGCTGATGGGTACCATCTTTGCGCTGTCCCTCTGCCTCGCTTCTGCTTTCTGGTATCTCCTGGAAAGGAGCTTGAATGCTCGTATGATGCCCCGAGGTTTGCAGTTGCTACCCAGGGTATACCTCTAGATCACCTGGCTGTAGCGGCCAGCAAGACTCACACTCACAGTAGTTAGTATCACAGTATTTACAACAACCAAGACTTGGAAATAACTAGTGTCCACCAACGGGGTGAATGGATAAATAAAATGTGTGTGTATACGATGGAATATTACTCAACCATAAAAAGAAGGAAGTCTTGCCATTTGCAACAACATGGATGGACCTTGAGGATATTGTGCTGAGTGAAATAAGTCAGACAGAGAAAGAGAAATACTGTATGATCTCCCTCACATGTGGAATCTAAAAAACAAAACAAAATGAAGTCATAGAGAACAGATTGGTGGTTGCCAGAGGCGAGGTTGTGCAGGAAATAGATGAGGGGTCCAGTGGTATAAACTTCCAGTTAATAATACAAGCCCTGGGGATGTAATGTACATCATAGTGACTGTAGTAAATAATACTGTGTATTATTGTATATTTATTTTATTATTTTTTATTAGAAATATGTATTATTAGCCCCAGGGTTACAGGTCTGTGGATTGTCAGGCTTACACACTTCCCAGCACTCACCATAGTACATACCTTCCCCAATGTCCACAACCCCACCACGCTCTCCCTACACCCCTCCCCCCAGCAACCCTCACTTTGTTTTGTGAGATTAAGAGTCTCTTATGGTTTGTCTCCCTCCCAATCCAATCTTTTTTTTTAAAGATTTTATTTATTTATTGGACAGACAGAGATCACAAGTAGGCAGAGAGGCAGGCAGAGAGAGAGGAGGAAGCAGGCTCCCCGCTGAGCAGAGAGCCCGATGTGGGGCTCGATCCCAGGACCCTGGGATCATGACCTGAGCTGAAGGCAGAGGCTTTAACCCACTGAGCCACCCAGGTGCCCCCCTCCCAATCCAATCTTGTTTCATTTTTTTCCTTCCCTACACCCACACCCCCCACTTTGCCTCTCAAATTCCTCATATCAGGGAGATGGTATGATAATTGTCTTTCTCTGATTATTTCACTCAGCATACTCTCTAGTTCCATCCACATCATTGCACATGGCAAGATTTCATTTCTTTTGATGGCTGCATAGTATAATATATATATATGTATATGTATATTTTAAGATTTTATTTATTTATTTGACAGAGATCACAAGTAGGAAGAGAGGCAGGCAGAGAGAGAGGAGGAAACAGGCTCCCTGCTGAGGAGAGAACCTGATGTGGGGCTCTATCCCAGGACCCTGGAATCATGACCTGAGCCGAAGGCAGAGGCCTTAACTCACTGAGCTACCCAGGTGCCCTATATTATTATATATTTAAAGTTGCTAAAGCTTAAGAGTTCTTAGCACAAGAAAAAAATGTGTATGTTTGGTGATGGATGTTAACTAATCTTAGGGTGATCATTTCACAACAGATAAAAATATGGAATTTTTATGTTGTACGCCTGAAACTAACATGTGTCCATTATATGTCAGTTTCTTTAAAAAGTAATTGATATTTATTTTTTAAAAAATTATTTACTTATTTGACAGAGATCACAAGTAGGCAGAGAGGCAGGCAGAGAGAGAGACAGGGAAGCAGGCTCCCTGCTGAGCAGAAAGCCCAATGTGGGGTTTGAACCCATAACCCTGGGATCATGACCTGAGCTAAAGACAGAGGCCTTAACCCACTGAAACAGCCAGGCACCCCAAAAGTAATTTATATTTTAAAGAGAAAGACTAGGGCACCTGGATGGCTCAGTCAGTTAAGCGTTTGCCTTCGGTTGATGTCTTGATTTCAGGGTCTTGGAATGAACCCTGGCATCAGGCTCCCAGCTCAGCAGAGAGCCGGCTTCTCCCTCTGCCCCTTCTCCCACTTGTTCTCTCTGTCTCTCTCTCTTAAATAAATAAAATCTTAAAAAAAAAAAAAAAGTAAAGAGAAAGACCAAAACAAAGTCTGGAAGAATGTGAATCGCTGTGTTAAATAGTGAAGAAAAATAAACATTAACAGTGCTTAACTGCAGAGCATTAGAGAGTGGGTGATTTTTTTTTTTTCTCTCTTACATAAGTATTTCTTGGTTGGTTGAAAGTTTGACAGTGAACATTTGTTACTTTTAAAATTAAGAAGAAAAAGCTGTTTCTATTTTAAGAAGAGCCTCTTTGAAATGTATAATTAAAAGAAATAAAATACCTGTAGAGTTAGGCAACAGGAGAGAATGGTCTTGGTGAGGGGCCCCCTTTCCCATAATCTTAGGAAGTGAGCAGACCCCCTGATGTCCCTGTGTGTGTTCCCCTGCAGTAATACGGCCTCTTATTCTTTCTCTGATCTTATTTTTCTAAGTAAAATGTGGTATCAGTGCAATCATTTTTTTCTTTCTGGTTTGATTTTCAGGAAGATTTTGACGTCGATCACTTTGTGTCTCACTGTAGGAAGCATGTCCAGCTGGAGGAACTAAGAGGAGATCTGGAACTCTACTATAAACTTCTTAAAATAGCCATGGTCGAGCTCATCAACAAGGATTATGCAGATTTTGTCAACCTTTCCACAAACTTGGTAAACCTGAAATTCACAAGTCCTACACACACACACACACACACACACACACACACTTTCTCTCTCCTTCATATTTATTAAAAGGGCAGAGTTTTTAGAAACCTTTCAGTTGATTACCCCACCAACCCCACCAGAAACTTGAAGAAATTACCAATTTCATTAATAAAATAACTAAACTTTTTGGAATACATTTTGTTTGTTTTAGTTTTTATTCATTTAAGGTTGCTCTAGTTTGATTATGTTTCAAATTCATTAGTCAACAGTGAAAAGTAAAGGATGATAATACCCAAGGGGTTGTTTTATTAGTTGCTAAGTGATTACCCTGAAGTCTTCCTTGATTTAGACTAATTTGTAGGAGCAAATGTCCACCACTCTTACAATGTTTAATTTACTCCCGGGTATATGTTAGCCAGAGCTAGGTTGAGGGAACATTGGCCAATATTGATATTTTAAAAGTTTGGTTTTATAACAATATAAGAATGATTTGCAGTGAGCTTATCAATTGTTTGTAAAAGCCGTTTAGAAATGTTGAATTTTGTTACTTGGGAGAAAAGTCTCCTTGTTGAGGCTTCATTTTGTTTTAAATCTGTTTGTCCAGAGAAGCACAGAAAGTTGAAGTTCCGTGGGAATTTCAAGAAGCATTAAAATTAATGATGCACATTTGCTTTTGGGAAATATACCACTAAGATAAATATCCCAATAGGATTAAAAACCTAGAAAATTTTACTTCTGTTTAATATCTATTTTTCTCAAGGCTTATAATCTTTAAGAGAGACGTAGCCCGTCAGACTTTCACATCAGCTGGCTGAGTATCATCAGTTACAGACAGAGAACTGTTCACCTTATGTGAAAATTTTTCACATTCATTTAAAATGTCATCTAAAGGCAAATTGTTCTTAAGGAAACTTTCGTTTCTCATGACTTCCCTTATTTTTATAGTTTCATGTATTTCAACAGATTTTTTTCATATTCTATGAACAACATTAATGGCCAAATAACACTTCTGTTGTTTAGCTAGTTATGTAGCAAAATACGGTTGTGCCAAAAAAAATAATTTAAATCTGGTACTGCTTTGATTGTTAAATAGATACATCACTATTACTCCTTATCGTGATGTGTTTGTGCCAACCTGGTTTTGCCTTTAGGTTGGCATGGACAAAGCCCTCAATCAACTTTCTGTGCCTTTGGGACAGTTACAAGAAGTTCTGGTAAGTCCCAAATTAATGAAAACAGTCTGCTGTGACGCCTGTTGTCCTCGTCGGCTTTTCTCTAAGAATTCTTTTCATCTGTTAGTTTGGTGGTACTGGTGGTTGTATTTTAACAGTTCATGATTATAATATTCACCTTCAGAAGAGTTGTAAATAATTTTGTTTTTGCATATGCTAAAAACCTAAAAAAACATGTTCGATTTGAAGAAGACATATTCTCAGAGTAGACAACCTTAAAATGTCAGGGGAGAGGAAGCATATTTCCAAATTCAACGTATTAATGCCACTTTGGTCATATGTAAGTGGTTTCTAACTTACGAATGACTTGTATTTTAACAGTTTGTAATCTTGTAAATATCCCCCCCCCCCCCCACGTAATCTACATGTGGTTAGGTTCCTGGGCTGATCTACAAAAACTGTGTAATCCCTAATGGAACTGAAGGATAATATAAATAAAATGTAATACTTAATAAATGTTACATTTGCATGTTCTCTCAGAAAAATCTCTGTTGTGGGAATGGGACTCCCCACCTCTAAGCCATTGGGAATAGGAACTCCACCTGGGTGAACAGTGGAGGGGGAGTTGTGGCATCACTTCTAATAGAAAACTGTGCTGCCCTGTCCCCCCCCCCCCCCCCGTCTGTGTCTGGTGCCCTGACTTCCGGCCTATGTCGGTTCTGATGCCCTGTCGTAAACTTGTCATAAACGACACCATCCTTCCTTGTGTGTCTCCTCTAGCTTGAGTGGCCTCGTGCATCCCTCCCCTAAGACAGTGCCTGCATCCTAGAGAGAATATAAGGAGAACATAATTTAAGGGTAGACACAGTACACGGTTAGAACCAAGAAAAATGCAGAGTAACGGAAATATCAGTGCTGAGAAGCCTAGGGGAGGGGCAGGCAGGAAAGAGTTCGTGAAAGAGGTAAAAATCTTGAGTTGTGCCTTGAGGTAGCCAATACTTTCCATGGTTTATGTCTCATTTGAATTTTAAAAAATCTTGTTAAAGGTACTTTTCCTTGGAATGGAAGGGATTTTCGTGGTCCGCTGTTGGATTCCACACCAGCCGCTGTGGGGCTCTCCCACTGCCTCCTTGGTGTGCCTCTTCCTCCCAGGGCCTCATAGTGGTGTTGTTTCCCAAGCCTAGCCTTCCTTTGTTCTCCCACTCTTCTCTCGAACCCCCTCCCCGGAGGCAGATTTGCTCTACTCACACAGGCTCCCGTCCCGCCTCACCCCCTGCCATCACCGTATCCCCTCCCTTTTCCATGGCCTGTCTTTATGGCCACTTTGGTCCTGCTCAGCCACAGGCCTGACCTGCCTTTCTGGTCCCAACTCTGAAGCTGTTCTGTGAGATTCTCAGACCACTGAGGGATACGACTATATCTGTCTTCATTGTATCCCTGTGGGCTGCCACAATACTGACGTCCAGGAGGTGTTTCATAATGTTGATGGAGTGAATTAATTCACCTTCCTGTGGAATTTTTGTGATAATGCCTACTTCATTCTAGTTGTTTCTGTTAACCATTGTTTTAGCCCTAATTCCTAATTATCTCTTTATTCATTAGCTTCTGGACATGTTTCTCCACCTCTGCACTCTGCCTTTTTCTGGTCTTCTGTTCTTCATTCTTGATTCCTGGTATTTCCATACCCACATTTCATCATCATGCATCAGTGCTTTGACATTCTCCCGTTCTCCAAAATATGCAGAATCTAAAGACCTCATCTCAGTGAAGTTGGCCCTCCATTCCTATTTCTGCTTCTCTCCAGAAGGAAGCCTGCAGTGCACATGGCTGTGTGCCTGTCTGACCCTGCCCCTGAGTGTGTCTGCACTTATATCTACTCCCGATCCCCTCCCCACCTCGGCAGCTGTGTACACATGGCTTTCAGAGTCCGATTCAAGCCCCGTCGCATTTCCAGACTCTCCTGTACTTTGCTTCATATTATCTGTTCTCCATTCTAAGCCCCCTCATCCCCATAACTTTCACTGTATATGTGTCATTCTTTTTCTGGCCATGCAACCCTGCCTTCGTATCATTATGCCCCCAGATTATGAGTCCCCTCAACTGTAACTGTGTCTGGTATATCATGTTTGTTTTTTTTTCTTTTTCTTTTTTTTTTGTCAATATCTGCATAGTACTGGTGCACAGGTATTAAGTTCTGTGGAATTGAATGAGATGTAGGAACTTGATAATGTGACAAAACAATGTCTGTAATACGTTTTCTTTATTATTCTTTTAAAGAGTCACAGGTCATCTGTCAGTGAAGGAATTCAGGCAGTAGATGAACGAATGTGTAAACAAGAGGACATAAGGAAGAAAAAGGTACCCTCCAGTAGATTTCTTATGCTGCATGCCAGTTGAAGCCCTCTCCTCTTGTCTCTGCGAACTTGTCAACACTATTCAGCTTTTTTTCAAAGCTCTCACGCATGTGGATTTTATGCATTATGTCACGTTATCTACCTGAAATAATAAGACAGAATTTTAGAGGTACCCACACGATCTCAAGATCACCCACTTTTTCCAGAACAAGAAACAGTGATAACTGTTGTCGGTGCAGCGCTTGACAGTTAACGACTGTATAAATTGTCAGCGGCCCTGTAAAGGAAATAGGCCTATATTAGAGACTAGGGGAGAAGTGGGCTTTCCAAAGCAAACTCAGGATTCTGCCATAGGTTTGTTGTTATTTTCTGATCCTGTATTCTTTATGTTCTGGTGTTCACTTTAATTTTTTCGATTCCCAGTAGTTAGCATGCGGTGTTGGCTTAGTTTCAGGTGTGTGAGACAGGCAACGGCTCTGTACATCTGAGGGCTCACCCCGGGAGTGTGCCCCTTAGTGCTATCTCCAGTTTCAAGTGTCCCTGATGTCATTCATGATCATAACGATGTAGGGGCACAGCGGGCATTGGGAGTCTGGGCTTCTGACTCTTGCCTGCTGCTCTGTACAATGTTTTCTATGTGTATTATTAGCATATTTGTTAAAATCTCAGCGGGGAGAAAGCCTGTTTGAGGGACCTTCTGTTTAATTCGCCTCTGGATCTCCTCACAGCTTTTGTCCAAAGAATGCTTGTCATGTGCTTCCTGACAAAACAGTAAGCTTTATGAGAGCAGGATGTATTTCTTGCCTTATTTTCTCGTGTCCCCCTTCTCCCCCACCCCCGTCGGAATGAATGTCGAGCTCCCAGGGGTGTTCAGTAACTATTTATTGAATGGATGACTTTGTATTTTTTTGTTCTTTAAGGATGAGAGTTTTCATAATGTCCCTCAACCTCTTTGATAATATTTGTAGTGTAAAAGGTATTTAATGATCTGGTGCTTGGGCATATAGGTATATGCACATGTAAACTGAGAGGGTCAGTACGATCAGAAGCCAAAGTTAAAACATGAAGAAAGGGCCATAAGAAAACAAATGGAGGGGCGCCTAGTGGCTCAGTTGGTTAAACGTCCGACTCTTGATTTTGGCTCAGGTCATGATCTCAGGGTCATGAGATTTAGCCCCACATTGAGCTCTGTGCTCAGCAGGATGTCTGCTCTAGATTCTCTCTCTCCCTCTACCCTTCCCCTGCATGCGCACATGCAGTCTCTCTCTCTCTCAAATAAACAAATCTTTTTAAAAAAATAGGAAAGAAAGGCCCATAGAAAGATTCAGGATGGGGAAAAGAAGAAATAAGAGTATAGAATATGAGAAAGCAAAGTCTAGGGTTTTTTTTTTTTCTCTATAAACTTGCAATAGAATATGGAAGTATGCTTATTCTAGAACTAAGATTTGTATTCTTGATAATTCTGTGTTTCATAGAAATATTCAAAATATAGCATGCCCTATATATTTGAAGTTAACTTTTGGTCTTATATTTTCCTGCATTTAGCATGGGAAATAAAGATGATTAAGAGTAAAGATGGTAAAGATGGTGACGTTTTTTGTTTGCTTAATTTTTATTTTTATAGATGTGTGTGTTGAGGCTTATACAAGTTATTTGATCAGTTGAAAAGATTGAAAAAATCTTAAATTCACAAAGTTCTAAAGAAACCTCTGCACTAGAAGCAAGCATGTAAGCATTTTTTTTTAACTAAGTAGCACATAAATTAATACTTCACATCCAGTCTAATTAGGCGGAGACGGCTTAGTTAGAATTCATTTCTGAACAAGAAGAAAATCCAGGTTTGTGGCTAGAATGTAGCTCCAGGGGAGTGGAGAGCATGAAATGGTGAAATCTATAACACGTTCCTATAAACCCTTTGGTTATAGACCACAGTTCCAACACGTCATTATGCTTGCAGTGGAAAAGTATATTTGGAATCACCTTCCCTGAGGACTAGCAAAGTCCTGTTGATCTTTAAGGCATACCTACCATTCATCTTGGTTTTTCTCCATCTCATTTTTTTTCCTAGACATGCCCAGAGTATTACCATTGATGTATTTTGCACCAGCATTATATTATTATGAAACAGTATAGGACACATCCAGTTGAAATTTACAAACAGGAAAGAAAAAGCTTATGAAATAGGAAAAAGATGATGGCTCTCTTTGTTATACTGTGATTGTCTTGTTCCCCTCCTGGTGTGAATTTTCAATCATCCAGAGTAGATGAGTGACTCAGAAAATGAGTAGTGAGGTCCTGTCAGCACCGAGAGACGCACAGTGGTGCAGTGGGAGTAGCCGGGGCTGGTCCTGCACATACCAGCTGGGCTGCCTGCGTCAAGTTCGCCTGGTGCCCTGCGTGCTCTGTTGTGTGAGGCTAACAGTCCCTCCCCCTGCAGGCGGAGTTAGGTTTCTAAATTTTAGGAATTAAGGTTTTAGATTTGGAAGGAACTTGAGAGACCATATGCTCCACATGTCTCATGATGGAGATTAAGAACGGACACATCCCAAAGGAAGCGATTCTCTGGTCCTAGGTCTCTGCCCCCTTTCATATCAAGGCATTCAACTAAGTGGTCAGCCTCCACTGTGCTTGTGTCTCTAGCCCATTGCACTCGTGCTTCTGCCCCCGTTCGTCCACACTTAGCAGACAGTCTGTACGCGGCCCTTCTGCAGCCCATGTGTCTCCAGTGGCTCTGCTTCGCTGCGGTCCTTGGCAGCGCCTGCAGCCCCTCCAGCCATGTCCACGTTCGGCCCCTGGGGAGCTGGCCCTCCAGTGTTCTTCCCGTCTTTGCTGTTGCTGCTGTGCTCCTCGGATAGAAACACCTCAGTGAGCTCTGTGTCTACAATCCTGTCCCTTTGCAACACTGTCCTTGATAAACAGACATTGTGCACTTTATTTCTCAGAATTACCTTGGAGGACTTTTATCTCCAGAAGAGCACCTCTGAGCTCTAGAGTCAGGAAAGCCAGAGCAGCGTCAGTGCACGGTAAATCCATCATACTCTGCAGGCCCAGAAATGCTGAGATAAGGATAAATAGGAAATGCGCATGGGATCAGTCAGTAGAGGTAGGGATTAGGCTTTGGCATTGGTCGCCGAGCGCTTGCCTTCCCTGCACACCAGTTCTGATGCTCTGGGACGGGGCACACCGTGACAGGTCTCCAGACATTTTGGGTTTCCTTACAGTGTGTTTCCTCACTACCTGACTGCCCATCCTCAGATGTGGGATGCCTCATAGAGCCCAGCAGGGGCTTTGGGGCCTTTGGTGGTTTTTTTTTTTTCTTTCACTGTTCAGCTTCCTTTTGAATGGGGTTGACGCTTTCTAATGTGGGGGGCAAGAGGGAAGTGTATCCAGTCCACTTGATGGCAGATGCACTGTGAGTGATTTCTCACCAGCTCCCGGAGCACTGCGCTTGCTCTTTCTGCCGTTGGGTAAATGTAAACTTGGAGTCCGCTGCTCTGAGCGATTTCCCAGGTTGCTGCTAGGCGGTCAGTTTTAGCTGATTGAGGAGACAGCAGTAGTTGGTACTGGGGAGGTACTTGGGAGGGAGAATGAGGCAGGCGGAGAAGAAGAGGGGGATTCGGGTATGAACGGTAGGACAGGGCAAGAGAGAGGAGGGGGTTAGAGAATGGGAGAAGAAGGGCACGAATGGGAGAGCCCGAGGAACATGGTGGAAACATGCAGTTGTACCCACACTGACCTAAAATAGCTCCATCCCATTGCCTGGGCCCTGAGGCCCAGGCCAGGCTGCGTCGGTGGCTTCTATGACCTCCCCGCTCCACACCCCTGGCACCTGGGGCCTGCTGCACAGACAGTTTGTCCTGAAAATTGATGGCGTGCAGGTGCAGGTGCCTGAGCGCTGTAAGGCATGGGGGGCAGTGGGGGTGGCAGGTTTTAACTTTGGGAATTACACTTCTCTAATTGTTTCTACTAGCCCTCTCTGGACTAGACAGATTTTGGAGAGAATTGCCACAGAATTTAACCAATTACAGTTTCATGCTGTTCAGAGCAAAGGCATGCCTCTTCTGGACAAAGTAAGACCAATAAGTGTTAATTTCGATTTTCAATTTGCTGTTTGCGAATTTCCTGGATGATTTTGGTTTGACCTAGCATTGCCCCCTGATAATTGCTACTCTACAGGATTTTGAAGCTAGCTTTGAATTTTTTTTTTCAGTGTCTCCTGCTTGGGACCCTGCTTCCATTATGTCACACTAGATAGATTTTGTGTAAAGACACAAGCGTAGTCTCCAAACTATGCAAGTAAAATTAACTCTGAATTTCATGTAACTTGACACATCATATGATGTAGTCAGAGTTCATTTATCCAAAGCCCTTGACTGGGTTTAAATGCACGTTTGTCAGATTTACTCCGTAGCTTAAGAGGCAAATAACTTTTTGTCGTTCAGTAATTGTCTAAACTTCACTTTGATGAAGCCGACTTACTTTCAAAGAAATCACAGGGAGGGGATGCCTCAGTGGCTCAGTCAGTTAAGCCATTGCCTCTGGCTTAGGTCATGATCCCATGGTCCTGGGATTGAGTCCCACCTTGGCTTCCTTGCTTGGCAGGAAGCCTGCTTCTCTTTCTGCCTGTGCCTCCTTGTGTGCTTGTGCTCTCTCTCGACAAATAAATAAATAAAAACCTTTAAATAAAAAGAAAGAAAGAAAGAAAGCAATCATGGGGAGAAGAGATTGATTGTTATTCTCTAGGAAATGTTGGGATTTTAATCTTGCATATATTCTGGTAGAATTAGAGGCTCGCTTTATATATATAACACATATGTATATAAATTATACACATATATTTGAGCTTTTAGAAACTGTTGTGCCTGGACCTTCTTTCCTGGTCTCTCTGTTCTTGCAGCATATAGCCCACATTACAGCCATGCTGCAGCAGTCCCTGGGAGGCCTGCTGCTAGAAGGGCTTCAGACTTCCAATGTGGACATCATATGGCACTGCCTCCGGACTTATGCTACAATTGACAAGACACGGGATGCAGAGGCGTTAGTCGGTCAAGTACTGGTGAAACCGTACATGGATGAGGTTTGTGCCCCATGCACCTCATTCCGCAAACACAGAGCATCTAATCTGGCTTCGTTTCTTGACTGGGTGCGAGAGAGCTCAGGGCTCTTCCTTGAAGATGCTCCTAGTTCCTGCTCTTCTGGTTGTAAGAAAAGGTTGGTCCCGCTTGGTGCCCATCAGCATGCCAGGAATCAGGCATGCGCTCTGGTCTCTTCCAGTGATGCCATAGCTAAGGGATCATCTTAATTTAGTAGGGGTGAGGGACTTGCCTAGGAAGAAGGTACGGATCAGAACATTTTCAGGTCAATTTCCATTTCCCTAAGTTATACGTCAATGAAGTTGCCGAAAAGCATGACCCCACCAAGGTGCCCGTGCCCACTGGAGGAGCTGTAAGACAGCTCTGTGCTCCGGGAAAGTCCGTGAGGGGAGGCGTCTTTGCAGAATTGATGTGGCCTAAGTCTTGAAGACCATGGTGGAGTTTGCCAGGCTAGGAAGGTGGGAGGGAGGGAATATTCAAAGATAAAGGGCTTTTAAGGGCGAGTTAGCAGGGTAGTACCTTAAGTCTGGAACTTGGTTACCCAGTGTTCTTGACCTATGAGGATACAGTTAAATACAGGGAGTCAGTGTATCCTGCCTCTGAGCGGCCGGAGTATGGGCTGCACCGTGTGAGGCTGCCAGCAATCAGCAGCTTCCCATTTAGAGAGCGTCAGTTTCATCTAGTTCAGGCTGACAGAAGTCATGAAGCCAGTCTCAGCGTTTGAGGGCTTTCTTCCAGTCACCTGCCAGTGCGAGTGTTCTTTCTGTCTGGTAAGTATAAAGCTACCCACCATGACTTCAGGATGAAAGGCTTCCAGTTTTAAAACGGGACAGTATCCCAGTGATAGAAGTGAAATTGAAGGATTAATTTCAGTAATCTTCACAGCTTCATTAGGACTACTAAAATTAAATCATCTGTCAGTTCTTTGTATGTATCCTATTATAGTTCATAGCTCTCTTTGTGGGGGTGAAAAATATCACATTATTCTTTGTCACTAAATGAAAATATTTTAGTTATTTAATTTATGCCCTTTTCATTGAACTGAATCTAATATGCTAAATTAGGGAAGTACTTTACGTTTCCGTGTCGTTAAATGAACTGTGGCCACGTTTGTATTTTAAGTTTGTATGCTTGTCATTCACCTCCTGCAACTCAGCCTCACCAAAAAAAATAAAATACTAAAGCAAAATAAGATGTGTTTTCTTCCATCACTTTCCATCTCAGCCCTTTCCCTGTTCTGAAGACGGTGAAGATGGTACAGAGCTGTTGTCTGCAGATACAGTATTTCACTTTTAAGCTCAGAAGGGAAGCAGATGAGTGTGTGTGATGTTTTAGCTTCAGGCCAATCTCTGTCCCTCAGCCTCTGTGTCCCCCAGGGTTGGAGCAGTATTCCCAAATCCCAGGACCTAGATTTTCGTGCCGTTGTTACTTACCTCCTGTTTAGAAAGCATACTGAGTGGGGAGGAGGAAGGACGAAGTGCATTTTTAAGGTTTACTCGATTCTTTTCTCTGTAGTGTATAGTTCATACTTCTCTTGTAGGTGCTTTAAAAACAAACAAAAACACAAACAAATAAATAAATAAATAAAAATAAAACGCTCTTCCTTCTGCTAGGTGATTGTAGAGCAGATCGTTGAGTCTCATCCGGACGGCCTGAAGATCATGTATGCTAATAAGCTCCTGAAGTTCGTTCCTCACCACTGCCGCCTTCTTCGAGAGGTCACAGGAGGAGCCATCTCAAGGTGACATAAACTGCTGTGTATGCACCTGAGCTCAGTTTAGTGACCACCTGTCACCTCCTCATGTGCCGCTGATCCCTGGCTGTCCTGTCTGACCCGGGAACGTGTGCTCTTCCCTATTTGTTACCAGTGCTGTGAGGCAGGTGTTGCTTGCCTGGGTTTACAGGGAAAGGGAATGAAGAGTGGGGACAAATCTCAACGGTGACATTTGTGTAACTCCAGAGCCTCTGCTTTTCTCTTGTCTATACTTTCTCCTTAACCAGGTTCAAAATCAAAATTGGTTTCCTTCCATTATTGTGATGTCATCATCGGTCTAGAAATACCAATTCATTTTAATTCAACACGTTTTATACTGATGGCAATTAAAGTCATGTTCAGTTTTCCCTCCCTCTCTTATTTCATTTCCATGGCTTTTCAGTTCTGTTTCAGGAATATCCCATTACCTTCCACCATCTCTGTCATCCCAGTCCAGACCTTTGTCGCCTTTTGTTCGAGGGTAGCGGGCTCTCCCCACCTGGTCTCCCAGCTCCACCTGTCCCTCTTCATTGCAGCCCTCCGCTGTCCCACCTTCCCAGAGCTCTGCAGCCTTCCTGAGTCGCTCGTGGCTTCTCATCTCCCACAGAGGAGCATCCAGTCTTCCTGGCGCAACCTGTGACCCATGGTGCTTGAGTCCTAGTGGTTCTCCGCTGTAGAACTTTCTACTGTGGAACTTTCCCCCATACCACTATGGTTCCTGGCCAGACAGGAGCGCTTGACCTTCCCTAACACACCTGGTACAGAAGATCCCTGACTTCACCTTGGTTCAGTTTATGTTTTTTTGACTTTTTATAATAGTGCAGAAGTGATATGCATTTAGTTTGGATCTTTTCCCAGGCTGGCGATCTACAGTAGGGTCCTCTTTTGTAATGCTGGGCAGGGGCAGCGAGCACAGCCCCCAGGCAAACCACGTGATCACGAGGGTCAGCAACCAACACACTTGAACCGTCCTGTTCTGGCTTTCAGTGCAGTGTTCAGTAAGTTACATGAGATACCAGACACTTTATTGTGAAATAGGCTTTGTGTTAGAGGATTTTGCCCAACTGTGCAATACTGTAAGTGTTCTCAACACATTTAAGGTTGGCGGGGCTAAGCTCTGATGTTCAGTCGCTTAGGTGTTTTCCATGCATTTTCAACTAAAGAGATTTCCAGCTGAACAATGGGTTTATTAGAAGCCGAGGCCGTCATAAGCCGAGGAACATCTGTCTGTACTGTGCGCCTCTGTCTCATATCCCTTTGTCTTTCTGTTGATCTGTCACTCCACATGAATCTCCCGTCAAATACAACTTCTTTTTTTTTTTTAGGTTATTTATTTATTTACTTATTAGAGAAAGCATAAGCAGAGGGGGAGGCAAAGAGTGAAGCAGGCTCCCCACTGAGCAGGGAGCCCGATGTGGGACTCAATCCCAGGACCCTGAGATCACGACCTGAGCCACCCAAGCGCCCCCAGGCTATGATTATTTCAAGAAAAAGTCCTATTTGTGAATTCTTCATCTAGTGAAGATGAATAAAAATCAGAAAGTCAACTCTGCCACCTTTAAAAACCCAGGAACAGAAAAAAATTCCACAAGCAGGTATAAATCACTTTCAATCCAGTCCTGAAAACTAATACAGAGTAGGAAGAAAGCATTACAGAAAAATTTTGTTTTCATTAATCAAGCTGGAAAATAACGGGCCTTACACGAATGCCCTTTAGGAAGACAGTTCTTATAGTTTTATGTTGATGGAAACTAACATTACATTCAAAATGCATGTTAAAACCATGACTGTAGACTAACTACCACTTTCAGTCGTCAGAAGATGAAAAATGGTCAAGAGTCACCCAAACTGAATCCTGGTTCCTCCTGGAAAATGTGTTCCTAAATATTTTCCCCCTGAACTACTGTGCTCTTTCTGTATCTTACACAGCAGACACTGCGATGCACAAACACATCCAGAAGGCCTTTGAGGGCTGACAGCCTGCTGGCACAATGAGGAATTCACCCGGATTTCTGCCTTTCTGCCGGGCCCAGAAAGTTCTGGGTAACCCAGGTGACGTGTCATGAGAATACAAGTGTGCCTCACACCGTACGTATCATCTCCTCAGGATAGACAACAAAATCCAAGTTCATATATGAAAATCCGAGATACGTACAGAAATCAAGAGTGATTCTGTCATCTTGAAAGAAAAACACACTGTTGCGCGGCCACATGCCTCGTTTCTCCTCGAGTGACTGCAGGAAGTAGCGATTGCAGTCAGAAATCTCCGAAAGAAAACTTAGAGTAAGGGCAACACCTGAAGTTTACTCCTGAAAATACTTGGAGTACGACTGTGACCAATAAACCAGGGCTTAGTTCATGAGACTATGTCAATGAGCTTATACCATCCCATGTCCTGGTCAAACCCTCATGTCTGGGAGACGGAGTGACGTCTTCATCTTCCAGAGCTACTATTAGGGAAAAAGGTGGAGACAATACTGACAGGAGTCCCTACTTCAGCAGGAGAGCCAAAAACACCTTGCCCCTCCATAATCCCAAATGAAAATAAACATCTCGGGGCGCCTGGGTGGGTTAAGCTTCTGCCTTTGGCTCAGGTCATCTCAGGCTCTTGGGATCGAGCCCCACGTCGGACTCTTTGCTCAGCGGGGAGCCCACTTCCCTCAATCTCTCTGCCTGCCTCTCTGCCTACTTGTGATCTCTGTCTGTCAAATAAATAAAATAAATAAAATCTTTAAAAAAGAAAAAAAAGAAAAGAAAAGAAACATCTCATTTTACTAGTGTGCAGCATGACTCTGCAGGAGAAATTATTATTATATTATTATTAGATGATATATTATTATTATTACTATTATTATTCTTGTACTATATTGTTAACCTTTTGAATTCAGACACCTAAAATTTTTAATAAAATATGAAGGCCTTTTTTCTTTTAAGACTTTATTTATTTGAAAGACAGAGATCACAAGTAGGCAGAGAGAGGGGGAAGCAGGCTCCCCACTGAACAGAGAACCCGATGCGGGGCTTGATCCCAGGACCCTGGGATCATGACCTGGGCTGAAGGCAAGAGGCTTTAGCCCACTGAGCCACCCAGGCGCCCCATGAAGGCTTTTTTTAAAGAACAAAAACTTTAGACTATATCTTTATCCTAGAAGTTCCCACTACAACTGACTTCTGTCTTGGCCAACATTTAGCCATTCAGATAAAGTCTGTATTTAGTGCTTCGTGTGTATGCATGTGTAAAATAAGAGGGCAGTCATAAATATTTAAGATTGTGTATAATAACCGTGAAATAAGGATTCTTGTTACACAAGGTCTCGTTCTGGGGAAAACAGCTGGAGAACAGTATGCAGTTTTCAAATGACAGAGGGGAAATACACATTCGGTTATGAGAAAGGGAAGGAGAACAAGACCAAATATTAATAAAAGGGAAAAAATCTTTTTCTGCCATCTTTCCGTGCTGCAGTAACAGTGTGAACAATTCTTACAACTCAAATAGAAACACAACGCAGTTAAGAAATAAGCAAAGAGGGTTGCCTGGGTGGCTCAGCGGGTTAAGCTCCTGCCTTGGGCTCATGTCATGAACTCGGAGTCCTGAGATCGAGCCCCGCATCGGGCTCTCTGCTCAGCAGGGAGCCTGCTTCTTCCTCTCTCTCTGCCTGACTCTCAGCCTGCTTGTGATCTCTCTCAATAAATCTCTCTCAAATAAATAAATAAAATCTTTAAAAAAAATGAGCAAAGAACTTGAATACACATTTCTCCAATATTCAAATGTATACATTAATATATAAATGTATATATAAATATATTTTACATTATTATATATTTATATAAACATTTATGTAAGTATATTTACATTCTTAAATATTTAAATATAAATAAAATATGAAATATATAATATATATTTAAAGATACATATAAGATATATATAAAATATATGGGACAATAAGCACGTGAAAATATGCTCAACATCACTAATCATTCGGGAAATGCAAATCAAAACCATGGTGAGATACCACCTCCCACCCACGTGGATGGCTACTATCAAAAAAACCAAAAGCAGGTGTTGGAAGGATGTGAAGAGCTGGAACCTGTAAATTGCTGGTGGGGTTGGAAAATGGCGCAGCCACATTAGAAACGGTTTAGTAGCTCCTCAAAATGCTGAACACAGAGTTGCCATATGACACACCAATATCTCTCCTGTGTATAGAGCCAAGAAAAAAACTATGCCCACACAAAAACTTGTGCATGAAGGTTTAGGGTTTATTCATAATAGCAAAAAGGTGAGAACAACCCAGATGTTCATCAACTGATGAACAGATAAATAAAATGTGATCCATCCAGCCAGCGGAATATTATTCAGCCTTGAAAAGGAATAGAATTTTGATATGTGCAACGACACAGAGGAGCCTTGAAAACATTCTGCTGATTGAGAGAAATCAGTCACAGAAGACCACATATTGCATAATTTGATTTATATGGAATTTCCAGAATAGGTAAATCTACAGAGACCGAAAGTAGATTAGCGGTTGCCTAAGACTGGTGGTGATGGCTAAAGTTTTCTTTTGAGGATAATGAAAATGTGTAGGTAGTTCAGTATAGTATAGTTAACTATAGTGAAAACCATTAAATTGTCCACATTAGATGGTGAGTGGTATGGCCTGTGAATTATATCTCAATTAAGCTGTCATCGAAAATTGCAAAGAACTTCTATATTTATCAAGTAGAAAAAGAATGAACTTGATTAAAAACATCAAAAATGGGGAAAATAAAAACAAACAAAATAAGATGGGAGGAATAAAATCATGACTGTTTATCATTAATTTAAATGTGTACAGACTGACTTTTTCTATTAAAGCGCCTATCAGGGGGTTACAGATCCATGTTGTTCAAGAAACATACTTAAAATGCAAAAGGGATTGAGAATGTATCAGGTGAGGAGATACCATGCAAAAGAGAAAGCCGGAATGGCAAAATTCATCGCAGACAAGTTGGGTCTAAAGTTATAGGTACTAAGATGAAGAGGGACATTTTTAAAGGCAGAGTTTGGAAAGAAGATGTAAAAGGTATAAGCAGGTATACATCTAACAACATAATACCTAAAGACTCTAAGAATGCAATAACAAGGTAAAATTTTAGCTTTTCTAATGGGAGTATCTACTAGAAGGAGGGAAAAACAAGGACACACAGAAAATAGACATCCTGGGGCACCTGGGTGACTCAGTGGGTTAAAGCCTCTGCCTTCGGCTCAGGTCATGATCCCAGGGTCCTAGGATCGAGCCCCACATCGGGCTCTCTACTCCGCGGGGAGCCTGCTTCCTCTTCTCTCTCACTCTCTGCCTGCCTCTCTGCCTACTTGTGATCTCTGTCTGTCAAATAAATAAATAGAATCTTAAAAAAAAAAAAAAAGAAAATAGACATCCTTATTTCCCTCGGAAAACATTTCTTTTTTACACCTAAGAAAAGCCATATTTGTAAAGATTAATTGCATACTAGGCAACAAAGGAAACCTTTACAAGCCTTCCAAATTAAAGATTTAAAGAACAGTTCTTTGATCACAATCCAGTAGAATCAGAATTAGATAACCTGGTAACAAAAAATTGAAACTACATACACGTTAAGAAATACAGTCTTCAGTCAAAGAAGAAATCATAAGACGACTGAAGAAAATCTTGAAAGCAATGAAAAGGAGACTATTTCATACCAAAACTTACAGAAGACACCAGAAGTTATACTCTAAGGAGACTTCAGTGTCAAATGTCTTCAATTTCAAACATTTTTTGAATAAAAGAATCTACTCATTTAAACCCATCAGAAGGGGCGCCTGGGTGGGTCAGTGGTTTGGGCTGCTGCCTTCGGCTCGGGTCATGATCTCAGGGTCCTGGGATCGAGCCCCGCATCGGGCTCTCTGCTCCGCAGGAAGCCTGCTTGCCCCCCACCTCTCTCTCTCTGCCTGCCTCTCTGCCTACTTGTGATCTCTGTCTGTCAAATAAATAAATAAAATCTTAAAAAAAAAAAAAAGATTTAAACCCATCAGAAAAGGGCAGCTTAATCAAAAGAAAGGAAGTAATTATAATAAAGATAAATTTTTAAACTAATAAAAAATATGAGGGGCAAATAAACTCAAAGTTGTTTCAATGAAAGACTAATGAAATAATAATAAAAAAAAAACTTCACATGTCCTATTAAGGATAAGAGAGGGGGAAGATGGTATGTGGGAGGAGGTGGGGAGGGAGGGAAGGGGGATGGGGAAAGGGGGGTTTCAGGGAGGAGGGGGCAGAGAGAGGGAGAGAGAGAGTTGCAAAACAGATAAGGATTGGGAACAGAGATATAAAAGCAAATGCATAATATAAAAGAATCACTAAACTGCAAGGCACTTTATACTAATCAATTTGATAATCTAGAAGAAACGATGATTTCCTAGGAAAACAAAATCATCCAAATGATTCAAGAATGGAAAATTCAGAAGATGAGTTCCAAGATAAGACAGGTTTGCAGCTGGATAACTGTCATTCTACTGTTAAATGGCAACAGGCAATTAAACAATAATAAGTCAATTCACTTGATGAAGCTGAGCACAATTTTAATACCCAAACCTGAGAGGGAGGAACGGGAAGCTATTAACACATCTGGCTTAGGACAGATTAGTTAACAGAAACTGAACTAATGTTAGCAAATAACAGAAGTCCGGCATCTATCAAAAGACTATAATCTGAGACCAACTTGGATTCATTCCAGGAAAATAAAGGGAGCTCAAGACCAGAAAATCAATAAGATTTACCTCATCACTAAATTAACTGTGAAAAAACTCTTAAGACCATAGCAATAAATGCATTTGATAAAAAATAAAGGAACCTGATAAAAGGTGAGCAGCCATTCTTTATAAAAAATGAAGATAAAAACAAGGACGTTATGCAGGAGGGATTATTAACCGGGAAGCACTAGATCAAGAGGTAGATAAAATGAGCCCATATTTGTTAAACAGTGACAGAGCCCCATGCGTGCATGGATAGAGGCGAATGAGCTCATGGATGAGCACCAGCCTGTCAACAGGTATTATAGGGACAAAGGCAGCGGTGAGGAGAGGAGAGTCTTAACAACAGGGAAGAAGTTAGTAAAAGGAGGATTGCAGTTAAAAATTGTGCATGATACAAACACATGCAAATAAGACCAGATATTTCCCCGTGTATAGTTTTTAAAACCCTGCACACATTACTGGAACTACCAACTCTTGCTTTCAGCTCCGCAGCCCTCGCGTGCTTTCCCAGTACCAGGATGCAGGGGTAGATCCTCCGTTGGTGACATCCTATGTCATTGTACTCCTAAAGGGACAGGTGAAACAGCGCAGGGGCTGCAGGTCGGAACTCAGGCATCGCTGTGCCCACCCCAGCTCCCTGCTTGCCCAGCCCCCACTCTGAAGCAGCGGGCACTTGGAGCTGTTAAGAAGCAGGGATCTGAGCAGTTCTCTGGTTTCCCGTGGAGCCATCTGCATCCATCATGTTTCCCACAGCTCTCCCCGAGTGTTGGTGCTGGCTCCCCCCGAGTGTTCCCTTAGCTCCTAGCACACCCTTCTTATGAGAGCACCTAGTACTCCCCGTCACAGTGCTCTGTCTGTCACATGCGTCCATTGATCCACTTTGTGCTGGTTGAGGGCTGGAGCCCCCTCCTGTTAACTTCTCAAGTCCGTTTCTAATGCAGCAGCACCTGGCACTTAAGCACCCTGTCAGTACCTGCCAAATGAATGAAATGTACTCTAAACATAGTATGAAGTCTGCGTTTTGAAACTCCTTTTTGGAGCTGTTTGCTATCATTTTCTAAGCAATTTAAAAAATGTCCAGCCTTGCTGCCAATAACCTGAAGGGGTAAAGGAATGCCGGCGTGCCCCGTGGGACATGTCACTCTGGATGGTCCTTTGGCAGCAGGGACTTTGATAGCGCTCTTTCAAACCCAGCAGGATGGTGGAAGGGGTACATGGCTGAGTGCCTCCCTGGTCTGACCCTGTGTGACGACACCCGGTGCCTGCAGCTGCCCTCTGGAAAGTGTTGCTTTAGCGCCAGAGCCGGAGGGCACCAGGCGTGTGTCTGTCTCCAAAGTCCTGGGCACCACATCACAATGCCTTCCTGAGAAGCAGAATCAAGGACATTTGCTGATCTTCATTCCTTCCCACCAAAGGTATCTCATACACCATCTTTGGAAGGTGGAGCCAGGGGGCGCCTGGGTGGCTCAGTCGGTTAAGTGTCTGCCTTCAGCTCAGGTCATGATCCCAGGGTCCTGGGATCGAGTCCCACACATTTGCCTCCCTGCTCAGCAGGGAGCCTGCTTCTCCTTCTCCCTCTGCCATTCCACCCACTTGTGCTTTCTGGATCTCTGTGTGTCAAATAAATGAATAAAATCTTTTTTAAAAGTTTGGGCCATACTCTTTCGCCATTCTACTTTTCCCTGGGGTAATTTGCCACCTCCCTGAATTTACTTGCATCTTTCCCAAAATCTACTTCCAGCCTTCTTGATCATAATGAGTCTATAAATTTTCAATAGACAGTGTGAACTTACACTTGCTAATATTTGCATAACATGCACCTCTTTTGATCTCAAAGAAAAGCTTTGCACCGCAATGGTCTCTAATCTTCAATTAGGTTTTGTTCCGGGATCCCACTGGAATTCTACGCGCCTGTCCCCTAAGATGCCATAAATTGTAGTCCAGTTTCCCAGCCAGCCAAGGAAAGCACATGGGAAATCTTGCTGAAGTATGAGTAAGAGCCAACGAAAGGGAACATATTTATCTGCCTCGAATGCTGGGACCTGAGGAAAGCAAGTTTCATTACAGACAAATCAGGAAGGAGGTGCAGATTGCTTTTTATGTCACTCTGGAGTGGAGGTCTGCCATTGATCATTAAGGCCATTCCCTGCAATGCACTCACCAAAGTGATACTCACTTCGGAGTGGACAAAACTTAGGAAATGGCCAAGGGGAGCTCTGCTTACACTTTACACTCTCAGCATTTACTTGTATTAATTTCTTTATAGGGCAGTATAGAGACATGAGGCCACATTGAAAAAGCAAAGCTTGTCATCCTATGGCCTTGGGTCAAGAATAGAGATAGTGCTGCTCATGTCAGTTTCAACCTCCAGTGGCCAAGGGTTTGATCTGATGCTCTTTCGAGTTTTCACCATAGCCTTTCTCAAGCTCAATGGCCAATAATCCCACAGGAGGAGATTTTAGGGCCCTCTCAAACTTCTGTTTTGCTATCTCTCCCCAGCCTGCTTCCTCTGCAAAAGTCACCACTTTGCCTGTGCATCTACCACCTCTTAGAGCCTTTGGAATCAGCCAGGAATTGCAGTGCTGATTCCTTCCATGACCACATATTGTTTACAGGAAAACTCTTCTTCGTTATGCCTTGCCAGTCAGAGTGACGTTTTCATCTGCAATCTGGACCAGGTTCGGGAATGTTCTACACATAAATGTGAGCAAATGTCTTCTGTATTGAGAGACATGTACATTCTGTAAATGGACTCTATTGAAAAACCAATACATAGGGTACACTTATGTCCTGACCCAGCTGGAAGGAGGCACTTCATTTCCATCTTTCAGAAAATTGGTGTAACACATTGATTTTCATAACAAAGAAAGCAGTTTTGTGTTCTCTACCAAAAGACGGTCATCGTAAGCAATAAATTGCCTCTTTGGAGTGAACAAATTAATAAGATATTTTCTAAATTTCAAAATAACAAAGACAGAACGATGTCTGTAATGCTAAGTGCATCCCCTTAGTTGCAGGACATTGTGTCATGGACCACCTGAGCAATGACACATGGCGGCCGGTAGTCCGATTTGTACATCAATTCACCTGGCAACCTGTTAAAAGAAAGTCTTGCACATGACAAGCTTTCAATAAGACACTGACAAGATGGCCAGGAAGCCCCCTTAGCTGGCTTTTTCAGGTGTCCAGACATCTAGTCAACCTACCTCACCAACTCATCACCATGCTTACTGCAGTAAACCCAATCTCTTCCTTCCCCCCTGGAGATGGGAGAAGAGCCACTCACACGTTTGTATGGAATTCTCATTCCCCCTCGCTCTGTCCCCACATGGCGCTGTCCGTGTAATAAATAAACAAATCTTTATGTCACCCGGAAGTTCCTGGGTCAAATTACACAACTCGGACAATTTTGGGTCACTACAACCTTTTGTTTTTCTCTCCATCTTAAGCCTTCTGGGTGACCAACAGCTATCTACAACTCATGTTGCTGCCATATGCTGTTGTTCTGCTTCATCTTTCCAGTAAAGTTCAGTATTTTTCCCTAAAGTTTGGTTTATCAGTATCTCCAGCGTCTATCTCCAGCTCGGGTCACGATCCCAGGTCCTGGGATCAAGTCCCACTCTGGACTTCCTGCTCTGCAGGAAGCCTGCTCTGCCTCTGCCTCCCATCTCTTATGAATAAATAAAGAAAATCTTTAAAAATTAAAAAAAAATTTCTATCTTCCCACTTTTAAAGACTAATTCTAGGAATTATTGCTATAAATCCAAGTGTCCTATCTCTTTCTTAAAAAGTCTTCTCCAGGGAACCTGGGTGTCTCAGTTGATTAAATGTCTGACTCAAGTCATGATCTCAGGGTCATGGGATTGAGCCCTAGTGAGGCCTCTGCGCTCAATGGGGAGTCTGCTTCTCTCCTTTTCCCTTTGCCCCACCCCCCTACTCACATTTGCACACACGTGTTGTCTCTCTCTCTCTCTCTCTCAATAAATAAATAAACAAATCTTTAAAAAGTCTTCTCCAAAGGGAGTTTGAGAAATAGTCCAGTAAGGGACTGGAAGAAAATATTATAAGTTTTATTCATATTTCATGTCATTCATTTAACTGTTTAGCTTTTGCATGTCATTTATTATGTGCATAATACTTTAGTAGAGTAATAGAGTCTATAATTTATCAAAAATTTGCTTAAATTGGTGGTATGTCTGCAAATATTTTTGTATGTATGTATTTATGTATTTATTTATTTTTGTGAAAGAGAGGTGCACAGTAATAAAAGGAGATCACTGCTTCAGGGACCCAGATATTTCCCCAAGTCCTGTTTCCTTCCATTCCCTCTGGGCTTCATTAGACCCCCTTAACACCAATCTTGTCCCTAAAACACGCCCTCTGCAGCACCAAGTTCGAATGCTTAACTCGGGCCATCACTGCAGGCTGTATTGGGATGACCTTAGGGAAAAGGGTGGTGGGTCTCACGGGTTTGCTGTGTCACCCCCATGAACAGTCCTTTGTTCTGAACAGCTAGTGCAGCCCACGTTTGCAATCACAGGCTCTGGCACCAGAGTGGGCGTAGATCCCAGCTGGCCCCTCAGTAGCAATATGGCTTTGGGAAAGTTGTGTCATTTCTGGCCTAGACTTAAGGCTCATCCATAACGTGGAGGAGAAGACAGTGTGACCCTCAGTGGGCTGTTGAAAGGATCACGAGATGGTTCGACTCAGGTGCTCTGAGGTACAGTAGGCCCATAGTAGAACAAAAAGTTGTTTTATTGATCTTATAGTTACTATTACTCATACTAACAAAACTGATCATTTGAGATGATTTTCAAGCGAATTGTCTTCGCCTGGATTTCTAAGATTAACCTGCTTCAAAATGAATTCTGCTCTACTGTGGAAAACGAGCTAACCAGCAGGTTTCTTCTGCGTCTTTTCTGAACTTTTTAGGATCCTCTCTAGAGAAAGGTTCTAAAGGAAGGCAAAGTGCAGAAATACTCTTGCTTCAAAGGATGTGTAGGAAATGATTAATTTTGCCAAAAAACAGTGCCTTGAACATAAAAGATGTTTGACGAAGCTCACTGTAGACAGTGTATCCCTCCAGGATTCATAAGTTGAAAACTCAATGTCCAAAGGGACATAACTAGGAGATGGGGTCCTTGGGAGATGTTTAGGTCATGAGGGTGGAGTCCTCATGGGCGAGATTAGTGTCTCCATAAGAGAGACCCCACAGAGATCCCTCGCCTCCTCCACCTTAGAGGTTATAGGGAGAAGATGGTCATCTGTGACCCAGGAAGTGGGCACTTGAACAGACATGGAATCTTCCAGGGTCTTGATCGTAGACTTCCCAGTTTCCAGAACTGAGAGAAATAAGTATATCTTTAAAGCACCTAGTTTATGGTGCTCTTGCTACATTAGCCCAAACTAAGATAAAGCTTGTCTCTTATACTGAAAAATAACACAAATGTTAACAACAATTAAAAAAAGGAACATTGTGGCCAATGACATGTAATGAACATCATCTCTCCTCTACAGAGCCAAGAGCTTAATTAATTTCGGGCAACTCAGTAGAGTATGATTAAACCAAAGAGCAGCAAGATGTCTAAATGCTCAAGTCCTCTGCCTCCTACTTTTCTGCCAAAATAAAAGAAAAGCCCTAGGCTGGTTTTGGTTGCCACCAAGCACAAAACAGCCAAATTCCAAATTAGAAAGCTCTGGGGTTTAATTGTGGATGTATGGAATTACATAGAAGCTCTCTTTGATCATTCCAAAGGATGTTTCCCTCAAAGGTTACAAATACATCTCAGCCTACCAACCATCTCAGGCCTACCACAAAAATTATATATATACACTTTTAGCATTTTAAAATGTGTCTAAATTTCAGTTTCGGATCCAGTTTTGACTATTGTTATGGGCTTAGTTGGATGCCCCCAGATTCCTACGTTGACGTCCTAACACCCAGCATCTCAGAATGTGGCAGTATTCAGAGACCGGATTTTTAAAGAGGTGATACAGGGAAAACGAGCTCACTGGGGGTGGGCACCAAGCCAACAGGACTGGTGTGCTTACAGGAAGAGGAGATTAGGACACAGACAATACAGACTGAAGGACAATCGTTTGAAGACAGAGTGGAGAACACAGCTATCTGCAAGCCAAGGAGAGACATTTGAAGAATCGAACCCTACTGCCACCTTGATCTTGGACTTCCAGCACCTAGAACCATGAGAAAATAAATTGTATGTTGCCTAAGCCACCCGCCTGTTGATATTTTGTTTACGACAGCCCATGACTCAGAAATTTGAGGACCCCCCCACCGCCAGACTTTATCCTGAAGTTCTGTTTCAGCTTCAGGGGCTTGTGTAATACTACTGTATCAAGGAGGGAGGCTCCTGCCATTCCCCGCACTGGGTCATTGAGACACTGCACAGCTGTCCCCAAGGCTGGCTACATAATTTACAAGCCCCATGCAAAATGAAGATATAGGGACCTTTGGGCAAAAACAGGGAGGAAGTGTTTGTTAAAGGTACTAAAATAGAAAGCTCATTTCCTCCATGGTCTGTCTTCTGAAGGGGCATGGCTGCTGTTTTCTATTTGCATTTAATGTCATTCCAAGCAAATAAAATTTTTAAAATGTGATTATGTGTCGGGAGCCAGTACAGGAGGCCTACTATAAGAGCTATAAGGGACTGAATATGATTGGCTGTTCATTTAGGTCCACTCACGCGGGAGGTGCATGAGCACTGCGGTGATTGGCTAGGCGGGCTAAGCTTCCGGTGTATATATGCTTGAATGTACTTGTAGAGGGGCGGGCCCGCTGGGAGCCAGGCCTCGCCGCGCTGCGCCGGCGGAGGGGGCCGCAGCCCGGACCATGGTGGCGGGCGCCGAGGGGCGGCATGCGGCCGCCGGAGGCGGCGGTGGCGGCACCCGAGCTGGGCGGCAGGAGCTGCGTGCTGTGCTGCGCCAGAGGGGGAAGAAGATAAAAAGAAGCCATTAAAGAAGTTTGCCTCCACGCGTGTCTCCGAGTCATTCTTGCGGGCCGAGAGCGACAATTATGGGCATGATTTTTGCCATTCATCTTCGCAGGATGCAATGTCAGTGTTAAATAATTCACGCAGGGATTCCACAGCTGGGGCACACCCACGTGCCCTCTTCTTATCAGAACCGTGGAAATCCTGCACAAGACCAGCTCTGCCATCTTTACCTCACCTGGGGACTCACACCTGTTCCACCGACCCTGCCGCCCTCGGCTTCCTGATGAGTAAGGAACTTGACAGGATCAGGAGCCAGGGGCTGCCTTTCTTTCCCTTCCCTCCTAAGTCACCACTTCCAAGGCTTGGCTAACACAGGGAGGTGACATGAGTGAGAAAGGACAAGACAGGGTTCTGGGCTGCTCACAAGAGGCCACTGCCACCTGCCGGTGCTCAGAGCAAGCTCTGGTCTGTAGGGAAGGCGAGCTCCGGTTGACTCAGTCATAGACATCACGTGGTCAGCGAGTCTCGTTGACCACCACACACGAGCTGTCCATTTCCATGCTGTGCTCACCGGGCAGGGCGAGCAGTACATGCAAATGAGGAGGCAAGGAATGGTGGATACCCACAGTGGGCTGTCCCCTCCGCTATGTACGTGCTCCACTGTCCCACCTGTTATGCCCCAATAATGGGTCCATGATTAAAAGAGCGAGACTGATACAAAACGAAGGTCAAACAAAGCTTTATTTCGCACCAAGCATCAAGAATCAAACTGACCAGCCAGGGCCGCTTCTCTTACAGAGAAGTCGACCCCTCTCTCCTTTACAGACTAGCTTTTAAGGGCAAAGGCCATGCGGTTGGGCCTGGCCATGCACAGGTGGCCAATGAAATTGTAACACACAGAGAGAGCTGCACAGTGATGCTAGGTGACCAATTGAATTACAACTTACCTTTTAGTAGACATTTGACCTAGCTTATCACCTTGGTTAGGATTGGCGCCCAAAAGACTCACAAAGGGCGGGACACATACTCCTTGGTAGCTAGGGAGACAGTATGCAACCCTCCACTGATCAGATGTCTTTACCTGGCCTGACCCACCCTTGTATTTGGGCTTTGTTACCTGAGGTTGATTTCCTGGACTTGATTTTAAGTAAGTCCCCTGGGAGAAGGGGAGCAGGGACAGCTTAAGGGTTAAACAACAAGGTTATTGTGTAACCTCAATGGAAGCCTCTGGCTAAAATATAAAAATATAAAATAGGTCCTTACACCATCCACTTCGCTCAAAAAACACAAAGTCAAAAATAAAACTGAGTAATTCCTAGACAGTGCGAGAGAAGCACACTGACTTCACCTTAGAACCCTTCTGAGGGCGGTGCTTGGCGGGGGTAGGGGCGTGTGTGGGTGCTGGGGGTGGATAATGGGACCTCTGAGGGTGTGGCCCAAAGGGCAGGGTCCTTTGGGAAGGGGCTTTCTGGGGGAGGGGCCCTTCTGGGAGCAAAGCCCTGGGTGGGGGTGTTCCCTCTGGGGGCAGGGCTGGGAGCAACCCCAGAAACCTGGCCCACAGAGAAGCTGGTCCTGTCTCTCCCTCGGCCCCCTTTCCCCAGGGACCCCTAGGCTTTGGAGACTAAAGTCAAAATTAAAGCCATATGTCTAAATGGTTCATACTGTGGTTGGGTAGTGTTTTTAACATATTAATTGACTGGTTTTTCTCAGTATTTGTCAAACCTTTCCCAACTCAAGGCAGCAGCACAAGGCTGGCCCTTCAGTTGGGTCAAGCTGTTTGGTGATTCTCTGTAAAAACCCACCCTCTTGCGCTGCTCAGGGGGGCAGTGTTGCGTCCTAGGATAAACATAAATATATATCAAATGTGTTTACAAATTATATGTATACATTCAATTTTATGTTTACATATATATGTATAAAATAAAAATAAAAATATTGTTTAAAATGCTGTTTTGCGGGGCGCCTGGGTGGCTCGGTGGGTTAAAGCCTCTGCCTTCGGCTCAGGTCATGATCCCAGGGTCCTGGGATCGAGCCCCGCATCGGGCTCTCTGCTCAGCGGGGAGCCTGCTTCTCCCTCTCTCTCTGCCTGCTTCTCTGCCTACTTGTGATCTCTGTCTGTCAAATTAATAAATAAAATCTTAAAAAAAAATGCTGTTTTGCGGGGAACCTGAGTGGCTCAGTCCTTAAGCGTCTTCCTTACACTCAGGTCATGATCTTAGGGTCTTGGGATTGAGGCCCACATTGGGCTCCCTGCTCAGCAGGAAGCCTGCTTCTCCCTCTCCCACTCCCCCTGCTTGTATTCCTGCTCTGTCTCTCTGTCAAATAAATAATTTTTAAAAAAGAAATACTTTATTTAAAAAAATAAGTAAAATGCTATTTTGCCTTCTATCCTGGTAAGATGGAACACATTCCTAACAAGAGATCTTCCTTGACTCCGTGATAAAAATTTAACATTGTCTTAATGAATCCTCACAACACCCGCCCCCCCAACCCTTCTCAGATGTTACAATTAAGGTTCAATGAAGTCTAAACACTGGGCCTGAGGTAATATACCCAGTATGGGGCCTCTTGCCATAGTCTAGCAGCCCAAATTGGGGGCGAGAGTGTTTGAGTGTCGTTGGCCAAGATGAAAAAGCTGAAAGATGAAAAGAAGGGTAGTCTTGCTTTTTGGCGCAAAAAAAGAGGATTTAGAAAGAAAGAGACCTGTCGCCCAACGGAGGAGGCTCCCTCCCCACTGATCCCGGCTGGGCAGGAGTCAGAGCAGAAGGGAAACTCCCATCACCAAGGAGAATGGGCTTCTCCTTCATACAAAAGCATAGGATCCCTCTCACCTGATATGTTTCTGTCCCATAGTTGTCCCCCTGTTCCTGCCCCATAATAGCATTCTCAGGAAATGGCTGAGAGTGAAAGACCCCTCTCCCCTTGCTAAAGGCTTGCTTAAGTAACCTGATGTCCCCACAGCACCCCCTCTCCCCTTCCTGAAGGCTTGATTGTCCCCATAGCCGGATGGCAACACATACCAGGATGTCTATTGTCTGTGATCACCCGGTCTGTCAAAAGAAAAGACAAATGAGGAATAGAGTGTACCTGGGACTCTCCAGAGTGCTGAGCCAAGGCCCACCAGAACAAACTGTTGTGTCCTTGCCTTAAACCCAGTGGCTGACAATGCTTGATTTAAATTTACCAATCAGATTCCTGTAACCAAGCATCTGCTTCTGTAAGCTTGCTTCCCGCCACCCCAACCCTGCCCTATATAATCTGCTCCCCAACTTAGCCCGGCGCGCTCAGCCCACAAAGGCTGATGTGTCCGCAGGCGCCTGTGTAACCAATAAACCTCTCGCAATTTGCATCCAGTGGAGGCGTGCTGTTTGATTCTTGGGTGCGGCTCCAGGGTCTTTCACCCCCAGATGCCCGCACGGGGGAGGGGCAGGCAGGATGTGCAGCGAGATGCCCATGGGACTGTAGGAGGTGCTGCAGTTCTTCAAGTTGGCGTAGCCAGCCACCAGGCTGCCCACCTAGCCCTGCCTCTGCCTCTTTGCTTAGCAAAGAGCCTCTTTTCCCCTGTCTCTCTGCCACCCTCTCTGCCTGACTGTAAAAGGAAGAAATAAAATCTTAAGAAAGAAAAGTTATTAAAACAACCCTCAATATTCTTATTGTTCCTTGGGACCCCATGGGTCAGCATGGTATTTTTCCTTATTGAATGGAAGGAATTGGTTGATTGATTTACAGATTTGACAGAAAGAGAGAGACAGTGATGACAAGCAGGTGAAGTGGGAGAGGGAGAAGCAGGCTTCTTGCTGAGCACAGAGCCCCAGGCAGGGCTTGATCCCAAGACCCTGGCTTCAGGACCCCAGCAGAAAGCAGATGCTTCACAATGAAGCCATTCAAGTGCCCCACTCCGGGAATCAATCAGGCGCCCCTGGCGGTGGGTGGAGGGGCAGGCAAGACCTGCAGGGAGATCCCATAGAGACTGTTGGAGCTGCTGCAGGGCTTCAGGCTTCACTTGGCCAGGCACCAGCCATCGGACCCTGCCCTGCATCTGGCTCTTTCCTTAGCAGGGAGCCTGTTTTCCCTTCTCTCTCTGCCTGTCTCTCTCCCTCCTTCTCCTCTCTGTCTGTCAAGGGAAGAAAGAAAATCTTAAAAAAAAATTCATCAAACAAACCTCCATAATCTTGTTCATTAGGACTCCATGCGTCAACATTTGATTTTTGCTTCTTGAATAGAAGGAATTAGTTGATTGATTGACGGATTGGACAGAAAAACAGAGACAGTGAGAGAGGGAGCACAACTGGAGCGGGAGTAGAAGCAGTGGAATTGGGAGAGGGAGAAGCAGGCTTCCTGCTGAGCAGAGAGCCACAGGCAGGGCTTGAGCCAAAGTCCGTGGCCTCAGAACCTCAGCAGAAAGCAGCCATCCAGGTGCCCCACTCCATGATTACATCCGTTTTTCAGGATTCAATCCGTTAGAATAAGCAACACTCTTTGGGGTCCTTCTCCTCTGGGTTAACACTTTGTGTTTTCCTGGGCTCTTTTGTGATTACTGAGGATTTTACGAATCTGTTCATGTGTTTCTTGGCTGATGGTTTTCTCCTTGGGATATTTCTGTTCAAGGATTTTCATTGTTTTGAAGTTACCTATTTGCAAATACCATTTGATAGTTACCTACATATCCTTCTTGATTCCTAATCTGTAATATTCAGGGGTGAACAGAGAGCCTCCACGTGTCCTTCCAGCTTTAAAAGTCAGTGAATGGTAAAAAGCAGGGCTCACAGGGTCAAAAGAGCAAAGAGCAAAGGCTGATGCATCCGCAGGCGCCTGTGTAACCAATAAACCTCTTGAAATCTGCATCCAGGGGAGGCGTGCTGTTTGATTCTTGGGTGCGGCTCCAGGGTCTTTCAAGAGATACATTCAACTTGCAGAATTATAGCAAATAAAGTAATCTTTGACCCATCCTGGTAGCTTCTGATTACTGGGAGGGGCCAAGCCATCCTAGGGCAAGTGCACTCATTTCAAGAACCAGTAAAATGACTCCAAGAGTATCATAAAGGCTAGTGATCATGACTGGTCCAGAAATATTTTTGGGAGTTCCTTTTAACATCCCTCCCATCATTTCTTCTCATCTCCAAGGGAATGGTACTTAGGTATTCTGAAAGAAATATGCATGACTAGTAAACTGTGTGTGACCCCGCCACCTAATTCATCCCTCACCAGCAATTAACACTGATGGTTTGAAGGATGGCTACTCTCCTGGCAGGGCAAGAGCTGAAGCAGAATGTATGGGGCGAGGCGGCTCTTCTCCCTGGATATAAATAATTAAACCCAGTAGCCACCCTTCCTGCCTGGCCACTGTCATTTAGGTATGGCTGATTATCCCTAAATGGGAATGAGATGGGGGCGGGGGTGGGGGAGGGAAGTAGGTGATGGTCAAAAAAACTACAGTAGCTGCCACTGAGGGTCCAACCTGGCATTAGACTGAGTTCAAGTCCTGATTCCATCATATACGAGCTGTATGAACTCGGAAAACTGAATTCAACTCTCAAAGCATCTGCTTTGCCCCCCCCCCCTTGGAGTGAGAATAGTCAGTAGTATTGACTTCACAGGGCTTGTTAGGAGGATTAAATTAGATACTGTTCATTTAGCACAGTTCCTGGCCTATAGAAGGCACACATAAAAGTTGATTATCGTTTTTATAGACCTCCAACTTTAAGCCTTCTATAAAGAACCGAATGATATCTCTGAAAAATACCAACTGCCTACAAGGTTGTAGGGAAAGTGGTATCTATGTTGACCTGATTAGAAAAAAGTGGAAAATCTCTCTTGTTTAAGCCTTGTTGAAAATTTTCTAAACTCTGTCCGCTCTTCTGCTTTAGTAATTAGAACAAACGTTGGAGATTCGTGGTTTTCTGATAATTGAGTTACTTGTTGTAACGCAGGGCAATTCAACATTAGTGTTTATTTTAAAAATTACCGCAAATGAAGATAAATGGTGAGACGTGCACTAAATTTGATGAAAATCCTGATGTAAGTGTTTCTTCATGGGATTCTCTCTCTCTCTCTTTTTTCTCCTATGATCTGAGAGCGGATTACATTCTACTTGGGTGATGGCTCAGGTCAAATGTGTGGTTTTGCAGCTGCCTAGCCTTTCACAGACAATCTTGGAAGAACCATCATTGTCTCTGTAAGAAAACGGAGGGAAAGATGTGATTTTAACACTCAGCTTACAACAGTTCAACAATTTACCAATGTGAATTTAGAAACACTGAGCAGGTCCCCCTTCTAGTAAGGAATATCTCTCCCGTTTTCTTATAATAACTGAGTTTCTACAACTGAGCAATCTACTCTTTTGTGTAAAACAGCTTCCCAGGATTGTTTCTCCTTTAATCGCAAGTGAACTTTGGGGATGGCACTCAGATCCCTTTCTTTTACTGGACAACTGTGGAGCAGGGGTTGGGTGTGTTTCAAGAGGGAAAATATCCACAAGGGGACAGAAAAAGAACATAAATGTACAAAATCCCATTTTCCAAGAATGTAAAAAGCTAACTTCCAGGGGAGCCTGGGTAGCTCAATTGTTAAGCATCTGCCCTTCGGCTCAGGTCATGATCCCAGGGGCCTGAGAATCCAACCCCGCGTCGGGCTCCCTTCTCAGCGGAAAAACCTGCTTCTCCCTCTCCCACTCCTCCTGCTTGTATTCCCTATCTCATTGTGTCTCTGTCAAATAAATAAATAAAATCTTTAAAAAAAAAAAGCGAACTTCCAATATGTATTTTTTTCCTTTGCTCTAAATATCTCAATGTTCACTTGTTGAAAGCAATTGATTGAAGCTCTGGGAAGAAATGGTAGATTGAAGCACTCATCAGAGTTGTTTGTGCTGCTTTGCAGGGGTCTGGCTGCACTAAATTATTTCAAGAAGTATTAATTATCTAAGTCACTCAGAAGAAGCCATTTACCTATTTCATTTTCTTTTTCTTTTTTGAAGAGAATCTTTTTTTTTTTAAAGATTTTATTTATTTGTCAGAGAGAGAGAGGGAGCGAGAGCGAGCACAGGCAGACAGAGCGGCAGGCAGAGATAGAGGGAGAAGCAGGCTCCCTGCTGAGCAAGGAGCCCGATGTGGGACTCGATCCCAGGATGCTGGGATCATGACCTGAGCCGAAGGCAGCTGCTTAACCAACTGAGCCACCCAGGCGTCCCCCTATTTCATTTTCTGTGGTTCTTGATCCTTCCCCCAAATTCTCACAGGCCTCCGCAGCTGGCACAGAGTCCACTCCCATAACTATAATCCCTGTCCCATACTCTCACCTCCATCATACATCATACATACCTGATAAAACCCCAACTTGGTAAAAACCCAACCCTCTGTCCACCCTACGTCTGCCCCTGGCAGCTGAACGTGGTTGGTGAGAAAAGCAACGATGCTGGAAGCTTTCACATTAAATTCTTTTTTTTTTTAAAGAGTTTATTTATTTATTTGACAGAGAGAGATCACAGTAGGAGAGAGGAAGGGAAGAGATCATAGAGAGAGAGGAAGGGAAGCAGGCCCCCTGCTGAGCAGAGAGCCCGATGTGGGCCTCTGATCCCAGGACCCTGAGATCATGACCTGAGCCGAAGGCAGTGGCTTAACCCACTGAGCCACCCAGGGCCCCCTGTAATTTCACTTCTATATGGAATCTAAAAAAAGAAACAAGTGAACAGACAAAAAAAAAAAAAAAACAGAAATAGACTCTTAAATACAAAGAACAAACTGGTGGTTATGGGAGGGAAGGTGGATGGGGGATGGGTGAAATAGGTGAAGGGGATTAAGAGGTACAAATTTCCTGTTATCAAATAAATAAAATAATTTCCTGTTCTCATCTGGAGATGAAAAGTACAGCATTGGGAATATAGCCAATGATATTATAATAAGTTTATATGGTGACGTGATGATATACTTACTGTGGTGATCACTGAGTAATGTATAGAATTGTCAAATTACTATGTTGTACACCTGAAACTAATTTAACATTGAATGTCAGCTATATGTCTAATAATAATTTTTTAAGTGCAGCATGACAGAAGCTCTGGGTGGCTCAGAGGAACATATTGTGAGAAAAATCTGGGCAATGAAATCTTTCAGTTAGAAAGTAAATAAAAGTAGTGAGATTTTTAATGTGAGGTTTGGAAAAACGTTAACCAAAAATTTTAACTTTTATTTTTATATATGCATTAAGGCTATACATGATAAAAATCTGTCTAAATACTTACCAAAGAGTTTCTTGAATACATTTTAATTAAAATATTAATGAAAAGAAAACATTGTATCATAGTTTGAATGGTAGCATTTTTTGTTTCTTATTAAACTATACCAGGAAAGGAGGCCAAGACTCAATGAAATATGGCTATTATCCCCAGTTTCACAAGAGCATGAACCTCTCTGGCTTAACAAAGCCTAAGGAATCTACTACAGAAATGGATTGTTCTTACTACCCTGGAGCCTTTTGTGCAGACTATAAACCAAAAGCTCAATATTAATCTTAAAATTAATTATATTACAAAGTTGTATTATTTGGAAGATGTGTTTAAATGACTCAAAGTTAAAAGATCTCAGTATAATGCTGGTTCTATAATTATCCTCCCAGACAACAATACTTGTAAAACTTAATGATGTAGAACCATAATCATAGCATCGAGGAGGTTGCCAAGCAGATGTTAAAGATTTTGGTTTTTGTTTTCCAATTGTTTTCTTCCCTTTTCTCCCCTCCTTTCACAAGGAGAATCAGCCACCTGTTTTTAAAGGCTGAAGTATTTTTACTGTTCTTGGTCGGAAACATTTGCTTAAACAAAGTAGCACTTGGTTGCTAAACCCTTGATTCTAAATGGACATAGCCATCTCATTTTTGTTGGGCCAGGGTTTGGATAACAATTTGATTTTCCAGTCTGTTTCTTTTGTGGCCATATAATCCTCTCCCAGTGTTGCATGCTCTGTGAGCTACAAGCACTTGAGAGCTCATAAGCACAAAGACTCTAAGGTTTCTTTGGGATTAGCACCATACAAATGCAGATTTGGGACAATGGAAGACTGTGTCCATCCTTGTAACTGTTACTGCTCTACTTCCTGCTTCCTCTGGGTAGCAAAGCAAGCCACTGTTTTTAAAATACATGCTCACTGTAGCCGCTGACTTTTTCATTGGCTGCCTGGAGAAGAGAAGGAGTTCTTGCCTATGTATTTCAGTGTTTTGATCCCTTTCAATTATTTTTTTAAAATATATATCATTAAATTTTACAGGAGTATTACAGAATTCCTAATTGCAGAATTTGAACTTGAGCTACGCAGTCTTACATTTCGTCTTCAATCTATGTGTCATTGACCTTTTTAAGTCTAATTACCTGTATGAACTCTCTTCAGAATCTTTCCCTGGTTAACAGTATAGAGAACTGCTGGAAACCAGTTCTTTTCTGTGACACAATTCTTCCAACGGAGTTGAAATGCTTTGCAAACAATTTCACGTATATCAGCCAATTCATATACAAAGCAATGTCATGTGAATCCTTTCCTTTTTATATATCATCTTTCAGTGATGATCAGGAATTCATGCTGGTACAGACACTCTGGTTTGGGAGGAGGAAACAGGGGCTTGCGAGGGGAGGGCGAGAGCAGAAGCTGCTCACCTGCTGTTAGAACTGACCATAGCTGGTGGTCCCAACATCTTCACCCTTTATGCACCTGCATCCTTTATGCATGAAATAGCAATATGCCTTTCCCTTTCGTGTAATCCTTATTTAGTTAATACCCAGTAGGATTTGCAAGCCCTTCACATCTCTGTGGATTTATTTTATTTCAGAGTGCAAGTGACTTTATGGCCCAATTACCATCATTGTAACTGAAAGACCCGTGGATCCCCTTACCCAAGAATTCAACACTGCCACAGGATGCAAACAGCAAGAGGTTCTTTATTGTATTGCAGGAGCCTGCGGGTGGTCAGCGCGCGCCTGAGGGTGGTCAGCGCGGGCCTGGGGGTGGTCAGCAGCTCCTGCTAGCTGAGCACACCAGGCTGGGGTGGTGCAGGATTTTTATAGACAGGTACAAACAAGTTTTGGGTGGGGCGGAGCTGATTGGCTGATAATTTGAACATTTGAAAAAAAGGCATACTTGGTGTTAGTGGATTGGCTTTGGAGGACCCGCGCGCGCGAAGAAAAAGGCGGGAAGGGGGAGTGAGGAGGGGGAGTTGGACCTTATTACTCAGCAGAGAAGCATCCTGCCTACTTGACTATGCGGCCCCCTGCCTACGTGACCATGCGGGCCCCCTGCCTATGTGACTATGCCTCGGCTATTAGCAGAAGGTATCTTGTTCAAACAGGAGACAAGTGTCACACCCTAAAAGCCAAGCGGTTACAGAAAGACAAAAGAGCAGTTAAATTGGTCAACAACTGGGGGAAGGGTCTTTCATTGCAAGGGGAGGAGGGGTATTCTTGCACAAGCGGTTACGAGAAGGCAAAAGAGCAGTTAATTAGTTAACAACTGGGGGAAGGGTCTTTCATGACTTATTGCATTATTGTGGGAGAGTGAGAGGAGCAAGAAATGCCTGATCATGTGTATCGTCATCAACGGAATGAGTGCCACACACTCCTGGCCAAGGCAGAGGGATGGATGAAACCTTTCTGACCTATCGTTTATCAGAACACTGAAGCCTGGGTGATTGTGCCGTATTTTAACAGACAAGTGTGTCAAATGTATGGGTGAAGATGTTGCAATGGTGCTGTTAGAGTAATTAATATTGGGAAGGTAATGAATATTTTGAGTTTAAAGATGTCAAAGGTCAAAGACGGGAGAAATGACTAAGATCGGATGTTGACTGCCTCAAATTACAGGGGTATTGAAGCGAGACTGAGTCACCACCTGACCCCAGGAATGAACCGGCAAGGCGGGCTCCTTATTAGAGCAAGGCTCCCAGAAGCCAGATAGCCCTTGTGCTTGCAAGAGCTCAAGGCACAGCCGCCTGTGGAGCACGGAAGCAGCAGCAGCCACAGCAGCCGCGGGAATAGTGACCCTCGGGCCCGGCGCCTACCTGGAATTTCCGCAGCGCCTGGTTCAGAACCACAGGGGCGGACAGCTCCCCGCCGCCGCCGCCGCCGCCACCGACTGCGGAAGGGGACCGAGAGCGCGGGCTTCACGCTCGTGAGCCGGCTGGGGCGGGGGGAAGACCGGCTGCGCTCCCCCCCACAACCCCCGACACCCACTCGGTTCCTCCCTTCCCCCTGCGGGGCCGCGCGGGGCCTGCGGGTGGCCATCCCGGGACACACGTCCCGCAGGCCTGGAAGCCACCGGCCGCCCTCCCCCTTGCCGCCGCCGCCGCCGCTGCTCTCCTCGCCCCGCTCGGTCGAGGGGTGTGGGGCGTGCCCCGCGCGGACCCCGCCCCGGCCTGCTCCCCATTGGTCGGCGAGCCGGACGTGCGAGGAGGCGGGGTCCGTCTCTGGCTGCTAGCGCCCGGGAAGGTCGGCCAGGGAGCGTGGGGTGCCGCGGGAGGGCGCGCGGGGACGCAGCGGGCGCCGAGGAGACGCAGCGGCGGCGGTAGCGGCAGCGCCTGGGCCCGGCTGCAGCCCCTGCATCCCGCCCGCGCGCCCTGCGTCCCGCCGCGGCCTGCAGCCTGGGGCGCCCGAGCTCCTAGGGCGCTTCATCGGGTGCTGGGCCCGAGGCGGCCAAGACGGCGGGCCGGCCGTGCGCGGGGCGGCGGGCGCTGTGCTGCGGGCTGCGCTGTTGGGGGGCGGCGGGCCGCGGCGCGGGCCGGCCCGGCGCGTAGGGCTGGGAGGCGCTGTGGGCGGCGGGCGCGCGGGCGGCGGCCGAGGCCTTGGCCGAGGTCGGCGGGAGCGCGCGGAGGAGGGCGCCGGCGCTGCTCGAGGCGGCCCGCGCGCCCTACGAGAGCCTGCACATCTGGGACAACGTGTTCGGCGAGTCCGGCCGGGACAGCGGCGGGAACCCCTTCTACAGCACGTCCGCCGCCTCGCGCTCCTCCTCGGCCGCCTCCTCGGACGACGAACACGAGCGCCCCGGCCCCCCGCCGCCTCCCGGCGCCACCGAAGCGCAGGAGTCCGACGAGGACGAGGCCAGCGCGGGTTGGAGTGCCACGCTGCGGGACCGCCCGCACCCGCGCTTCGAGGACACTGGCGGTAAGGCGCGGCCCGCGGGGGCAGGGGCGGCCTGGGGAGGCGTGAGCGCGGGGCCGGGAGAACTCCAGACGCTCCGCGGGCGGGCTGCTCGAGGTCAGCTTTTCGCGTCAGCACACAGATGGGGCGCGGGCAGCGGGGATTTGAAGTGGGAGAATCAATCTGGTTGCGTGGTGGTGGTTGGTTTGGGCCGCTGCGACTAACCCGCGGATGGAGAGGATGAGGCGGAGGCCCAGGCGGCACCCTGCCGCTGGCAAGGACCCAGAGGGGGGCCTTCCCTCCCTTGCTGGGAGTGTCCAACCCAGTCACACCTGTGGGGTTGCTCGTTAGGGGTGCGTTTGAGTTAGGTTCCTAAAGCCCGATGCAGCTTGTGTGTGTGTGTGTGTGTGTGTGTGTGTGTTGCGGGTGGGGGGTGCGTAAATCGTTTTGTGTGGATGGCCCCAGAGCAGCGTTACCCAGGTGCCAGGGGTGGGGCAGCCAGCCTTGGGAGGGAGGCCCAGTGCGAGCCGGGATGTCTTCACTGTCTCGTGTTTTCTCCAGTGAATCTGACCAACTTTGTCCATGCCCTTCAGGATTACTTGCTCAGAGCAGAGAAGAGTGAGAGGACCAGTTAGCAGCGTTAAGCTGTCTGCTCTCGCTCCAGAAGGCACTTGTGTGTTCTGCTTACCGACACAGTCATGGTCAAGCCGCTGATATCTGGAGGTCGCAGGCCTGCTGGCAGTTGTGGCTGCTTGAAGTCCTCCTTTACTGCCTTCTTTTTGGGAAGGTAATTCTGACACGTCTCTGCTTAGTCTGCAGAAGCTCTGCAGCCTCTGCCCTCTGGGAGAGGTGGAGACCAGCCAGCAGTCCCACCTGTCCCCTGATGCTTTCTGTTCCTTGCTCGACAGCCTTGCTCGGCAGGCCCTTGTTTCTGCACACCATTTTCTTGTGTTGAAGAGTGTGCAACCAGTGTTGTGGAGGACCAGGGAGTGGCCATACTGGACCCAATGCCGCTCTCCCTGTGGCTCTCCATGATTGTTGTTCAACCATAGGAGGGCAGGCCAAAGGGAACCCTGGCTGGTGCCTGGGCTTGGATCTGGACCTTGTGCCACAGCCTGCTGGTAGGCTGATTGGGTTGGCTGGACTCTCTCAGCAGGGACTGGTCTGCAGACCTCCCACGGACAGGCTGCAGTGTGGACACCCTGAGCTACAGCTGGGCTCTAGGGTCCGAGTCAACTGTGCTGTGTTTTGGAATGGGTGAATTTAACATATTCTCATTTAGGCTTCAGTTCAGAGTTTCGGAATTTTGAAAGTCACATCACCCTGCATAAAAACCCCCATACATTTCCCAGAATGTCATAAGGGTTTCCAGCCCCAGATGGCTGTTTTCCATTCAATTAGCTCTTTAAGAATTGTACGTACCCAGAACTCTGGTTTGGCAGACTTGATGCTGTGAGTGCTGTGATCCAGTTTTTGCTCTTGGAACATGAGAGACATGTCCTCTTGTTTCCCTCCCTATCTGGGGAAAATAGGGGAATCGTGTTAGCTTAAGCCTGGTTATGACTAAGAGCCATGAGTGTTGGTCTGAGAAGGATGAGCGCACCTAAATACATTTTCAAGCAATATTATGTTTCTCAGTAACCTATACTTGGGAGAAATTCTGCATCAGAGCAATTTAATCTAGCCACTGCGGCACTTAAATGGTCATGAAGTTCAGGATCATTTGTCATTTAGCATCAGGTTCAAATTCTGCTTCCTTTGGATGTGCACTGAGCTCACATCTGGACCCGAGAATCACAGGCAGGCAGGTGCTTTAACCAAAGACATTTAGTGGTTATTGGATGGTATTTATACCCAATTTTGTTTTCCGGTTTTTTGTGGAAGCTTGCTTTTAAAATACAGCCCTAATGAAGAATTTCCTTTTCTTCTTGAAACAGTCTTTCCCTGTGGGAAATTCGGGGTGGTGGCGTAAGGGTGAGGTGGATGGTTTATTAAGCATGAGTTCAGATGGCCTGGAACAATGGGATATGATTTATGGGGTCTGGAAATAGATGCTGGGCAGAGAAAACCCTTGTGCCCCGCGGTGGGGGGAGAGAGATGGACGGGTTTGTTAAGAGTGAGAGCTGCACCCTGGCCAGTCTGAGAGCAGAGAGGCTCAGGCTCTGAGGTTTATTAAAGTGTCAAATATAACCCCACTTTCAAGGAAGGCAGCTTGGCCCTGTCTTCCATCTTTGTTCCCTGGTTCACTGACAGACGTCAGCAGGCCGGTGGGGTAGGAAAGGGTGGCAAACAGGACGGTGGCATTTGGATCTGTGATCAACCCTCGAATAGGAAAATCCGTAGCAGAAATGGCTGTTGCTGCTAGAAGCAGATGAGGTAAGCAAAGGACTTAGGGAACAGATTTCCTGCCTGCCTTCTGCTGCAAAAGCGTGTGTGTGTGTGTGTGTGTGTGTGTGTGTGTGTAGATAAGTGAATGTGTATGTGTTCATATGTGTCTTACACATAAATATGTATTGCTTGTGCTGGCTTGGGCTGGTTGGGGATTTTGGTTTTGGTTTTAAATTAGAGATCACAGGTGCTGTCTGGGAGTCCTGCTGATGCCCTAAAGTCCCTGCGCCAGAGAGAGGCATTGGCACTGGGCACCCCTGAGCTTGGATCTGCATCTGGAGTGCAGTAGGGAGGCACCTGGTGTCCAGCCGAGGGGAGGAGGGCAGGGAGGCAGAGGTGTTTCTGTGGTTCAGGTTGAGACTAGTCCGCGAGCAGCTCTTCTATTCTTCCAGTCTTCCCAGATTCTTCCTTCTGTTCTGTCCACGCATTTAGCTTCCTGGATCAGGTGCTCCAGAAGTGCAGCCAGCAGATAGGAGTGGAGGTACCCTCTCCCTCTCCTGCTTCCCTCTCCTCCCTGGGTTCTGGTTGTGCCTGGACATATGGGCCCCCTTGAGGTGATTTAAATACAAAGACCAGGGGCACCTGGGTGGCTCTGTGGGTTAGGGCCTCTGCCTTTGGCTCGGGTCATGGTCCCAGGGTCCTGGGATCGAGCCCCGCATCGGGCTCTCTGCTCAGCGGGGAGCCTGCTTCCTCCTCTCTCTCTTTCTCGGCTTGCTTCTCTGCCTGCTTGTGATCTCTGTCAAATAAATAAATAAAATCAAGAAAAAAATAAATAAATACAAAGACCATGCTTGCCCGGCTGCCTCTTAAACCCTGTCTGAAGGGAGGGTCATCCTGGAAGCTGGAGATGCGTTCTGGGACCCCAGGGTCCAGAAACTTCTCCTGATCAGACTTACAGTTCTCCCTCTAAAATAACCCCCTCAAGCTGTCAGCCTCACCTGCCCACTGTGTAAATAACTGACACAGCATGCGGGCTCACTCCTTGGAAGCAGCAAGAAATTCAGGACCTGCTGCTTTCTGGGCTTCTGCCCTTTTCATTTCTCATTCCGAGCAGTCTTGTGACTCCTTCCCTCTGAGAAGGCAAAGGAACAGGCAGATTCCCAGATGCTCAGGGGCCCCTCTGTGTTTGACTTTGTCGGTGGTTCCTTTGCCCTGGCTGGTTGGATTCTGAACTGTTTGCTTTTTCTCTTAGAGGGACATCCTAAGAGTGTTTTCTCTGTGTACCGTGTCAGCAACCCTCGGTAATCATTCAGCAGGGAGGTGTGACCTTGAGAAGCTGAAGACGACCGTAGGGCTTTGGAAATTAACACGGTTAAATGTTTTATCTTAGGGTTTGTTGTTGGTTTAATGGGCTTAAAGTCTTTTTTAACTGAAAATTAAGAGGAGAAACATCTTAAAGCTACAGTTAAATGTATACGCTCGTAATGGGTTTGTGAGCTGAGGTACCTGGGCCCTCGTCATTGGTGTCCACAGTGAGCCCTTGCTCCCAGCTTTAGCTGGCATTCGGTGGCTCTGGGAGGAGCTGGACGTCTGGGCGAGCGACAGGGTATGCCTTATGCAGTGCTCCCTAATAGTCAGCCACGTACCCCTACCACACAGAATTCAGAGAAGGGAGCTTCCTGGAGGGAGGTGGTGTTCAGGCTGTGGGCTTGACGGTGACCACAACCAGCGGGCCCCAGTCATAGCGTTCCATTTCATAACCACGCCAAACCTTTGCGAGTACTCCGAGAGAGCCGCGATCACCTCCATTTCATAGAGAAACATGGTTTTGTCTGAGGCAATGAGATTACCTGGGGAAGTGGTAGCCTTCTCTCGAGAGAGACTTGATTAATCAGGGAAGGTCGTGTCTTTTTAGTTTTTTTTTTCTTTACAGCATCTGAAAACTTTTGCTGTCAGAAATACTTTCGTATTTTTACAGGGAATTGCTTGTAACTTTTTATCAGGGTGTACGCAGTTCAGTGAGGTCTAATGCATGTATGGATTTGGATTTGTGTAACCAATCTGCACAGTCGGATAAGAGACAGGAAATCTGGAATGTTATCTCTTTATTTAATCTGTCTCAGCCACTGTGATGAGCATCGATAGAGCGCTTCTGCAGGCAGCAGGGCTCTGAATCCATGGGGAATCTAGGGGTTGTGTGGGGTCTGGTACTCAGTTTGATTTTATTGATTTTATTTTTTTTAAAAGATTTTATTTATTTTATTTGACAGATAGAGATCACAAGTAGGCAGAGAGGCAGGCAGAAAGAGGGACGAGGAAGCAGACTCCCTGCTGAGCAGAGAGCCCGATGTGGGGCTCGATCCCAGGACCCTGGGATCATGACCTGAGCCAAAGGCAGAGGCTTTAACCCACTGAACCACACAGGCGCCCCTGGTACTCAGTTTTAGAGTTGAAAAATCACCTTTATTTTTAAGAAGTGTGATTGTGTATTTTTTCTTATTAATAAGTAATATATGTACATTTTAAGGAAAAAATGATACAATTTTAAGAAATACCATAATCCCTCATGACCTTAGCTAACCATAGTTAATCATATTTAGTATATTCTTCATATATCTTAGGTGTCACCTTGTTGGGTGACCTGCTCTTTAATTGTAATTAATATATTGTAGTCGTTTTCCATTTACATTTTTTTTTAAAGATTTATTTATTTATTTGACAGAGATTACAAGTAGGCAGAGAGGCAGGCAGAGAGAGAGAGAGGAGGAAGCAGGCTCCCTGCTGAGCAGAGAGCCCGATGCGGGACTCGATCCCAGGACCCTGAGATCATGACCTGAGCCGAAGGCAGCGGCTTAACCCACTGAGCCACCCAGGCGCCCCTCCATTTACATTTTTAAATGTCGATTTTAATGAGTCCGCGGTATCACACAGTTTCCTCTGGGTCGGTGTTTTTGCTGCCTCCCTCTTGTATTTGTTCTGCTGTGATAAATATTCTTGAAACCTAAGTCTGTGTGCACATCTGTAGCACAATCCTTAGCAGAAAATGACCGAAGCAGAATTGAATCAAGGACCCACTGTAAGGTTTTTGGTGTCTGTGGTGAAATAGGTCTCCAGAAACATATCTACAATGCTCCTGCTGGCTGCGCACCGAAATCCTTAGAAAGTCATGCTCGGAGGACCTGCTCCAGTGTGTGATTCCTGCCCGCTGGGGCTCTTAGAGGACCGTTGCCTTTGGTAAAGCTTGCTGAGGTGTAATACACACACACAGCACGTGAGTCCTAGCATGCGGCACGCTGTGTGTAACTACTACCCAGATGAGGATCAGGAATGTTCTGAGCAGACCAGAGGTTCCCTCCTGCTCCTTCCCAGTCAGTCACTACCTGCCCCCTGCTTCTCTTCCATCATCAGCGATCAAGTTTGCCTGTTACCTTGCTCTGGTGGTTCGGTTCCTCAGGACATCTGTGGATTCCTTCTTGTTGTCGCGTATGTGGCATCTTAAATTTCGTCACCGTGTGTTGTCTTCCATCATGTAGATACTGTAGTCGGTTATCCATTCTCCCATTAATGGTCTTTTACATGGCGTCCAGTTTGGGGCTTCTGAGGATAAGCTGCTTCAGACATTCTTGTGGTTTTGGCGGACAGACACATTTCCCTTGAGCATGTAAACCTAGGAAAAGGTTTGCCAGGTCCTAGATTAGATGCGGGTCTCCCCCTCTGCACTGTCGACCTCGTGGACTGGGTGATGTTTTGCTGAGGCCTGTCTTGTGCATGGCCAGATGTTGGCCGCCTCCATTTGGCCTCTCCCCACCAAATGCCCAGTGGCGCCCTTTCCTCCAATTACATCAACCAAACGTTTCTCCAGGCATTGCCATATGTCCCCTGGGGAGCCAAATCACCTGCAGCTGAGAAAAACTGCTTAATTTTTTTAAAATTTATTTTAAATTTATTTTTTGAAAAGATTTTATTTATTTATTTATTTGAGAGGGAGGGGAGAGGCAGAGGGAGAGGGAGAAGCCAACTCCCTGTTGAGTAGGGAGCCCGGCGCAGGGCTGGATCCCAGGACCTTAGGATCATGACCTGAGCCGAAGGCAGATGCTTCGCCGACTGAGCCCCCTGGTGCTCTGAGAACCCCTGCTTCAGTACATGCTGCCACACTGTGTTCCAGTTCATCCAGCTGCCAGCGATGTGCAGGACATGCCATGTGTTAATTCAGCAACATATTGAACCCTGCTGGGATAAAATGATGAGTGAGACCTATCTCCTGGGGTCCAACAGGAGAGACAAAGTAAAGACAAGGAGAAAGAGCCTCTGGGAAGCAGTGGGATCAACGTTAACAGGGATTTATATGGAATTCTGGGGAGGGTCACTTGGTCCAATGGGGTTGGGGAGGAGGTGGCCCCTCTGATGGAGGTGGCCCCCTGAGCTGCTTCTGGAAGCAGAGATAATGATTACTCAGGTGAAGAGGAAGGAACAGGGCATCTCCAACTCGGGCAAAGGCCAGGAGGAGAGAGAAGGTATGCCACTCTGCCCAGGGGCGGACCCACCCTTTTCCTATCCTGAGCATCCCGACCCGAGGCCTTATTTACGAAAATGTCCTGAAACGCGACATGATGTCATTGTTACCACAGCACAAGTAACTGTAGCTGGGATCCAAGGTCCCATGTTCAGGTGCAGATACAGATGTTTCCGGCGTTTCCTGGCGCCCACGGGGAGGGGAATGTGGTCGGCTCGGTGAGATCTACGAACTTAGGATGAAATCTCTGGAGAAGCCCTGAGCTCTGCCCTCAAAAGAAGGAAGAGGGAAAGGGAAAAACTCAACTTATGTTGGCGGAAAGAGGCACGGTATTGTCTCGGGGTTGGAGGGATGTTGTACTAAAAGGATAACAGGCTCCGAAAACACCCTGTACTGTGACGATGATGTTCCGCCCCGACTGGCACGTGGTGCAGAGAGCCCCTCTCCCCTTTTTGAGTTTCAGAAAAAACTTATTACAAAAGTAGGAACCCCGGGCCATAGTTAGCTGTATGTTTAATAAGCCACTTTACTAAAAAGTTTAGAACTGCAAATCTTTACACTCTCACTGCGACAGACTCACTCCTTGGCCAGGATATTGGAAACTTCATCTGCTTCCATTTCCAGCTTCTAGGCTCGTGGACACCCCCACCCCATCCCCATTTCTTCTGTGGAAGAGGAGCGATCTTTTACAAATATAGGCTAATCTGATGATTCCCCGCTTAAACCTTCATGTAGCTTCCGGCTGAAACCAAAGGGAATTCCAGAGTCCTTCGCAAGGCCTCCAATGCTGACAGCTGCTCCGCAGCCTTCCTTTCCAGTGTCCCCTTAGTCCCCTGTCCTGCCGTCTGCACATAATCTATTCATTTCCGCCTTCATACCTATGGGGCCCATACCTGGAATGTTCTTCATGGCAGGCTCTGCTTGTTAGTTTGGTCTTGATTCAGATGTCACTGCCTTACCCCATCCCTCTTTGCTGCCACATTTGCTAATATGTTTCCCTTGTGGGATGAGATGCTGGATGTCTTGGTCACAGTTAGGACACGGTGAGTCCTCTGTGTTTGTTGAATAAAGGAACTAACAGAAGACCAGATGAACACACAGCTAGATTGTTAAAAATGAGGATGGAATCAGCACCAATGGAGAAATGTCTAAACGTTTTCTACATCCCAAATAGTGGAAGAGAGGTTGGACCACTCTTGAGGGAATGGATTCCCTACTAGGAAGGCAGCGAAGCAAGTCTGGGATGTATTTTACAGGTTTTCTGTCCTGCATAGAAAATTGAACTTGGCCTCGGAGGAACTCTACAACCTTGGGCTTCTGTGGCCTGTCCACTTCCTAAGAGCTAGAGACACCCAGACAAGAGCCTATTAGAAATCTGAAGGGAAGGCAGCCTCTTGTACCCTTTTATCTGTTTAACAAGTGCTTTTGTGTCCTGTACTATGTGCAGATAGTGTTCTAAGAACTTCGTTTTATTTTTAAGATTTTATTTATATATTAGAGAGAGAGAGAGAGAGAGGGCAGGAAGTGAAGAGGGAGGGAGAGGGACATGCAGACTCCTCGCTGAGCAAGGAGCCTGACATGGCCCTATCCCAGGACCCTGAGATCGTGACCTGAGCTGAAGTCAGATGCTTACCCACTGAGCCACCCAGGTGCCTCTAAACACTTTGTAACGTGTGTGCTCCTCAAAACAATCTTGTGAGGTATTATTATCCTCATTTTTAGTATAAGGAAACTGAGTCACCGATTGGTCAAGTGATCTCAGGTGAAAGAGTTCCTTTGATTAGGGCTCGAGGAAACCCCATCCTTACGGCGTGAATGTGGAACTCAGTATATCTGGTCAGATCTGCTAATTAATGGTATTTCCCTTGTGAGGGGCCCTTGAAGGCCAGTGTCATTCTCCAGATCTGTCTGACCTGCTGCCTCTCTTCCTGGTGGCGGCACCTCGTTACTCAGCACCCTTTGTAGTGAGACGGGGCCACTGCCTGGATTCAGGGTGTTGGAAAATGAGCCCAAGGGTTGGCTCCACTCTCAGGCCTGGCCGCGGGGAGGCCCCTCGGAGCCACACGTCAGGGATGTTGGGGGCCGGCAGGCAAAAGGACCTCGTATCGAAATCACCATTTGGAGAAAAGCTGCTCCTGCATCAACCACAGCTCTCAGGGATTAAAGGCTTGTAGACCAGAAATGAACTTCTTCCCCAGTTGGTTCATGGTACGTTTGGTGGGGGGTGTTAGAGGAGCCGGGTTTGCAGACACAGACGCTGAAGAAAAGCGGATTCCTCGGGGGAAGTGGATTCAGAGCAGTAGGGCCCACGCAGCATTGCGAGGGAAGACAACCCAGAGGATGAAAATTGATTCCCTGTCTCCTTGCTGCGACATTCCCACGGTGATTTGGGGAGCGGCCAGGGAAGGGTGCCGGGAAGCCACGTGCATCCGGCGCTCTGGAGATGGGTGTTGAACCGCACGTCGGTGGTTTGAGGCTGTAGACGGTTTGGAAGGGGCTAGGGGGTCAGTTTATGGCTGGAGAGGACCTGGGGCAGGAGGCCTGGGCTGTGCGTGGGCTCACCCTGTGACTTTGCACCAAGGGGCTCCTTCCCAGGGTTCTGAGGGTCAGGAAAGATGTGCGGGGAAGCCGAGAGCTGCTGGCTTATTCTGGGGAGCTTTATCTTTCTTCCTTTAAACTCCCTCTGTCCCGTGTGGCCAAAATGCACATGATGGCTTTTGTGTTACTTAGGAGATTTTCAGACCTTTGCAGCAACCAGGAACCTTAAAGAGGGTAAACCCAGGGTACCTATATGAGGCAGGGGAAAGCAGGCGCTGTCTTTGAAGTTGGGAGTGGGGGGGCCCCAGAGCCCCCCCCCACCCCAGGGTGCTTCCACACCCCATTCCACTTCCCGGCAGCCCCTCAGTTCCTCATACTCTAATGTGAAGGACCTTTGGCTGGGACCTGGGTCAGGAGGGGAGAGAGGCCTCTGAGAGGCACCCAGTCCTTTTCTGAGATGGTGAAGAGGACACTGATAAGTCAATGAGATTCTGGTGTTTCAAAGCCACCCAAAAGTGTCTATGGCAAAGTGATTAAAAATTGAATTATTTTGGGGCTTCCTGGGTGCCTCAGTTGGTTAAGCATCTACCTTTAGTTCAGGTCATGGTGTCAGGGTCCTGAGATCGAGCCCCAAATCGGGCTTCCTGTTCAGTGGGAGAGTCTGCTTGTCCCTCTGCTTATGTGCTCTGTCTCAACAAATCACAATTTTTTTTAATTTTAAAGATTTTTATTTTATTATTTTGGATGGAACTGGAATGGGAGGACACCTGTTTCCTTCTTTAGGAAACTGTTACAAAAAGAAGATCATGGATTGGGAGAGAGGATGATTTTGTAGGAAGAAATAATGTAAATAAGTGTAATTGTCTAAAAGTGGTGACAGTCTTGCTTGTAGATGTTCCTCCTGCATTTTGGGAAGTTGGAGAATCCGTAATACTTTCAATTAAGGTTTTCCTGAGAATCCCCAGCTGACTTTGGGGGTGGGGGGCATTGTCCTTTGTGAAGATTTTGAGCTTCTGTGAGTGAGCAGACCTCCACTCCAGAGTGACATAAAAAGCAATCTGCACCTCCTTCCTGATTTGCCTGTAATGAATCTTGCTTTCCTCAGGTCCCAGCATTCGAGGCAGATAAATATGTTCCCTTTCGTTGGCTCTTACTCATACTTCAGCAAGATTTCCCATGTGCTTTCCTTGGCTGGCTGGGAAACTGGACCACAATTTATGGCATCTTAGGGGACAGGCGCGTAGAATTCCAGTGGGATCCCGGAACAGAACCTAATTGGAGATTAGAGACCATTGCGGTGCAAAGCTTTTCTTTGAGATCGAAAGAGGTGCATGTTATGCAAATATTAGCAAGTGTAAGTTCACACTGTCTATTGAAAATTTATAGACTCATTATGGTCAAGAAGGCTGGAAGATAAGTAGATTTTGGGAAAGATGCAGGTAAATTCAGGGAGTTGGCAAATTACCCCAGGGAAAAGTAGAATGGCTAAAGAGTATGGCCCAAACTTTTTAAAAAGATTTTATTCATTTATTTGACACACAGAGAGCCAAAAAGCACAAGTGGGGGGAATGGCAGAGGGAGAAGGAGAAGCAGGCTCCCCGCTGAGCAGGGAGGCAAATGTGTGGGACTCTGGGATCATGACCTGAGCTGAAGGCAGACACTTAACCGACTGAGCCACCCAGGCGCCCCTTGGCTCCAACTTCCAAAGATGGTGTATGAGATACCTTTGGTGGGAAGGAATGAAGATCAGCAACTGTCCTTGATTCTGCTTCTCAGGAAGGCATTGTGATGTGGTGCCCAGGACTTTGGAGACAGACACACGCTTGGTGCCCTCCGGCTCTGCCGCTACAGCAACACCTTCCAGAGGGCAGCTTCAGGCACCAGGTGGAGTCACACAGGGTCAGACCTGGGAGGCACTCAGCCATGTACCCCTTCCACCATCCTGCTGGGGTTAAAAAAAATTACCTATATATATAAAAAAAAATGAACCAGAATAGTGGGAATGAATGAAAAATAAAAGTTTTCCTATGAAGTAGTGATGATTCTCTTGTAGTACTTTTTTTCTCTCTCTCTCTTTTTTTTCTTTCTTGGTTTGTTTTCTGTGGAAGGGGCCTGCCTTGTGGGTTTTCAGTCAATGATGTTCCCTGACTTAAGTCATCCCGCCCCCCTCAAGGGGGTGGGCCCTGAGGAAACTTTTTTTTTTTCAGGCTTTTGTTCTCTGGCGGTTTTTTGTTTGTTCACTTCTTTTTTTTTTCTCACTTTGACCGCTTTTGATGGTTTTTGTAGTTTTAGAGGAAAACAAACCACACCCTGATCTCCCTCTCAGAGAGAAGCCTCTGTCTGGCTGCAGAGCCCAAATAAGTTCCCCCTTGGCCGCTGGCTGAGCAGGTTCCAAGTCGCTGTCCCTGGGGATGGAGGATCTTTTGCTTGTACCCAAAACCACGGCAGCAGCAGCTTTGGGCACCTCCAGACCGCTAGAGAGGTTCCAAGCAGCAATCGCACACTGAGATTTTCCCGCTGGCCCTGGCTGGGAGTGCCTGGTCTTTCTGGGTCTAAGAGCGCCCACCTTGCACGCACCAATTTCAGGGAAGGCAGAGGTTCGCGCTCGGGTCTCAGGCTCTGAGAACAGGGCACAGGTGGGAAAGCACCAGGCTGGGCCTTAATGCACCTCTCTGGGGGGAGAGTTTGGTGCAGGCTCTGAAACAAGGGCTTGTATCAAAGGGCACCGGCTGGGCCTCTATACCTCTCTCAGGGGAGTATCTCAGGCTCTATAGCATTCTGCCGCCTGGTGTGGCTCCCATCCCCTCACAGGAAACGGACCCCATGCATTCTCGGGTGTGCTGGCAGCTTAGGGACCAAGAGCTGGTTTCTCAGCTGCACTCTCTCTGCCTCAGCGCCACGGGAGGCTGTCCTGGGACCGAGGACTTAAGCCCCTGTCCCTAGCCACCTCGATTCCCACAATTTCCCCTGAGATCCTTTGCTCTTTTGGAGTGCTTTCAACCAGTCTCCAAGTTAATGCTGGTCCCCAGACACAGGGCACTCTCGCTCATATTGGGGTATTACTTTCCAACTGGTCGCCTCTGGTAGCTCCCTTCCCCTTTTGTTTATCTTCTGATATCAGTTCGCAGTTCCCACTCCGCTTTACCTGCCCACTGGCATCTTCTCCCCCTGTAGAGATCCAGACGTGTATAATTCTGATCTCAGGCTGATTTCATGGGTGATTGGTAGGTAATCAGCTCATTTTGGGGTACAAGTTGAAAAGACGCCTCCTCCTACTTCCGTGCCATTTTGTCCCCCCTCTTAACTTTTTTTTTTTTTAATTTTATTTGACAGCACAAGTAGAGGGAGAGGATGAAAGAGAAGCAGGATCTGCACTGAGCAGGGAGCCAGATGCAGGGCTGGATCCCAGGACCCTGGACAGATGCTGCACTGAGGGAGCCACCCAGACACCCTTTTAGACCTAGGATACAGGTAGGAGAAGCAAGCCAGGGGTTCCTTGGCCCAACACTAATGACCATGGCTCAGACAAATCCATCTTCCACTGCAGGCTTCCAGATACTCTGTGAAGGAGAAATTCCCCTTCCTGTCCCTGAATGCTCTGCCAGTTCAAGGCAGATCCATGTTTCTGAGGGTTCTTCTTTGGTCATTCTGTCAGGGACAGCCAAGAGGGCTCCAAGCCTTGTGTGGACCCCAGGCCTGGGGATCCCAGCCCTGAGCTCTTTCCTCTGCCCTTGATGACCCCGATGACCCCAGAATAGATCAATTCAGCAACTGTCAATCCATGCCAGGCCAGGGAACAAACACAGCAGTACACAAGATCAACTCGGTTTGGCCCCAGGAGCCTGGATTCCCCAAGGAGGGCTTCACCTGGTCTCTGAAGGGGATTCCGGGGGTTCCAAGATGGCCATGGGTGGAGCCCACCAGGTAGAGAGGCCCCTGGAGAGTGTCCACTGGCGCTGAACAGACGGAAGATCCCCTCAGACCTTCCCTTGCGGCTCCACTGTGCCCTGGGGAGAGAAAAGGGCCGGCCACACCGCACTGGAGCAGCAGCGGGCCTAGCCTGGAGCTCAAGCAGTGCCAGGGAGGCATGTACTGGGCGGGGGACTGGGGTCCTGGAGTCAGCAGAAGACCAGCGGGAGCCGGCAGGGGGCACAGCCAGCCCCCTCACCAGACAGGACAGAACAGGACGCTGGGCAAGGGCGCGTGGGCCTGCAGAGGCATGCACCGCTGTTTGCCGCCCCCCACCCGCACCGCAGCGCGCCCGCACCTGCCTGCACCACCCACCGCTTTCTGTGGGCCCAGCGAACTCACTGCGCAAGTAGCACCTCCCGGGGAGGCAGGGGTTCTGGGCTGGCCGGGCAGGGCGCCGGGATTACAGCAGAGTCCCGCTGACTCAGGTACTGAGGGGCTGGGGAGGGGTAGGGGCGCAAGGGAGAGAGGGAGGCTGGGGCCCTCCTGTCTGCTGCCACCTGCTGCTTCGTCCGCAGGAGCGGGAGGGGGGACAGGTTCCTGGCGGCCCGGTGCTCCTACACCCCACAGCACTTGCCCCACAGCCCTAGCTCCACTTCTCGGTATCCAGGGAACCCGTGGGGCCCTACTGACATCAAGGGGCCCAGCACCACTGGGCTCGTCTGACCCCCGGAGAGACGCCTGTGCTGACAGGCTTCTTTTCCACAACTTGATGGAAAATTTTGGCCCTCAGAATCGCCGGGCTCCCCAGCCTGAGAGGAGCTGGCTCTGCCCGCGCAGCCTGGGCCCCACTGGGCCCCCTCCACCTCAAGTGCCTTTTACCCAGGAGCCCCAGGATACCATTCCTTTCTGGCCCATGGACCACTTCCCCCTACCCCCACACCTCTACTTTGGAGCTGCGACCACCCTGGGATCACTTCCATCTCTGGCCCCCTACCCCACAGGTCCTTGTCCACCTCCAGGCCTGACCCCTGGCCCCTCTCACCTCTGGAGTCACTGAAACCCTTCCAATAGGGGGCCACTGGCATCTGCGATCCCAGACTCCCGATCCCTTGGAGCTCCCTACCCTGTTTCCTCTAGGAACTGCTGTGCCTAGAGTGCAGAAACCCCACATTCTCAAGCCAGCTGTCTTCGGGCCAGGGACTCAGATATCCTCAGGGACCCACCTTTCCGGGGCACATACTCCTTTCTGTGCAGGAGAGACCAAAGAGAGCAGGCTAGGGGATCCTTCACTCTAGCTGGATGGAGGGGCAGAAGCTGGGGTGTGTGTTAGGGGGTGCTCACAGGTGGCCTCCTTGGGTTAGGAGCTTCCAGGAGGAAACTTCAGGGCGAGGCCATGATGTGGAAGCCTCAGGAAGCACTGGCTGCACAGACTCCAGGCTCCTGGCTTGGGCAGTGGGCATTTAGTGGCCAGAGCCCTACAGGGCCAACCCCGTCCAAACCCACCCCACTGTGGCCGGCTTTTTTGTCTTGAATTTGCACAGCAACCTTTTCTCCAGTATGAAATTGAAAGCTTTGCTTTGGAAAGTTTTGTATCCAGGAGGCTCCTGGGCATCCACTTACTTTATTTCCAAAGGCTAGTTGAGGAGGGTGGAGTCTTTGGGACCTTAACAGCAGGTCTCCCGATCCTTCCTGACTTCCTTTTTTTTTTTTTTTTAAGATTTATTTATTTGAGAGAGAGAGAGAGAGAGAGATAAAGAGCACACCACAGAACACATGCAGGCACAGGTGAATGGGCCAGGTGAATGGACCTGTGCCAAAACAAAGAGTCAGATGCTCAACCAGCTGCAACCACCACCCCCTGCCCCCCTTTTACAGATGCGTTACATCTACACACTGTTAGGTGCTTTGCCTGGACCCGGCTAGTCTTACAGCAGTCTTAAGACACCGTCTCTTGCCCAGTGTCTCTGGTCAGTACCAACCCATGCCTCAAATGTGGGAATGACTTCTTCCTGACTCCTTTTTTTTTTTTTTTAAGATTTTTTATATTATTTTATTTATTTGACAGACAGAGATCACAAGTAGGCAGAGAGGCAGGGAGAGAGAGAGGAGGAAGCAGGCTCCCCGCTGAGCAGAGAGCCCGATGCGGGACTCGATCCCAGGACCCTGAGATCATGACCTGAGCCGAAGGCAGCAGCTTAACCCACTGAGCCACCCAGGTGCCCTTCCTGACTCCTTCTTAAATCCCTGTCCAGCCTGCATTGCCCACCCCCCTCCAGGCTGTCCTAGTTGTATATATTGGATCCCTGTAGATTGTGGGCACCATCAGATCCTCACCTGTCGTGGCCGGCGCAACAAATCAACCAGAAACATGAGGGTAAGAGGATGAAGAAAAGAACTCTAGAAACAAAGAGATGAGGGGCAGGAGGAGCACTGAGGAGGATGTCCAACAGTGCTAAGTTTATTCAAAGCATTAAGGCCATATATATAGTGACATTACATCTGTATCTAGTTAAGCAACCACGGTTCCTCATGACGCCAAATGGCTGATGCCAGTACAAATACAGCAAACCTGAAAGTAATTTATGGGCTGTACTAAGGCAGCAAGGACCAGCAACGAACTTTTTAGCCCAACCGAATTGTTCTCATTTGTTTAGCAAGCGTGTGGGAAGTCACGTAGGCGAGCGCACAAAACATAGCACAGACCCTTTCCCAGTGCTACTCAACTTTTCCCGTCCTAAACCTTTTGTTAGGTTATTTGGACTTTAAAGGAGGCACAAGTCAGGGTCTGGTTTGGTTCTTGTCTCAAGACTTATTGCGGCCTCCCACACTCACCGAAATGAGAACATGGCTCAGGGTTATGGAGTGAATATACCCTTTAGGAAACATTAAAGGATGTAGCATAACTGGTCTGGGGTCACCCAGCCTGTGAGAGGCATGAGTGAGATTCAGACTGCACTGGGTCCCACAGCCATTTTCAGCTCACCTTAGTGTCCAACCTGGTCCCAGAAGGTTCCTGCTCAGGACTTTGCTTTGTGCTGAGCTGGGCTTGCTTCCTGCCTGTGAAGCCATTTTCACAGTGTGTCCCCAGCCCACCCTCTCACATTGAGCATCAGTGCTGCCTTGGCTGGCCTCTTTTGATTGTGCCGTTCCTCTCCATCCCTCTGTCACCCCTCCGGCCCACTGTCCTACTGCCCTCTGTCCAGTGGGCCAAGTTCTGAGTTTCTTGCCTGCACTTCCTCTTAACTGTGCTCTGTTGAAATCCTCTCTAACAGGGAGGGCCTGCTTATCAGAGCAGCTTGATTTGGAATCCGTCTCCCCTGGGGGTCAGAGCTTCTGACCATCATGTCCCCAGCCTCAGCACTGGGGATGCCTGCCCAGCCTATTCTGGGTTCTCGTGGAGCTCTGGGATCTTGGAGAAGATTTGCCATGAAAATAAGCATTTATACATAATACGGAAGAGAAGATTTGAGGAAAATGAGTGGGTGTCATCTGGTAATGTTTGTGTTAGGATGGTTCTGAAATTTCTGGGCCCTGAGTTACCAAGAATCCTAGGTTGCCCAGCTGGAAGGACCGCAGATAGATCAGGTGGGCTCCTCACCTCATTTGACAGATGGGAAGTTGAGGCCCAGAGCTTAGTGCCACAGAGCAGGAGTGAGGAGAGATGTTAGTGACAGGAAGAAACCATAGGGTAAGCACAAAGTGGCTGAGCCTGGGCTTTGTTTATGCAAATGAGTTGCTAAAACAGTGGGCCTGAGGCTGCTGACCCTATCTAGTGCCCAGCAAGAAGTAACACCAGCCCACACCTTCTAAGGCTTAACTCATGCCAGGATTGATTCTCAGTGTTTTATTTGTGGGCACCTGGGTGGCTCAGTTGTTCAGCTGAGGTTATGCTTCCAGGGTGCTGGGATCTAATCCTCACCAGGCTTTCTTCTCAGTGGGAAGCCTGCTTCTCCCTTTCACACTCCCCCTGTGTGTGTTCCCTCTCACCCTGTCTCTCTCTCTCTGTCAAATAAATAATAAAATTTTAAAACAACAACAACAACAACAACAAAATGCTTTATTTGCCTTAAGAGATAAGGTCTGTTATGGCTACCATTTTAATGCATGGAAATATGGGCACAGGGGAGCTAAAGGAGTCCAAGGTCACACAGCTTGCAAGTGGAGGAGCCAAGATTTGAACCCTGGGCAGCCTGCCTCCAGAACCTGCATTATTTTTTCCCCTTGTGTATGTCATTTTTAAAAACATTTCCCTAAATTCTAACAGAGATGTGTAAACATTGTTAAGCATGTAGTTTATTGATCATCACAAAGCTTAGGTTCTGAAGCATTGCAGCAAGCTGGGGTGGGCTTTGATGTCAGACCTGGTTGGAATCCAGTTTCTGGTGCTGCATGACCTTAGGTGACTTACTCAGCCTCAGTTTCTGCACTGAGTTTGGCAGCCTTGTGATGAGTAGAGCATGTGACAGTGCCTAGCGGGTTTGGTGCCTGGCGAGTGTTTAATAAATGGTTTTCTCTTCTTAATAATGAAGATTCTAAGTTGTGTTGGTTTTGTTAAACGGTCTGAATACCTTCCTCATCGGTCAGTTGCCTGTCAGTCACCTTGTAGGTACTTGTGATGAGTCACTTTGGTAAGTCACTATATATAGCTGAAACATTTGGGGGTAGTGGGGGGACACCCCCCCTGCCCCCACTGCCCCTGCATTGAAAGTCTGTAATTTAAAATGTTCCACCTGTGCCTATTTTTTTTTAAACATAACCACTTTGGGACAGTGAAAGTTGTATGTCTTCTCCTTAGGGTTGTGACGGAGCCTTTGGGGACCTGCAACAGCTTACTTCCAGTTTCTGTCTGGCATGCTGATGGGCTAGAACTTATTTTAACAACATTCCATCACAATCCAGGCACCTGGAAGGAGGAATATGTTGAACTTCTTGGAAATTATTTTTTGGAACTGTTTTTATCCTGAGGAATAACCCATTTAAAAATTGAATTACCTTTATGGTTGACTTTTCCACTCTACATAATGCAAACTGAAAAACTCGTTGTTTTCAGCTGCTTCTGCAGCAGTGGGAAGAGCAAGCCTGTGGGAGTCCTCCCCAGGTTGGCCCCAGCACAGAGCTGCATCATTCTACACACCCCTCATGCCTTGTCTCCTTGTCTGTGAGGTGGTAATGATGGTGCAGGGAGCTCCGGGGGTTGTCGTGAAGGTTACAGAGATGGGGGGTGTAAACTTTGAACAGTGTGCCCCACATAAAATGCAGATCTGGTGAGCAGAGGCAGCTGCTCACATTAATTGTTGATGCCAAGGCACTGGAGTTCCACAACAGCCTATGCCTTTCTTTCCTGGGTCCTTTTTGTCTCAGCCACTACCTTAGAGAAAGTGACTCAGCAAGGCTGGTGCTTGTGGAGCCCTCTACAAAGCCAGCTAATTCACACGGGCGATGCCCTGGAGATAAGGGGGTTTTCCTGGGTGGTAGGACCCCATTTCAGAGGCTTAACTAGCTGGTTTCTCCTAACTGGTCCTGTCCTCCAGGGTCAAGATGAAGGCCTGCCAGGAGACTGGTGGTCTCACCAGAGTTTTCCACTGGAAGCATGAAGGACCCCATGGGGCCTCGTGCAGAATGACATGGGTGTTGGAGGGAGAACAGGGGGGACATCGCCTGTGCCATCATGGGCAGGTCACTATATCTGGCTCAAGCCGGCTTTCTTCCCATCTGGGAAATGGCAGAAGACCATGCTTTTTCACAGGAGGGATGAGGGTTTAGGGAGGTATTTGATGACTGTGTTGGGGCTGCATGAGTAGCAGAGTTGACGGAGGGGCCTTGGAGTCACAGACTTGGGTTCAGGCCCCTGCTGCTGCCACATAAAAGTAGATTGTTTGGGTAAGCCATGGACCTCAGTGTCCTCCTCTGTGCACTGGGGATAATACCTAGCATGTAGGTCTGTGAGGGGTACAAAATAGAAGGCCATATTAGGAGCTTAGAGCAGAGCCTGGTACTCACTAGATTGTAGTTTTATGGTGATACTCTGGCATCACTGGTGTTGCAGACCTGGTCCCACCCTCTGGAAGCTTTGGTTGTGTGACAGATGGCTTATGAGGCTGTGGCTGACAGAAAGAAGCAGTGTCTGTCTTTTCTTAAGATTAAGGGTACAGAGAGGTGCCTGGTGGCTCAGTCGTTGAAGCATCCAACTCTTGGTTTCAGCTAAGGTCATGATCTCAGGGTGGTGGGATTGAGCCCTGAGGTGTGCTCTGCTCTCAGTGTAGAATCTGCTGGAGGTTCTATCTCCCTGTATTTGTGTGTGTGTGCTCTCTCTGTATCTCTGTCTCTGTCTCTCTCTCCCTAAAATAAATGAATCTGTAAAAATAAATAAATACATACATGCATAAGTTAATTAATTATGGGTACAGAAATCAGTGATGGAGCTGGGCTGATGGGACGCTTGGCAGCAAAGACAGGTGCACCCTGCTTGAAGGCTCAGGGGTAGCTGCGGTGTCGCCAGTGGTGATGGGGGTGTGAGGAAGTTCCCTCGTGCAGCATCCAGAGGGGAACTTAGATGGGGAGGGTTCCAGGGAGTAAATGCCCATGGGTAGGAAGCATCTTCAGGCAGATGAATGTCAGAGGGTGTCCTCATGGATGGGGAGGCACCCTTTCTCCCTGAAGCTGCCCACGAGTGGAGGTGTGCCTGCTGGGGACATAACTAAATCATTGGGGTTTAGCCTCCTAAGCTGTTAATTTATGAAGATGTGGCCAAGACCTTGTCTCACTGCTTTTTAAAGAGAAGTAAATTAAACTGTTGTTTGGGATGGTGTTGTCTTCCAAAGGCTCATTCAGAGTCAGTGGTAGAGCTGCTGTGGGCTTTCCAACTTGTCTTGAAAGCCTGGTCCAGGCAGGGTGAGGGATATTCCCATCTCTTGGGGTCTCTTGCCCTCTCTGCTTATGGCAGAACGTGGTTTTGTGACTGGTAAATAAACAGGCATCTTGTGCAGATCCTTCAGCTCTTCGTGTGGCTGCAGTAGAGGAAATTCCCATTCACTGGGCACAGACTGTGGCTGGATGGGCGGTGTGGTGGGGCTCTCACCGAGCATTCTCCTTTCACGTAATCCCTGACCAGACATGAGTTTTGTGGTGTTGCCACTTTCCTGCTGGCGAGGAGGGAAGTTGAGGCCCAGGAAAGTTACACTTTCTCGCTGTGGTAAGCGGCAGAGCCATGTCAGCCGGTCCAGGTCCTGGCTTTCAGGTCTGTTTGCTGTGAGCATTTCCTCTTGTGTTTCCAGCTTTTGGCCTGTTTGACCTATCAAACTATTGATGGTATATTGATAATTCTAATACTCTCGACATTGTGAGAGATTAGCTCTTCACTTTGTGCTAGAAATGTTTCTTGCTGTATTTTTCTTTTAATTAAAAAAAAAGTCGAAGTCCCACGTTTCTGCCCATTTAAATCTCCCTGAGTCCCCCTGTTGTGAAGTGGTTGGGTTTGGGGATTTCTAGGGCAGGGGCCCTGACACAGTTAGTGGTGGCTTTGCCTGGAGGAGCCCATGGCTCAGGACTTAGAGTGGGGACTGGAGCAGTGTGAACTGTGGCCTGAAAATGTGTTCGTGTGTGCTGAGGTGGTGCCCAGATTCTTTTAGAGGATGAACTGAGGTTTTGATCCAGTAGGTTAGAGAAACACTTGATGGAATAACACTGATAATTTTGTTTTTGTATTCAATCCTAATTTTGTGTTTTTGTTTTCGTGTAGTACAGTGTGCTCTATGTTCTAAGAAAAAATTGGCAATCAATTCATACAGTATCATGATTTAATAATCCTTCGTCACTCACCGGGTCATATTTCAGGTTTTTATATGTAGTTTTTATATCTGTAGTTCTGTTTCTGAATTCTGCATTTTGATTCATTCCTTCATTTTTAAATTTCTTATTTTAAAGATTTTATTTATTTGAGAGAGAGAGAGAATGAGCTAGGAGCAGGGGCAGAGGGAGAAGGAAAGGGAGACTCCTCACTGAGCAGGGAGCCTGATGTGGGTCTCAGATCCCAGGTCTCTGAGATCAGGACCTGACCCAAAGGCAGATGCTTAACAGACTGAGCTACCCAGGTGCCCCCACATTCCTTCATATTTTTATTTTTACTCCAGTGCTGCACTGTTTGGCTGGTTGCTTCAGTTTCTGGGAGGGAGGGAGATGACCCCCTCCCCTGTTCTTCTAACAAGTTTGCTTTTGCTGCGTTGACTGGAGAAGGGCCAGGCTTCCTGAAGATGAGTAGGATGATTCAGTGACACCCAAAAGGCAGTGGCTATCATTGTTCCCACTGTGCTTCAACAACTTCACCCACTGACTCTTTGATGATGGCAGCCACCAGCAAATCTTCTGCAGAGGACTGCTGCCTTGGGATGCTTTTCTTGTGGTGCTGACTTCATTCCCCCTGGCAGCCAGTACAGCTAGGATTAGAACCTAGGAAAAGTCCCATTCAAACCCAAGAAAGTGGGGTGCCTGGGTGGCTTAATTGATGGTCTGCCTTTGGCTCAGTTCATGGTCTTAGGGTCCTGAGATCAAACCCTACACTAGTGTCCGTGCTGGCTGTGGAGCCTACTTAAAATCAAACAAACAGAAATCAGCCCAAGAAAGTACCATCCTTTGTGTTGTTCTATACTGTGGATCAGATTTTCTTTTTCTTTTCTTTTTTTCTTTCTTCTTTCTTCTTAAAGATTATTTTTCAGTGAGAGAGCACAAGCAGGGGGAGAAACAGGCAGAGGGAGAGGCAGACTCCTGGTTGGGTAAGGAGTCTGATGCCGGACTTGATCCCAGGACCCTGGGATCATGACCTGAGTCATGTTAGGCTGCTGCCTAACAGACTGAACCAACCAGGCATCCCCCAGGATCAGACTTCAATAATCCTACCAGATTTCTTTAGCTTTGACCTTTTAAAGGACAATGAAAGCTAGCTAAACCTACACCAGGATTCTGCATCTGCTGGGGCTGTGCTGTCCGGGCCTATGTGCCTCCTGTTCTTCTAACCCCATCAATTCCACCCATGTTTTAGCCAGAGAACTGTAGGCAGGTGTGTGTGTGTCACTGAAAGCTTTGACTCATCATTCATATCTTTATTGTAAGCTTATAATCTTTATTTTTTTCTTTTTGGGGGGTAAGATTTTATTGATTTGCTTGTTTATGAGAATGAATGGGGAGCAGAGGCAGAGGGAGAAGCAGACTCCCTGCTGAGCAGGAAGTCTGACATAGGGCAAGATCCCAGGATTATGACCTGAGCCCAATGCAGATGCTTAACCGACTGAGCCAGCCAGGCACCTCTTTATTTTTCCTTTATTGATTATCTGCCTTTCTGAGGCAGCATTCTACCTGGGTTTTCATAACTCCACACTAAGGTATTCTTCCACTAGTGTGGCCTGTTTTGAGGTAATTCCTATACATTCTGGCTATGCTGCTAAATGATGCTATGATCTTGGACTCTTTTTTTTTTTTATAACCTCTCTGAGTCTTGGCTTCCTCTGTGCGAATAGGGATAATATACCCTCTCTTGCAGATGTGTGGAGGACCATGGCTAACTTGGATGCAGTTGGGGTCATCTACCGTCATATGGAATACACAATTTATCTTGCTTCCTGTCTTGATAATGACATCTTGGTTTTCATGCTGTCTTAGAACAAGTAGAACTTGACTTACATGTAAGTTGTGAATTCACGTACGTTTGACAGAGGTGTTATTTTAGTTTAGTTTAATTTAAAGCAGGCTCCACACCCAGTGCAGAGCCCAGTGTGGAATTCAAACTCACCACCGTGAGATCAAGACCCGAGCTGAGATCAAGAGTTGGCCGCTCAACCAGCCTAGTCACCCAGGCATCCCTTCTGTTTATCATTTTTCAAAAAATGTGACAAGTAACACTTTCTCTGCCTGGACCTGTCCTCACACCTGCTATGCTGGCCTGGGGGTCAGACGTGTAACTGGTGTGGTGCTGGTGATGATGAGCAAGACAATTGTTACGTCTTTTTACCAAATTGCTGTTGTCCTATTATTTCCCTTTTTTTTAAAGATTTTATTTTATATCGTGGTGATATATGCTAAAACTGTTGATTCTGGTCCTGCATTAAAACTTGAATATGTAGCGCATTTTTCAAGGATTCATCCCTGGAGATACAGTATTTGTTTTTCTCTGTCTGACTTATTTTGCTTAGCACAATACCCTCTAGGTACATCCATACTGTTGTAAATATCAGGATCTCATCCTTTTTGATGGCTGAGTAATATACCATTGTGTTTATGTACCACTTCGTCTTCTGTTGCCGGACACTTGGGCTGCTTCCATATCTCGGCTATGGAAAAAAAAAATGCTGCAGTAGGCTTAGGGGTGCCTCTGTGCTTTAAGAATGTTGAGTCTGATGTGTCAACTGCCACAACAGTCGTGGCAACTCAGGAAGGGAGCCAGGTCCAGGAGGTAAGAGGAGGAGTGCAGCTTTAGGCAATCTGAGTTGAGGTATCTGTGGGACCCGCAGGTGTAGGTTCTGGTTGGACAGTCAAAATGTAGGGATGGGTGCTTGGGGAAGAGAGATGCAATCATGCTGTTGCCAAGGGATATATTCCTTGTAGAGAGAGTGACAGTTAAGGATTTAGGGTAATTCCTTCTTTTCTTGGGCAGATAAAGGGGAAGAATAAAGGAGTAGTGGATGGAAGGGGAGGGACGTGGCTTTGATGCCAGGAAGGCATTTTTGCACAGATGTGTAGAGAAGAGAGATTTCAAGGAATGAAATGTCAGCAGTGTTCGATGATGTGAAATGTTGCAAAGCAGCTTGATTAGGGGGTGGGGGTAGATCGAGGAGGTTGTCACTGAGTACTGAAAGAGAATGGGAGGTGAGTAGTGGAGTCCTAAGCCAGACATAGAGATAGAGTGACTGGGCGTGAGACCATGGAGGTCACACACAAGAATAGCCTTTTAGAAAGTTTGATGGTAAAGACACAGACGATCCTAACTCCAGACATAGCTTGGACAAGGGTGGGTTTTACAGGCTGTGTTTACCTATTTGCAGGTTGACTGAAGGGAGATGACAGATGGTGCATGGTGCTGGGTGTTGTGGGTTGAGATGGGATCAGGTATACAGAAAAGCACACAGAGAGGAGTGTATGGATGCCATGACTGCTTCTGTAGAACGCGAGGCCAACATTAGGCATGGAGGACATGGAACGTGGCTCAAGGAGATGTGCAGTCTCAGATACAGACCACATGGCTCAGAGTCTTACAGGGCTCTCCTTGCCTCTGCGTGGCCCTTCTCACAGGGTTTAAGTTTTGAACAGTCCTTTTGTTCCTCTGGGTTTTGGGTGTGACTGGAGTGACAGAGCAGAGAGCAAGGAGAGGGGAGTCTATTACCCTCTCTGCCTTCCCTGGTATGGGCTCTCTCCTGATCTGGATGGACGGATGACCTGCCATTACTTCTTTTAAAAATGCATCTGGCTTTACCCTGCCAGAAAGAACACATGTTTATTGAAGAATAGTGGGAAACCCCAAAGAAACTGAAGGAAGAAAATAAGCACTCAGCTGAAGACAACCATTCAAAAATTCTGGCACCTTTTCCTCCCAACTTTCACTGAAGTTGAACAGATAAATGTATATATATGAAGTGATTTCTGGGAAAGACCAAAAAAAAAAAAAAAAAAGATACCAACAACAAGAAAACAAAAAAGAGAACAAAGCAGAAGAAAACGGTGTTCATTTTCTTCCTGAGGCTGCCCTTCCTCCGTACTGCTACTTGGTTTTACTACCTGCTTTTCTCCCTGGGCTTTCTTGACAAAACATGATTCCACTACTTTTACCTTCTTCAAAGTGTTTGACAGAGTCGTTTGCTTTCAACATGGAGTTTGAGCAAAATGGACTATTGTTTTAAAATATTCTATCATGTGTGCTGTAATATCTCATCCTGGACATGATACAAATGCTATGATAAAAAGAGGAGATGCTTTTAAAGTGATCACCAGAGTTGTGAAATTCATTGGCATGATCCTTCTTTTTTTTTTTTTTTAAGATTTTATTTATTTATTTGACAGACAGAGATCACAAGTAGGCAGAGAGGCAGGCAGAGAGAGGAGGAATCAGGCTCCCTGCAGAGCAGAAAGCCCGATGCGGGGCTTGATCCCAGGACCCTGGGATCATGACCTGAGCTGAAGGCAGAGGCTTAACCCACTGAGCCACCCAGGCGCCCCGACATGATCCTTATTTTGAGGGTCATAATTCGTTTAATTTTTTTCTGCTCCAGCTTAACCTTCGCAGTTTTCAGTTGTTATGTGCATTAGACACAGTATTAGCAGTAGTGGCAGTAAAAATACTCCTGTCACCCTTTACAGGTACCATTTTACTAGCATCCTTACCACTGTAGCAGCTTTAAACCCTGTTTCTACCCTGTTCATTCCTTTCCTTAAAACCTTTTTCTTAGTTTTTGGTGTTCTATAGCTTTACCACAAAATGTCTAATTGAAGATTTCTCATCTTGCTTGGTATCTGTGCATTTCCTGTATTTCTGGATTTATCATTTCCGTAATATCCTCAGCTGTTTTCTTCTGAAATGTTGACTCTGTCCTTCTGCTGTACTTCCCAGGATTCTTATTTAAACCTCCCATCTGTTGTTCGTGCCTCTCAAGCTGGCGTTCATCCTCTTCTCCTGCCTCCTTGTGTTGCATTTTGGGGAATGTCTTCACTTCTTGGTGCAGTGTTGTGAAGTCCTTCATTCGGGGCTCATCTACTGCCCCACCATTCTGGTGTGTTTTCTGTTGTGTTTTACGTCTCAGTGATTTTTGGTCCCTGTTTAACTTCCTTGAGTTCCATGTTCACACTTGGCCTGTTGCTTTTGATAGGCTCTTGATCCTTCTTCATTTTTAAACCTCTTTTGTGTTCTTAAACAATTAACATGTAATATTTTCTATTCTGTATCTGATCATTCCAGTGTCTAAAGTCTTCATTTTCCCTCAGTCTTCTGTCTCTCACAGTGGCCTCATTTCTTGCATGCTCTGTGAAGGGATTTTTAGACCAGATTTATTGGAACATAGATGTACTCTCTTTTAATTCTGTTTTTGTTTGTTTGTTTGTTTGTTTTTTCCTGGAGGGTTTGTCTTTCCTTTGCCAGGAGGCTGGGAGTGTTCTTGGTTGGGATCACTTTGGTTCCATTTGATGGTCCTGGTTTATTAAGGAAATCTCAGGTTCAGTTCCCCCAACTTACCATGTGGTGGGAACAGGGTCTGGAGGGCACAGGCCTGTAGAGATCCTGCAGTGAAAATGGCATTTGTTCTCTGGCACCTTGATTTGTTTCTCTTGAGCTTGTTGCTTACAGATCAGGTTTTGGCTCACTTGTTTCTGCCGCCTCCCTTCTTCCTGCTTCCTTTCCTACCATTTTCTAAGTCCTTTGTTAGTTTTCCGATGTCCTCTAAAGCCCAGAAATGTTTTGTGAATTCCATTTGCCATCACTAATTGCAAGGCTCATCCTGCAGCAGGAAGGCCAGAGCCAGACTCTGTAATGCTCTACCTCCCACAGAGGAGATTTTAATACCCTCTCCTCCTGTTCAGAAATTCTAGATTGGAGATGGAGTTATGGATACATTACCATCTACAGAGGATTAGTTGCCTATATAATAGAACAAGTATGCATTATTCTAATCTTCCTAAAACTTCCATTTTGCATAATAAATATGAATGAATAAGGAACCCGCATTACTTTAGTTTATGCAGATGTTCTCTTTCTGTCTCTGGCTTTAGATGGTAGGTTGTAATTTGTATGGTTCATTCTGAAAATTGGGTAACTTCATTCTTATTTTCTACATGTTGGTGCCATATAAAGTGATGATTTACGGAGATTCAGAGGTAAATATTTATCAACATATAAATAATTGGGGAAGGCTTCCTTTACAAAAGTTAGAAATATTAAGACCTGTTTAATCACAGAAGGGATATCCTGTAAAGCTAGCCCATAAATAAAAAGTGGATCAGAAGAAAGCAAAGAGAGGAGAGAATTTGGAAGGAGCACGTGTAGGGACACCTGCCTATCCCTGTAAGTCAGGGGCAATCCAGAAGGGAAACATTGTTAAAGGAGGCAGTAGTGTTTAGATGTAATGAGCTACTGGAAACCTCACAGTGTTCTGGTGAAGCAAGTGGTGTGCAATCAAGTCCGCCAGCCCATTTGAAGTTGTGGCTTCAGGCAGCAAGGGAGCAGGCCTTTCTGTCTGCCTTTATCTCCAGTGGGAGTGACTTGTCCTCCTTGAAGTCAGCCTCCAGACATCTTTTCCTGTCGCTACACATCTGTGCATCACTGAGAATTTCTGCGGTTGCTGCTTCATGGAGATGTTTGTCAGTTTTGGGTTTTGTTTGTTTTGTTTTGTTTTTTACCAAGGTTCACTTGCTAACTTTTCTCTTCTCTTAAAAATATATTTAATCTAGGGGTGCCTGGGTGGCTCAGTGGGTTAAAGCCTCTGCCTTCGGTTCGGGTCGAAGGCATGATCCCAGGGTCCTGGGATTGAGCCCCACATCAGGCTCTCTGCTCAGCAGGGAGCCTGCTTCCCTTCCTCTCTCTCTGCTTGCCTCTCTGCCTATTTGTGATCTCTGTCTGCCAAATAAATAAATAAAATCTTTAAAAAATATATGTGTTTAATCTAGGGGCACCTGGGTGGCTAAGTGGGTGGGTTAAGCCTGTCTCTTCAGCTCAGGTTATGATCTCAGGGTCCTGGGATTGAGTCCTGCATTGGCAGGGAGCCCTCTTCCTCCTCCTCTTTCTCTCTCTCTGCCTCTCTGCCTACTTGTGATCTCTCTCTGTCAAATAAATAAGTAAGTAAATAAATCTTTTAAAAAAATATATATAATCTCTTCCAGGAAGAGATTATGCTGAGTGAAATAAGTCAAGCAGAGAGAGTCAACTATCATATGGTTTCACTTATTTGTGGAGCATTACAAATAGCATGGCGGACAAGGGGAGATGGAGAGAAGGGAGTTGAGGGAAACTGGAAGGGGAGGTGAACCATGACAGGCTATGGACTCTGAAAAATAATCTGAGGGTTTTGAAGGGGTAGGGGGTGGGAGGTTGGGGGAACCAGGTGGTGGGTATTAGAGAGGGCACGGATTGCATGGAGCACTGGGTGTGGTGCAAAAACAACGAATACTGTTACACTGAAAAAAAATATATATATGTGTATATATGTGTATATATATATATATATATATATATATTTCATCTATCATTACCATGTATTTCAAATGGTAATGGGGGATGATGGTGTGGGACCCCATGAAGTGAATTTACACTGCCATCTTGACCACAATATAAGTGTCGTACACAGCCGTCCTGTGTCCCCTTTCCTTCTGAAATGGATTCTCTCTTCCCAGCTGTTATCAATAGAAGACAGGGGTCTTTGCTCTTGTAGGTGACTTGTCCAAGATCGCACAGCTTTTGAGGTTTAACCTTTGGTCTGATTGTAGGACCCATTTTCTTTAACTCAGTGCCATGCAACCTACCATGTAGGAGTCTCAATACTCTCCTGCTTTTGAAGCTGTTCTCCATAGGCCACGTCTACCAGTGCATATCTATTCTTGTCTAGTTCACTCATTTATTGCACACATTTACTGGATGCCAGCTATGTGTTTCAGGCACCTTTCTAGGTGCTGGAGATATGGCAGTGGGCAAGTCAGACACAGCCCCCTGCCCTCATTGAGCATGTTCCATTTCCTACTACTGGAAGCATCCACCAGGAACAATGGACTTATGCCAGAAGTCCAGCAATGATATGAGTTCCAGAAATTTCTGAATGGTTCTTTGTGGAAGTGATGATTTGGCGGCAGCCCTCAAGGTAGCTATCTGCACAGGCAAAAAAAAAAAAAAAAAAAAAAAAAAAAAAAAAAAAAGGAGGGCTGGTGTAGAAATGCCTGGTGAATGGGCTTCAAGGTCAAATAACTGAGCCAGGTCTTTAAGGTCTTATTTAGTTCTGAGATTTTTCAAGAACGTTCCATGATACATATGCATATTATAGAAAAAACCCTATTCAAAGCACACTGTAAATTTGGAGGACGATTGTCTTTGCATTATTTTTGTGATTAAATGACAGTTGATGATACAGGCACTGTTGTAAGTCACTTATCCCTGTGCCAGCACTTTGTGGTAAATTCTTTTATCATCCTTATTTTTCAGAGGTAGAGACTGATGCAAAGGGAGAAGTTTGGTGGTTCTCCACTGGCCACAGCTAAGCTAGCAAAAAGCAAAAAGCAGAGCCTGCATTGGAACCAGGCACTGTGGCTCCAGACCCCAACTCTTCACCCTTGGGCTTCTTGCATCACGCCTGCTTCCTTGTCACTAAGAACTTGGTGCAGGAGTTTAACAGTACCTTTAACTTCTAGTTTTTCTTTCTCAGAACTGAATCTGCATTGCAGTGCATCTCTGCATAAACATGTGTTTAATTTTGTCACCTTTAATTTTGTTTTTAGGTAAGATCTGAAGGAGTCAATCTCTTTCTTCTGAGGCTTCAAGCACTTCAGACAAACTTTGCAGAAGAGCAGGTGCTGATTTTTGCTTGCCTCGTGCCTGGTTTCCCAGCGATCATGTCATCCAGAGGGACCTGCATGGTGGAGACACTCATCAGTCCTAGCCCTGGTGTGGCAGATGGTGAGGAACATTTTAGCCAGCCTTACAGGTTGAAATGATTCTGGAAGTTCTCTTGAGGGATTCCTCAGCTTGTCATGATCCTGAATAGAACCCTTTATTTCGTAGATGGGTTTGGAGGAGGAATTATCCCCTGCTCTTGTTCACAGTAATGTCTTACAGACATTAGAATAGAAAGAATCAGAGCCTTTTTTATATGCAATGAGGACAGGAGACATTTACTGAAGTGGTGGAAACAGGAATGGAAACAGATGTTGGAAACAGCAGGAAGTGGAGACACATCATGTATCTGGAGTGTTTTCTTGGCTGTGAATGAAATTTAAATCTGCCATCCAAAACTACTGTTTATTGTCCTCAGCATGATTGTTTCATGAGTGGACATTCATCTGCTCACCCAGCTGTGTATTTTCATGCTGCATTCATGGAAAGACAGTAGCTGCTTCCTGGGAAAGTCATGGCAACCATCTGTGTCCCATGAGTTTTTAAGGAACTTGCCAGTTAGGGCCAATGATTGATTAATGCACATCACTTTATTGCCCAAAGACAGGTATTTGATCCTTAGGCTGACCAAAGCATAATTTGGCAGAGAGAAGAATAGTTTAGAGGGAGAGGTGGCTTCATGGGACTTTGTACCATATTTCCAACCCCTTGATGCTCGCTGGCCTGGAGTGTAGTATGAGCAGGTTCCAAAGGAGGGGCAGATGTATTTTAATGAAGGCCATTTTTTAAAAACCCTTTGAACGTTGGTGAAAGAACTCCTTTTTTCCCCCACTCTGGAGCAAAGATATATCCCCAAGAATCACTCCACTCTTGCCGGCCATATCAGGGGAAAGGATCACTGAGGACCAAACATGCTTTTTCCTTCCAGTACTATTGAACTGTATGGTTATTCAGGTAAAAGCAAAATCTTGGATAATTCAGGAATGGTCTTCCTCTTGATAGGAAAGAGGAAACATTGCTTATTTTCTCCCAGTTCATCCATATTTTGTATGTTTGCTTGTTTATTTGTTTGTTTGTTTTTTGAGTTGACTCTTTATGATATTTCACTAGAACTTGAATATGTGCTATATCACATCAGCAAAGACCTGGCATACATAATATTTTGTGTGAGAGTGTATGTCAAGGAAACATTTCAGTTCTCCCATCTGCTTTCGTATTACCATATTCACACAGAACACTTCACTTCTAACACTGTGGCTGAGGCTGTGGATTTTTCCCTCACCAGGCAACTCTGCAACACCAGCTGGGTGTCCTGTAGTTTCACTCAGCTTTGACACTGTCTGCCTTGATATGGCATCTGATCCCACAGGTTAAGGTCTCAGTCCCGTGAGACTGTTCCATCACATTCAGGTGCCAGTCACAAGTAGGAGGGCCCCAGGTTACCCACAACTTCTCTACAACTTGGCTACAAATCAGAGGTTCCTTCAACTCCTCCTCCGGTTCAACTGATTGGCTCACAGAACTCTGGGAAACATTTGTTTTCATTTACAATTTATGAAAGGTATGATAAAGGATACAGATAAACAGTCAGATGCAGAGACACAAAGGGCACAGTCTGGGAGGGTCCCAAGCACAGGAATGTCTATTCCTGTGGAGCTGGGTTTCATCTCCCTCCTGGTACCTGGATATGTTTACTTACCTGGAAGTTTCCTGAAACCCCTGCTATGAGGATTTTTTTTTTAAAGATTTTATTTATTTATCAGAGAGAGAGAGGGGGAGATAGCGAGCACAGGCAGACAGAATGGCAGGCAGAGGCAGAGGGAGAAGCAGGCTCCCTGCTGAGCAAGGAGCCCGATGTAGGACTCGATCCCAGGACGCTAGGATCATGACCTGAGCTGAAGGCAGCTGCTTAACCAACTGAGCCACCCAGGCGTCCCTGCTATGAGGATTTTTATGGAGGCTTCCTTACATAGATGTGCTCTGCTTTTAGCCCCCTCCCCTCTCTGGGGGAATGTAGGGGTTGGGGTGGGGGTGCCGAAGATTCTAAATTCTAATCATGGTGTTGTCTTCCTGGTGATGTGTCCCCACTGAGGAGCCATCTGGGAGTCCACCCAGAGTTGTGTTCTTAGAACAAAATATTAAACTCAAAATGGATGAAAGACCTCAATGTAAGATAGGAATTCATGCCAGTTTTCTTAAGGTGATTCTTTCTCTCTGCTATCCCTCAAGATTCTGTCCTTGCCTCCCTTCCTGACTGCACTGTCCTATTGGGCAATCTTGCCTATTGGGCAGGTGGAATGGACCAGTAGGGTCAAAATGCACAGCTTCTAGAAGACAAAGGATACTCCAGTCTGCTCTCAGGACTTTGGAGTCTTTGTGTTTTTGGTGCTGGCGAAAGGAAATGAGAGAGGAGAGCAGACAAGAAAGAATGCTAAGTCATTAGAGAAAACTGGTGGGATAAAATACAGGCATGATGAGTAGAATGAGTTTAAAAACATGATACCATTGGGTGATTTTTTTTAATACTCAGTAAGAATATTTTTAACAAAGTGAACCATTTAGTTTTGAAATATTCATTCTTAGCATCATTTGAGTTTTAAGATAGGATTACATTACATGATTGTCAACATTATTTGTCACCATTACTTTTTTTTTTTTAATTTCGGATAGGAATTTTAATAAGATAGCATTTTATTTCAGTAGACATTTAAGTTAAAATTTAAATGTACATATGTTCTTTCCCACATATTATCTCTAGGCTACAAATTAGAGTGGAAGAATAAGGAGAATCAAGATACTTGTTTTAAAGTTCTTTTTACACTGTTTTGAAAATATTGTCTTCCTCATTTATTTCCATCATTTACCATGTTAGCAAAATCTACAGACTTGTACTTGGTAAGTACTGATTGGGCTGGGTATAGAGGATGTCCACAGGGAAGCTGCCATTCTCTTTCAAAGTGACCTTTATTTATTTTTAAGTAAAATAGTCACTTTATTCTTATATTTAATGGTAACTTTATTGTAAGAGGTTTAAAGTTTCCTAATAAGTGATTTTACCTATTTGTACAAACTATTTATTTGTACCTCTGGAAGACTGTGGCTCCTAAAATAATTCAACATATGTCATGATTCTTCTTGGTATAATTATATTTAAAATTATGTTTTAAAATTTTAATTTTTAATTGAAACTGTTTATTGAAGGCAATGTTTATTTTCTCATGCAAAGATGTTGAAATAAACATTCTTGTTGAAATCTTCTCTTAAAGGTGTTGAGGTATGGTGACCCCAGACCCCAGATCTTGCCCAGTGGTGAGGCAGACCATCCCGGGCCATGCAACTGCCCAGAGTAGCCCTTCCTTATATCCTGGATCTTTCATCCACTAGGTGCTACTTACAGCTTCTTATGGAGGGGCCAATATTTGGGCAAGTGTGCAACCTAAGGGCAGTAAGCTCCAGAAAGGAAGGAAACATGAGGGAATTTCTAGTTTCACTGCTCAGGGTTTTTTGGGTTTTTGTTTGTTTGTTTGTTTGTTTGTTTTCCCCTATGAAAAATGAAGGCTCACAGGACAGAAGTATCCCTTTGATTGGTGCTGGGGTGGGGAAGCAAATTTTCTTCTCCCTATTATTGGAAAGCAGGCAAAATTAGTTAAAGTGAATAATCAGAAACAATTTGGGAGGGAAAGAGATCACAACAGGCATTAATCCATGTGGTGAATGTGGACTACTAATTCAGTTGTCTTTGGGTGTTTACTTACATACACACAAATGTGCATGCTTGGATCAGGGGAAAACAGCAGAAACTTGATGCCTTTTGAAATATGTGGAAGTACTAACCTTTAGAGGTACCGGGCTGTGTATTTGTTAGCTATCTGCATATGGGTATTTTTTTCAGAACTTGTTTCTGATTTGATAAATAGTCTATATTCACTGTGGAAAACATAGTATACTTTAATATATTGAAATTAAAGTTCTTTATTGAGAACTTGTCTGCCTCATGCAAGTGCCTCCAGGTATTTAAAAGGTGGGAGGTCGGGGTACCAGGTGGTGGGTATTAGAGAGGGCACGGATAGCATGGAGCACTGGGTGTGGTACAAAAACAATGAATACTGTTATGCTGAAAATAAAAAAAAAGAAAGTCAGTAAGAGAGCTGGACATACAGCAAGTAGTAGTAGCTCAAGTCCAATACCATGTAACTTTTTGTATTGATTATGAAATTTAAAGAAGGAGAAAGGGACTTTTTTTTTATTATTGTATTTCTTTTCAGTGTTCCAGAATTCATTGTTTATGCACCACACCCAGTGCTTCATGCAATACGTGCCCTCCATAATACCCATCACCAGGCTCACCCAACCCCCTACCTCCCTCCCTTCTAAAGCCCTCAGTTTGCTTCTCACAGTCCACAGTCTCTCATGGTTTGTCTCCCCCACCAATTTCCCTCAACTCACTTCTCCCCTCCATCTCCCAATGTCCTCTGTGTTACTCCTTATGCTCCAGAAGTAAGAAACCATGTGATAATTGACTCTGGTGACTTATTTCACTCAGCATAATCTCTTCCAGTCCAGTTCATGTTGATACAAAAGTTGGGTATTCATTCTTTCTGATGGAGGCATAATAATCCATATTGTATATGGACCACATCTTTATCCATTCATCCATTGAAGGGCATCTTGGTTCTTTCCACACTTTAGTGACTTTGGCCATTGTTGCTATGAACATTGGTGTACAGATGGCCCTTCTTTTCACTACATCTGTATCTTCTTGGTATATACCGAGTGCAGTTGCAGGGTCATAGGGCAGCTCCATTTTAATTTTTTTGAGGAATTTCCACAGTTTCCCAATGTGGCTGCACCAAGAAAGGGACTTGTTATTAATTCTGTGGAGCTGGTCAAGTCTGATACTCAAAGATGAATTCTTTAGACATAAAGTAGTTTATACTGATTCTATTCTTCAGATTCATCTACAAGGAAAAGGCTATAAAACTAAAGTCCCATGGATTTGATTAGAGTAGTATTGGATGTTAAAGTACCTGAAATGATGAAGAATGTCTGTACATTCTTCTAGATTTGTTTAAGTCCTAAAATATTAAATTAGTTATAATGTATGTGAAAATATCCTTACTATTAGAATTGCTTATCCTTTCTCAAATTTTTTAGTGGCTTAGTACTTAGTACTTCCACCGCTGTATGCCATAGCTGTAATAAGCAAGCAGTAACAGGAGCCACCATCCCACCTTTGTCAGGTCACAAGGCAGAATCAGAAACAAGTCTACCAAAAAATGTCATCCCTAATAATTTCTGGTACTTTAATTTTAAAGTTTTAGTTGATATTCATCCAATCAAATATATAGCTGAGGTATATGTTTGTGAGAAATTGAACTGTTTAGGGTGGTGGGTTACACTCACTCCCCTAATCATGTATTCTGTTTCCTTCCAGACATCCCCCATTTGAGACCAGTGCCAGTGTATGTACATTACTACAACTCAAGACAATGAAAACATTTATAGTATAAAAATTCCATACATGGCAATTCACATTGTTTTTATTAAATGGATTATAAATTTCTTTTTGGAAAAAAGGTATCTAGCTATAATCCAAAACACTCAAAATCGAGTTGCTGTACTGCCCCAAATCATACAGGTATGTCATTCCTCTTTTTCTTATATTTTACATAGGTAAAAATACACTAACACATACCAAAGTAATTGACTCATAGGGGTTTTGGTTCCTAAAGAATGCGGGTTCTAGGGATTATGTTTATGGGTGGGCTCTCTCTCTGTTGCTGAGGTGTCAGAGGGACTTCTGAGGTAGCACTTGCCATGCTCTGCTGATATTGCCATGACAAGGTGATCTTGGGGGCCAGGGAGATGTTCTGAGAACATGGTGTTATGTGCAGTCTCCTGGACCCTCTCATTTTCCTTCCTTTGCTCAAGAACCAGTGACATCAGAGCATAAGACCAGGGGCCTGTGTTGCCTTCACCCATCCCAAGCACCAGGCAGGCCCTCAAGAATCATGTAGGTGGGCTGTGGGAAGGACCTATTCGACTGCCAAGTGCCTTTTGGCATCTCAGGGGGAGGAGTGGAAGAGCATCTCAGGATTTTGAGGTGCCATGATGGAATGCCTGGAAGAAAAGGCAGACTCTCTTTCAAAGGCTTTCAATGAAGACCTCTTTCTGTGTGGGGCCCATGGTATACCTTCCCTCTCTTGTGGTCCTTGGTCATAGAGAAATGGGCTTTCCCAGCAGGTTGAGTTGCTTAGAGACTTTGTGCTGTGTAGAGAAGGACAACTTGGGGAGGTTTGAGAGGAGCTGCTTCATGGCAGGGGCCTGCTTTTATGCACAAAGCATGGTCCCATTATAGCAGGTTCGCTGATGCCCCAGAGTTCCCAAAAGTGTGACTAGGCCTGAGCTGCAAGAGTTCACACACCTGAGTGGCAGGTAGCATCTTGGTGGAGGAGCACCAAACTGAGGTCCAGAGCACGTGTCCTCATTGATTAAGAACTGACTACAGAGCTAGAGAAACTTATTGTCAAGAAGTCTGAGGGGGATACAGTTACAGTAAAGAGCAGCAAAATACTTACTGAAGATTTTGAAAGGGAGCTTTGGGGTGATTGGATGGCTCAGTTGGTTAAATGTCTGCCAGAGATCAAACCCTGTGGTGGGGGGTGGGGAGTCCCTGCTAAGTGGGGAGTCTGTTTCTCCCTCTCCCTTTCCCTCTGCCACTCACCCTGTCTGTGCTCACTTTCTCTCTGTCTCTCTGTGTCAAATAAATTTTATAAATCTTTTAAAACATAAAAATACAAGAAAGATTTGAAACTTAAATTCACTAGTTGTAACATGTAATAGGAACCCTGTAAACAGTAATGATCACTGCTGAGAACAAAATTGATTTTTTTAAAGATTTTATTTATTTGGCAGAGAGAGATCCCAAGTAGGCAGAAAGGCAAGCAGAGAGAGAGGAGGAAGCAGGCTCCCCACTGAGCAGTGAGCCCAATGCAGGACTCGATCCCAGGACCCTGAGATCATAACCTGAGCTGAAGGCAGTGGCTTAACCCACTGAGCCACCCAGGTGCCCCACAAAATTGATTTTCCAAAGGAATATCCCAGAACACTGAGGAAAATTTCAAAGAGATGGAAATGAGAAACGAATAAGTAAGATCTGAGGTCAGGTCCAAATCTACCTTGCAAGTATCCTGAGGACAAAAGGAGAAAATAACAGAAGTTATAACTGAACTAATGCAGCATTTACTTGAGCTGAAAAACAGTCATGCATTCAGTTCATAAAGCCTTCAAGTCCCAGGGAGAATTAGCTGAACAGACTCAAACCAAAACAGACATAAACCTATGTGACTTTCAGGGACTAAGAAAAAATTGTCAGAGTTCCAAACAGAAACCACCAGTTCCTTCTAGAAAATGAGACAGAGTATCATTGAATATTGACTTTAAGCTCTATCCCTCAGAGCTGAAAGAACTCTCTTTCTTAGAACTCTTGCTTCCTATCACATATGTAAGCAGATGTCAGATTGATTAACATTGTAAATTGGTTTAAGTTCTAACTCTACAAACAAAATGATAAATAATTTGGAGACAATCTAGGGGCATGTAATAATTTGGGAAGTAGTAGACTACCTTAGGTAGAGATAAGACCCACAGACCATAGAAGAAATGACATGCCACTTTATTTTAAAAATTTGAAAAAGATTTGTATATCAAAAAAGAGTAAAGCTGCATGTGGGCAACAGGCTGTGAAAAGCATCTGTAACATCAGCTGTTCAAGGAGTTCATGTCTCTGACGTGCCTACAAATTGAGAAGAAGACAAACAGTCCAATTGAAAAACAGACCAAATGAGAGGAAGGAGAAGTTCATGGAAAAGGAAACAGAAATGACCCTGGATTTCATAGTGAGCCAGGGAACACCATTAGTTCTGGACCATGTTGAGACACCTTTATTCACTCACCCTGTAGACAAAAACTAAAAATCATCAGGTAGACAAAAATTTGCATGAAATCATATATAAGAAACTGAGCCCCACTCTTTGATAAATTTTACAGTCTATCTTGTGTGATTGTTAAGTCAATTCAAAACCATCTGTTTAGAGACTCTGACACTGTTCCCTACTTGGTTACAAATTTTCAGGGAACCATCACTGTATTTATTGAGAATAAGTTCCTCATTCTTGAAAAATACATTTGAGTGATGAAAAATAGCAAGAATAGCAGAATAACCACAAGTTCAAGGTTCTAGTTTTCCTCCCGCCCTTAGTTGGAAAGGAAACTTTTCACACATGTGAGTCATCTACTTTTATTATCTGGCTTTCTTAGTTTCCATAAAGTCTGACCTCCTGAATCAGTTTGGATGGTTGTTTCATCCTAACTCAAACTGTCTTAAAGATTAAAAAAAAAAAAAAAAAAAAAAAAAACCTTCAATCTCATGAAGAAGCAGCTCATGGCAGGGCTTGCAGAGAATGTGTTTTATTCACACTGTCTCCATGAGTTTCTCCATTTTTCCCTACTCTGCCCTTTCCCTCTGGCCAGTTTGTCTTCCACCCCCTGCTGACTGTGTGATGGCTGCCCGCAGTGGGGGCACTGCTTTCCTTGTTCACATTCAGAGACAACCCAGATATTTCTGTAAAGCCCTTCCCGTTTGTATGTGTGGGACAACCTAGGTTACTGTCTCTCGTAGAACAGTAACAAGGCACTGACTGTCGTGCAGCTGGCTGTGTGAATGGCCCAGGAGGAACATGACTGGCTTCCATGACAGAACTCTTCCCTGTCGTGAGGATGGGGCCAGCTTCCTGTGAGTCACCTGGGCTGCAGTGGAGGAGGCACACAGTGCTCTGGGGTTCAGGGAGGAGGAGGGAGGAAGGATGCTGGCAGTCAACTCTCCAGACCCAGTACTACCACACCCTGAAGATAGTCCTACCTAGAAATGGTCCCTGCCATTGTACAGACTCAATACGTCTCAGTGAGTTCTTCTAGTAGTTTTTTAGTGCCACTGTAGCAAATGACAAATTCTCAGTGGCTTGAAACAACACAAATTGATTATCTTGCAGTTCTGGAGGTCAGAAGTTCAAAAATCAGTCTCAGTGTGGTAAAATCAGGGTGTTAACAGCCTGTGTTCCTTCTGGAGGCTCTAGAGGAGAATCCACTTTCTTGCCTTGTCCTGCTTCTAAAGCTGCCTGCATTCCCTGACTTGTGGCCCTTCATTGCACCACCTTTTATCCCTCTGTTTCCAACTGCACATTGCCTTCTGATTCTGATCCTCCTGTCTCCTTATGGATCCTCATGATTACATTGGGACCACCGAGGTAATCCAGGATAATCTCTCCCCCCCTCACACCTTAATTTAATCATGCTTGCTACATCCCATTTGCCAGGTAAGGTAAAGTACTCAGAGCTTCTTGGGCTCAGGGTATGGTCATCTTTGGGGCAGTCGCTATTCAGCTGATCAGTTGCCTCCTGTACTCCCTTTTATGCCTCACACCTCATCTCACATGTGTCTGCTGTGTTCCTCTCTTCATCTGCATTGCAAATGAGAAATGCAGCAATTTAAACCATTGAATATTAGATTTTGGAAATAGTTGCGGGAATAAAAGCACATAATTTTATTTGTGTCCTAAAAGTTTTTGTTTGGAATTTTAAATTTTATCTAATTGTCCCTAGGTAAATTAAATATGATTCAATCAGTTGATCTGAAAAATCTTTTCAAGAGCATACCGCTGTTGTAAAGGCCCTTCAACACAGTATTTTGAGTGCTGTTTCCAAATGAAGTTTACACTTTCACCCTTATCACTGTATTAAAGGTCATGTTTGAGGGTTTTGTGTGTGTGTGCTTTTTTCCAAAGTGAACTTGCTTCTCTATCTAAAACTAATACCTCTAACAGTATTTTTCACCAGGGAGGAGAGGAATTAGTGTATCTTCTATACTAAGTTTTCTTTCCATGTGAAGAATCTGTTAGGACTAATATTCATGGGAGAAGGAAAAGACAGTAGCTCTTACACCCCATATACTATGTTGACAACAACAGTATAAGCCTGACCAAAGCTGTACATCTTGGTGCATCATTTCAGCTGAAATGTGTTCAGTGAAGTATGATTTATTCCTTAGTAATTCATTTTTGTGTGAGATAAAAGTACATCAACAGAAATTAGGGAAAGCAGAGTGGTAATTTTAAAATTTCATCAGTGACTGTTTTTTACCTGTTCTATAAGCACATTAATTGATATTAAAACACATAAAAGCTCATTTGGGAATGAAAAAGAAAGTTTGAGGTGGTATTGATTTTTTTAATGATATTTGTATTTATGTGTATGATTACGCTTAGTTACACTTTGATTGAGTCCGAATGTGCCCTTCAACAATAATCCATGGGCTCTGGGTTTCCTGAAGTTGTATGTCATGGGGTGAACAGTTAGAAAAAGTGAATCCCACAAATTGACAACCCTATGGGGGTTTATATATTACACAAACACATTTGTTTGTTGACTGCCACTCCAGTACTTTCTGTGTCCTAGAGCTCTACCCATGTGGTGCAGGCTGCCCCTATCTGTGCTGGAGAATCATGACGAGGCCTTAGGCATCCCCACAGAGCTGCAGTTGCATCCTCTCATTTCCCACCTAGTTTGTGGGCATCCCCCTTTAGCTTGACCCTGACAGTGGACAGATCTCAGTATGAGCTGTCTGTGGGAAGAAACAAGATGTTGGGGGGGGTGGGCAGCGGTAGTTGTTGATGGGAAGTTTTAAGTGTCAGGTTGTATCTTGCAGTTTCCTGAACCCTGGCAGTGCAGGCCTGGGCCAACCTGGTATGTCTGTTTCACCAACCAAATCTTCCTCATGTGCCCAAGAAGTGAAACCATATTTGCATTTGCCACCAGAATCAACTAATACTAAATAATAGTTGAGAATTCCAGCTTGATTATAGTGAGTGGAAAATGGACCACTCTCTGGTTAATTCTTACATATGATTTTACTGTTCATCTTCATAAAAGGGATAAGAAATAAGGAAATGTGGATTATCAGTTTGTTTTCACTCTCATGACTCACTGCAGTTATAATTTTCAAAATACCAAGATGTTTTTCGAAAGTATTTTTTTTTTTTTTTTTTGTGGAGGGAGTAGGGACTAAGACTAAGGAAAGCATTGTTCTATCAAGCAAGAGAAGTCGTTTTCAATTTATGGTATGATGGGAAATCCATCTCGTATGTCCTATTTGGATAACAGAGCTCACTTTTAATTTTTTTAAACTTCCTTTGATTTTTTAATTGAAATATAGCTGATCCACAATGTTGCATTAGTTTCAGATATAAAACACAAGATTTGACAAGTCTGTATGTTATGCTGCGTTCGCCATACTGTACCACCAACCATATTCCCTATGCTGTGCCTTTCATCCTGCAACTTATTAATTTTGTAACTGGAAGCCTGTTATCTCCCACTGTATTTCACGCATTTTGCCTGTCTACCCGCTGCCGCCTCTTTGGAAACGATCAATTTGTTCTCTGTAGTTATGGGTCTCTTTCTGTTTTTCTGTGTGTTCAGAGAACTTTTTAAGATAACTTGGTGCCTTTAAACATATTCCTTGATTTACATTATTTTGGATACGTATTTGCCATGTTACCCAATTAGTTATGTAATGACTTCAAAATTTGGGGGCTTAAAACAACCCTTTTGTCATATTACATATGTTTTGGGGGTCAGAAATTAGGGCAGGATCTCATGGGGCAATTTTTATGCTTAATACGGCATTAACTGAGGTCAGTGGGTGGTGGCCTTCAGCAGGCGGCTGCTTGGTCTAGAGGATTCAGGATGACTTTATGCACATGCCTGTGACTTTGATGGGTACAGTTGGGAGATGAGGCTCAGCTGGCCCTCCACTTCCGTGCAGTCTTTGTAACAAGGTTGTTGGACTTCTTTCCTGTCCACTCAGAGCTCCAATAGCAAATGTTCCAAGAGAGGAGTTCCTTTTGGACTTGGGCCTGAAACTGACACGTTTCTTCCACTCTCTTCCACTGTTTAATACAGTCACATAGCCCATGTGAATCAAAGGGAATGGGGAGTCAGAGGATTTGTGATCATTTTTTAATGTGCTACATATATTCATATGTGCATTTTTTCCCGTTTCTCTGACCTGTGGAAAAATGGAAGTTATTGATCAAAGACTCACAGGTTATCAAGCTGTACGAGAGACTTCAGACTTAATCCAACCTCCATACTTTATAGATTAAAGAATATATATGTAGGTGCACATGTACATCTCCATATCAGTTATTATATATACACTTGTATATCACTAAAAATGGTATCTGTGGATCAGCCAATTCTTCTATTTTCATAGGAATGAAAAGGACTCGTCATTCCCCGGCAAATCTGAAGAAAGAAGCGAGAGCAAGAGTAAGGGAGAAAGAGAGTGCCCCCCGCGGGGGGCACCTGGGTGCCGCCCTCACCTCCTCCTTGGACCAACCTGTGGCCCCGCCCCCCCAACAGGCACACTCAGAGGGCGCTAGAGGCGCTCAAGGAGGCTAGCCCCAAGGCTCCCTGGGCTTAGCTGCTCCCTGCTGCTCCCTGCCACGGCAGCACCAAGGGCGGGGGGGGGGGGGCGAAGGCGGCCTCCGCTGAGGGACACTAGCCCTAGCAGGGCGGGCAGCACCTCGGGCACCTCCCGCTCGCCCTGGGGCCTGTCACTTCTCTCCCCACCCCTCCCACTCTCAACCATTGTTCCCTTCTGTGAAGGGTTTTTATACTTGGTTTTAGGGCAAGAGCACAATTGAGTGTGAGGGGGGAAGGGCAGGGCAAAAAGAGAGACCCAGTGGACTCTGCCCTGATCCCAGGGCTTGCCTCAGGGCTCAATCTCAAGAGCCTGAGATCACCACCTGAGCCAGAACCAAAGAGTTGGGCGCTTCACTGAGGGTGCCACCCAGGTGCCCCTCAGCTGTTGTGGACCAATTTCTGGAGAGGGGTGCCTGCGTGGCTCTTAGTTCAGCAAATTACTTGGGCTCAGGTCATGACCCCGGTCTTGCAGGATCTCCTCCCGCCTCGGGCTCCCAGCTCCTTGGGGAGTCGGCTTCTCCCACTGACCTTCTCCTCTCTCATGCTCTCTCTCACTCATTCTCTCACAAAGAAAGAAAGAAAAGCTTTCCAAAAAATGTCTTTAGCCTTGTTTTATGGGCTTTAATATGGTTGATCTCAATGAGTTTTCTCATCGGATGCAGACAACTTGAGGATAGCCATGTGTTTCTAAAAAGGTCCTTTTGTGTTCTGAAATGTCTTCTTTCTCTGTTCATTTATCAGGTGTCTTTCCACTGTCTCTTCTCAAGACCTAGGAAAAGTAGCCTTTGAGGATTCGTTTGGGTAAGGTCTAGTCCTTTTCATCCTTTTTCTTTCCACAAAATGTATAGTAGCCTCCGCATCCTTCTAAGTAGAGTTTATTTTTCACTGCCCTATTGAGGTCTTTTCTTTCAATAGAATTTGAGTCATTCACTCTGAAGGTCATTGTTGAAATGTTGAATTTGAAGTCTACTACCTCACTAGGCGTATTTTCTTTTTCCTGTCTATTCCTTCTTCCCTTTCCCTTTATAACTGCCTTCCTTTGATGACCTGAGTCCTTTGGAGGCTAATCTCTGCCTTCTTTGATTGGCTGTCACAGGGGAAGTCAGAGATTAGTAGGTATATCTGACCCTTTTTACAGTTGTTCTCCTTTTCTTTAGGGAAGCTCTAGAGTCAGCTTTCTCGGAGGGATCATTTCATCCCGCTCCTAACTCATGCTCCTTACCGGGTCTCTACTGAATATTGTGACTTAGCCAGAAGAACACTTCCCTCTGGCTGGTAGGAACTCCAATGACCTCTAGCCTTGTAGGAGTCTTGGCAACCATCTGGTTCCGTTGCCTTGACTCTTTGTCACAACCCTGGAGCATTTTCTAAGATACACACTGCTTCCTGTGGACCAAGGACTCAAGAGGACTCCAGTGTGTATTTTCAAGAGCTTGTTTTCTACTTGAATTCTGTCTCTCTGGAACCCATGGCGTTTTCATCACTCCACCCTTCCTGAATTCCCAATCTCTCTTTCCTCACACCAGAGAAACTCCCATCTTTTCCTTGGAATCTCCTCCCTACCCTCACCATCCAGAATTCCTCCAGGTGAAAAGCCGAGTGAATCCTGGGGCTCAGTTTATTTTTTTTTTATTTTTTTTGCTTGTTTTTCTTTTCACAGGGTTCACAAATGTGCATTCATTTTCAATGTTTTAAAGAGTTAGATATATAGATATATATAAAGAGAGATAGATATAGACATATCTATATCTATATAGATAGATACTTTTTTCTTTTCAATTCCCCATGGGCTTCTGGTTGGTTACTTTTCCTCTCACAGGGTTTGTATTAGTTTTCTAGGGGTGCTGTTACAAGATACCACAAGCCTAGAGGCTGAAACAACAAAGTGGACAGAATTTGAGTCGTTCACTCTGAAGGTCATTGCTGAAATATTAAATTTGAAGTCTACTACCTTGCTAGGCATATTTTCTTTTTCCTGTCTATTCCTTCTTCCCTTTCCCTTTTGAACTGCCTTCCTTTTTATAACATGAGTCCTTTGGAGGCTACTGTCTGCCTTCTTTTATTGGCTGTCACATGGGCAGTGAGAGATTAGTAGGTAATTCTGACCCTTTTTACAACTAACTAACTCAGGCTCCTTACCCGGTCTCTACAGAATATTCTGACTTAGCCAGAGGAACTCTTCCCTCTGGCTGGTTGTTACTCCAATGACCTCTAGCCTTGTAGGAGTTTTGGCAACCATCTGGTTCCATTGCCTTGACTCTTTGTTAGTACCTGAAGTATTTTCTTAGACACACACTGCTTCCTATGGAGCAAGGACTGAAGAGGACACCAATGTGTATTTTTGCAAGAGTTTGATTTCTACTTGACTTATTTTTCTCTTGAACCCATGGCCTTTTCATCACTCCAGCCTTCCTGAATCCCAATCTCTCTTTCCTCACAGCAGGGAGACTTCCATCTTTTCCTTGGAATCTCCTCCCTACGCGCACCATCCAGAACTATTCCAGGTGAAAATTCGAGTGAATCCTGGGGCTCAGTTTTTGTTTGTTTGTTTGCTTGCTTTCCTTTTCACACGGTTTTCAAATGTCCGTTCGTTTTCAATGTTTTAAAGAGTAATTTATGTAGATATAGATATAGACATATCTATATATATAGGTAGATTTTTTTTTCTCTTTTCCAATTCCTAATGGGCTTCTGATTGGTTACTTTTCCTCTAACAGGGTTGTATTAGTTTTCTATGGATGCTATTACAAGATACCACAAGCCTAGAGGTTGAAACAACAGAAGTGGACAGTATCACAGTTCTAGAGGCTACAGTGCTCATAGACCATGCTCCTTTTGGAGGTATTATGGGAGGATCTGTTCCAGGCCCCTTTCCCAGCTTGATGTATTTGGACTTTGGACTTCTTCACATGGCCCTCTCCCTCAGTGCATATCTGTGTATCCACAGTCTCCCTTAGAAGGACACAAGTCCTCCTGAATTAGGGGCCCAGGCTATTCAAATATGATCTCATTCACGCTAGTTACATCTCCAGGGACACTATTTCCAAATAAGGTCACAAACCCAGGTGCTGGGGTTTAGGACTTGGATAGTATATATGCATACACACAGAAAAACACACACACGTGTGTGTGTATGTCTCTCTCTATATATATTTATATTTACATTTATATTTATATGTACATATACTTTTTTATTTTTTTTGCCTAATAAAACATTTTTGTTCAGAATCTCAGTCTTCCTTCCTTTCAATAGAATATGATTCGCGGGGCACCTGGGTGGCTCAGTGGGTTAAAGCCTCTGCCTTCGGCTCAGGTCATGATCCCAGGGTCCTGAGATCGAGCCCCGCATCGGGCTCTCTGCTCAGTGGGGAGCCTGCTTCCTCCTCTCTCTCTCTGCCTGCCTCTCTGCCTACTTGTGATCTCTGCCTATCAAATAAATAAATAAAATCTTTAAAAAAAAAAAGAATATGATTCATATGCTTTTGGTGCCTCCTGAACAATTTGAACACCTCTACCTCCTCAATTTCCATGAAAGTTTTTCTTACCTAAAGTCGTCTGCCATTTATTTTTAAAAACAGTTGGCATCTTTTTGCAGTTTACAGTGTTTTTGGTTTGAGTATATGTTTATAGGCTGATGAAGGTGACTTTCGTCCTACTCTTTCGTTCTGAATTTGTTCCTTTTTGGGAAAGTAAATGTTCTACTCTTTAAAAACAAGGACCTAGAAAAGCGAAATGGTTCTTTTTTGTGAGTCTGCATTCCATTTTCTCATTTTGCATGTGCTTTATGTGACCACAGTTTTGGGGGCTGACAGCATTTATCAGCATTTAAAAGAAAAAAATGAAATTAAATTTAAATTAATTTAAATTAAATATATTTAAATTTAAAATTTAAAAAACAAATTAAAATTTAAAATTAAAAATGTAAATTAAGTTCATTGGAAGGGGACGTGAAACATGAGAGACTAAAGACTCTGAAAATCAATCTGAGGGATTTGTAGGGGTGAGGGGTGGGAGGTTGGGGGAACCAGGTGGTGGGTATTAGAGAGGGCACATATTGCATGGAGCACTGGGTGAGGTGTAAAAACAAGGAATACTGTTATGCTGAAAATAAAAATTTAAAAAACAAACAGAAAAATTGAAAAAAAACTTAAATAAATACTTTTAAAGAAAAAATGTATTTTAAAAAAGGGATCTATGACTTTCTTTTTTTTTTCTTGTTACTGTCAATGACATGAAGACAAAGTCAGCCTAACCTAGCCCTGTCAGCTATTAGCATGATCACTTATTTCAATGTGGAGTTAATTTAAAATGAACACTCTGGGAGAAATAAACTATATAAATCAAATATATAAGCATTATTCTAAAGTTTTGGACTTTGCTTTAAGAGAGTTGGCATATCTTTAGTTTCACTGTGAGAGCAATAATCAGTCACTGGGGTATCTAGTAGGATATGTAAACTGGAAGCAAACTGAAATGAATGCTAATATATACATCCATATACATGTATGCATTGTTTATACAGTATAAACATATATTAAATCTCATGGCTTTGGAAGAAAGTTCTGAACAGCTCTAACATGATAGAGAATATTGCAAAATAGAATATGTAGACTTTCAAATTGTAATTCAAAGTTTTGTGACAATTGTCAATATTTGCCAAACTTTTCAGTAGGTTCTTTGATGCCTGATTCTTTATTTGGGTATCAGAAAATCTTTTCCCATATGGAAGCTTTACACATATTCCTAAGCCATATGGAATAGACACTTTGACTTATATGCAAAAGATTTGTGGTCTTTGCAGAGTCATTACAATTTCTCTTGTGGTACAGATGAAGCCATAAATAAATATATTTATATTTATTTATAAATAAGTATATTTATATATATATATACTTTATACTTTATTTATACTTATAAATAAGTATATTTATAAATATACACATATTACATAAATTGTCTCATATGTTTTTGATTATCTTACTTGCTCTTACTCATCAGAGGTAAATCACTGCATAGGCCCATACTTAAAGGAAGTGTGCACAGTAGGTTTCATCAAATATAATATTTTTCTTCTCTTTGTACCCTCATCCAATTCCAGTAAGTACTTTACTTACACTAAATCCCGTCAACTTAACCTGTACTGGTTATTCTTGTAAAAAAGAAATGTTAAAGAGTCTCAAAAACATGGTATTTTTTCCTTCTAAAATTTTGTCTCTTTTTTAATGTAAGCTAAAAAGAAAAGATAATCATTCTGTTAGAAACTTAGCCAACTGCATCTTCAGGTCTTCCTCTGTTATATATTTTTAGTATGTCCTTCATACTAAATCTCTAATAGTATTCATTTCACAGGCTTTTGTGCTCAGAAAGGACAATAAAGGAGACCTTGAGATTATAATAGCATTGACTAGTAATAAATGTGAGAATTTGATATCCAAAAAGGATAGCATTTGTTCAAGTTTACTTTGGTTTTAAAAATTAATATTTATTTATTTGAGTAATAAATTCATAAACCTAATTCATTCTTATATTTTTAAGTTCAACAGGCAAAATTTATTTTTCCATTTATAACTCAAAAAATATTAACAATCACTTCTCAGGAGACTGAGATTACTTTATAAACACATTAAAAAGTTAGCTTAGTGCACCTGAGCGGCTCATTCAGTTAAGCATCTGACTCTGGTTTTGGCTCAGGTGGTGATCTCAGGGCTGTGAGAAAGCCCCAAGGTGGGCACTTCACCCAGTATGTCTGCCTGTACCTCTCCCTTTGCCTCTGCCCCTCTCCCTTGCTCTCAGGAACATGCACGCACACACACCATCTCTTTCCCTTTCAAATAAATATATAAAATCTTTTTAAAAATTTTTAAATGTTAGTTTAGATTTCTTTAAATATTTTTAATTGCATCTATATCTATTTGGATAATTGTCCAATTTACAGACATATTTAAAATCTTTCATATATTTAACTCTTCTATACATAATAAACTTATAGACATGGACATCAAGTTCTCTTAAATATTCCAATATTATGCATAATCTTTTGATTTAAAACCACAAGACTAAAATGATTATGCAGGCTACACATTTTGAATTAGAATCCTTATCTAATGTTATTTTTAATGAGTGATGGTTGACATGAAGACTAATAGCCAATAACCTTCCAGATTCATGGTAAGAATGTGCTTTGAAGATAGGTCGGGCCATGTGATTTGTTCTGGCCAATAAAATAAGAGCAGAAGCAACATGTGTTGCTTTGATGCCAGAAAACTTCAAGAGGCAGTGCTATATTGTCTTCCCCAAGAAACATTGATCAGCATTGCTCCAGATCGTGGTGACTGTGTCAGTGTCAGTCCCTGGTATTTTCCTGTTCTTCCTTTTGTAACAACATGGGTGGAAACTGAGGGCATAATGCCAAGTGAAATTAGTCAGAAAAGAAAAATATCATGTGTTCTCTCTTAAATTTGGAATCTGAAAAAGGCTTTCTGCTTAGGCAAGCAGCAGCCGCATCCCGCAGACCCGACTCTGATTTTCCAAAGAATGCTGTGCTATCCCAGACGTGATACCCGGGCAAAGAGGCTTTCGCTGTATGCGGGTTTCTCCCACCCTGCTGCGAATACTAGGCTAAGGCAAGCAGCAACATCAGCCAGTAGAACCAACTCCGATTTCTCAGCAAATGCTGTGCTTTCGCAGAGGCTTTGGGCTTGGAGCCAACAGCACTTCGTCGCTGCTTCCTCAGCAAAGCTTTGGGTGTTCGCTCTTGGGCATCAGGAAAGAAGAGTTGCGGGAGAACTGGTTTCTCTTTGGCTTTGCTTTCCCGGGCTCCATTTTCGCGTCCTGGGTTCAAATTGTCAAGGCAAAATAAGCAGGCAGCCTCCAACCTGCAGCAGAGTGCGTGGCCTAGGATGGCACTCTTTGCACACTACCATCACCTGGCGTAGGCGAGGCTTGGCATTTTGCACTGGCGCTAAGGCGGACTCGGGGACAAGTTCTGGGCCTTCCCCACAGGAGAGGAGAGGTGACAGAATCTTTGCACACCAACCGTGCACTCGGATCGGGGGGCTGTTGGGGACTTTCCCCACTCCTTCCCCGGACATCCCGTGCATCCGCGAACCCTTTCACATCTTGGAGGAAGACGGCATCTGACTGCCCGTTTTTTCAGGAATGTACTTCTGTGAGTTCAGGGTAGGTGCCTGGTCACAAACTCATATCTGCACCTTGGACAGGTGACCAAGCAGCTGCTTTCCCCTTGGGCCCAGGGGCCCAGGACAGGCATGCCTTCTGCTCAGACTCCTTCCTCTAGTGGAGGAAGCGCCCATGCCCTAGTCTTCCCTTCGTGTCTCCTTCTCACCAGGGTTCCGTCTCTCCGCACAGAGAGCGGGTGACACTAGTCTTACCACCGACCCGCTGTTGCTGACAGGGCTGGCTCTCCTGCTTGCTACCGTTTCCGACAACAAGGCCTACTCCTCTTCCCCGGGGCAGCGTGCTGCACCTTCCGCAGACATGCTCCTGGAGAACGCAGTGAGAGATGTGTCCCTTTCCTTAAGGCTCTTCCCACAGTCGCAACCATGCTTCTCTCTCAGGCAGAGGGGATGCACGGGCAAACAGGATTTCGCTCCATGAGGGTCTATTACACGGTGCTGTGGTGACTAGCTCAGGCAAGCAACCGCAGCCTCCCACAGACCCGACTCTGATTTTCCAAAGAATGCTGTGCTATCCCAGACGTGATACCCGGGCAAAGAGGCTTTCGCTGTATGCGGGTTTCTCCCACCTTGCTGCGAATACTAGGCTAAGGCAAGCAGCAACAGAAGCCAGCAGAACCGACTCTGATTTCTCAGCAAATGCTGGTGCTTTCGCAGAGGCTTTGGGCTTGGAGCCAACAGCACTTCGTCGCTGCTTCCTCAGCAAAGCTTTGGGCGTTCGCTCTTGGGCATCAGGAAAGAAGAGTTGCGGGAGAACTGGTTTCTCTTTGGCTTTGCTTTCCCGGGCTCCATTTTCGCGTCCTGGGTTCAAATTGTCAAGGCAAAATAAGCAGACAGCCTCCAACCTGCAGCAGAGTGCGTGGCCTAGGATGGCACTCTTTGCACACTACCATCACCTGGCGTAGGCGAGGCTTGGCATTTTGCACTGGCGCTAAGGCGGACTCGGGGACAAGTTCTGGGCCTTCCCCACAGGAGAGGAGAGGTGACAGAATCTTTGCACACCAACCGTGCACTCGGATCGGGGGGCTGTTGGGGACTTTCCCCACTCCTTCCCCGGACATCCCGTGCATCCGCGAACCCTTTCACATCTTGGAGGAAGACGGCATCTGACTGCCCGTTTTTTCAGGAATGTACTTCTGTGAGTTCAGGGTAGGTGCCTGGTCACAAACTCATATCTGCACCTTGGACAGGTGACCAAGCAGCTGCTTTCCCCTTGGGCCCAGGGGCCCAGGACAGGCATGACTTCTGCCCAGACTCCTTATCAGAGTGCAGCAAGCGCCCCATGTCTAGACTTCCACTAGTGTCTCCTCAGTCATGTTTCCGTCTCTCCGCACAGAGAGCTGGTGACACTTGTCTTACCACCAACCCACTGTTTCAGACAGGGCCGGCTCTCCTGTTTGCGACCGTTTCCGACAACAAGGCCATCGACCCCTCATCCCTGGGGCAGCGTGCTGCACTTTCCCAGACATGTTCCTGGGGAGCGCAGTGACAGACGTGTCCCTTTCCTTAAGGCTCTTCCCACAGGCGCAACCGAGCATCTCTGTCAGGCAGCGGGGATGCCCGGGCCAAGATGATTTCGCTCCATGCGGGCTTATTACACCGAGCTGTGGAGACAAGCTCAGGCAAGCAGCAGCCGCATCCCGCAGACCCGACTCTGATTTCCCAAAGAATGCTGTGCTTTCCCAGACGTGATGCCCGGGCAAAGAGGCTTTCGCTGTATGCGGGTTTCTCCCAAAGTGCTGCGGACACTAGGCTAAGGCAACCGGCACGAGCAGCCAAGAGACTGCTATGATTTCGCAGAGGTTTTAAGCTTGCTGCGAACCGCACTTCGCTGCTGCTTCCTCAGCAAGACTTTGGGCGTTCGCTCTGTCGCGTCAGGGATTAAGAGCTGCGGGAGAGCTGGTGCCTCTTGGGCCTTGCTTCCCGGGCTCCATGTTTGCGTCTTGGTTTCACCGTGCCATGCCGAAATAAGCAGATACAGTCACAACCCTGCAGTGGCATGCGTGGCCTAGGATGGCACTCTATGCACACTACTATCTCCCGGTGTAGGCCGGTGCTCTGCCGCTCAGGTGGACTCGGCGACAAGGTCAGTGCCTTCCCCACGGGAGAGGAGAGGCGACAGGATCTCTGCACACCACTCGTGCACTGGGATGGGGAGCAGTGAGGGTCTCTCCCCACTCCTTCCCCGGACATCCCGTGCATCCGCGAACGCTTTCACATCTTGGAGGAAGACGGCATCTGACTGCCCGTTCTTTCAGGGAGCTACTTCTGCGAGATCAGGGTAGGCGCCTGGTGGCAAGCGCATGTCTGCGTCTGGGATAGTTGGCCAGGAACTGCTTTCCCCTTGGGCACAGGGGCCCAGGACAGACATGCCTTCTGCTCAGACTCCTTCCTCCAGTGGAGGAAGCGCCCATGCCCTAGTCTTCCCTTCGTGTCTCCTTCTCACCAGGGTTCCGTCTCTCCGCACAGAGAGCGGGTGACACTAGTCTTACCACCGACCCGCTGTTGCTGACAGGGCTGGCTCTCCTGCTTGCTACCGTTTCCGACAACAAGGCCTACTCCTCTTCCCCGGGGCAGCGTGCTGCACCTTCCGCAGACATGCTCCTGGAGAACGCAGTGAGAGATGTGTCCCTTTCCTTAAGGCTCTTCCCACAGTCGCAACCATGCTTCTCTCTCAGGCAGAGGGGATGCACGGGCAAACAGGATTTCGCTCCATGAGGGTCTATTACACAGTGCTGTGGTGACTAGCTCAGGCAAGCAACCGCGGCCTCCCACAGACCCGACTCTGATTTTCCAAAGAATGCTGTGCTATCCCGGACGTGATACCCGGGCAAAGAGGCTTTCGCTGTATGCGGGTTTCTCCCACCTTGCTGCGAATACTAGGCTAAGGCAAGCAGCAACAGAAGCCAGCGGAACCGACTCTGATTTCTCAGCAAATGCTGGTGCTTTCGCAGAGGCTTTGGGCTTGGAGCCAACAGCATTTCGTCGCTGCTTCCTCAGCAAAGCTTTGGGCGTTCGCTCTTGGGCACCAGGAAAGAAGAGTTGCGGGAGAACTGGTTTCTCTTTGGCTTTGCTTTCCCGGGCTCCATTTTCGCGTCCTGGGTTCAAATTGTCAAGGCAAAATAAGCAGGCAGCCTCCAACCTGCAGCAGAGTGCGTGGCCTAGGATGGCACTCTTTGCACACTACCATCACCTGGCGTAGGCGAGGCTTGGCATTTTGCACTGGCGCTAAGGCGGACTCGGGGACAAGTTCTGGGCCTTCCCCACAGGAGAGGAGAGGTGACAGAATCTTTGCACACCAACCGTGCACTCGGATCGGGGGGCTGTTGGGGACTTTCCCCACTCCTTCCCCGGACATCCCGTGCATCCGCGAACCCTTTCACATCTTGGAGGAAGACGGCATCTGACTGCCCGTTTTTTCAGGAATGTACTTCTGTGAGTTCAGGGTAGGTGCCTGGTCACAAACTCATATCTGCACCTTGGACAGGTGACCAAGCAGCTGCTTTCCCCTTGGGCCCAGGGGCCCAGGACAGGCATGACTTCTGCCCAGACTCCTTATCAGAGTGCAGCAAGCGCCCCATGTCTAGACTTCCACTAGTGTCTCCTCAGTCATGTTTCCGTCTCTCCGCACAGAGAGCTGGTGACACTTGTCTTACCACCAACCCACTGTTTCAGACAGGGCCGGCTCTCCTGTTTGCGACCGTTTCCGACAACAAGGCCATCGACCCCTCATCCCTGGGGCAGCGTGCTGCACTTTCCCAGACATGTTCCTGGGGAGCGCAGTGACAGACGTGTCCCTTTCCTTAAGGCTCTTCCCACAGGCGCAACCGAGCATCTCTGTCAGGCAGCGGGGATGCCCGGGCCAAGATGATTTCGCTCCATGCGGGCTTATTACACCGAGCTGTGGAGACAAGCTCAGGCAAGCAGCAGCCGCATCCCGCAGACCCGACTCTGATTTCCCAAAGAATGCTGTGCTTTCCCAGACGTGATGCCCGGGCAAAGAGGCTTTCGCTGTATGCGGGTTTCTCCCAAAGTGCTGCGGACACTAGGCTAAGGCAACCGGCACGAGCAGCCAAGAGACTGCTATGATTTCGCAGAGGTTTTAAGCTTGCTGCGAACCGCACTTCGCTGCTGCTTCCTCAGCAAGACTTTGGGCGTTCGCTCTGTCGCGTCAGGGATTAAGAGCTGCGGGAGAGCTGGTGCCTCTTGGGCCTTGCTTCCCGGGCTCCATGTTTGCGTCTTGGTTTCACCGTGCCATGCCGAAATAAGCAGATACAGTCACAACCCTGCAGTGGCATGCGTGGCCTAGGATGGCACTCTATGCACACTACTATCTCCCGGTGTAGGCCGGTGCTCTGCCGCTCAGGTGGACTCGGCGACAAGGTCAGTGCCTTCCCCACGGGAGAGGAGAGGCGACAGGATCTCTGCACACCACTCGTGCACTGGGATGGGGAGCAGTGAGGGTCTCTCCCCACTCCTTCCCCGGACATCCCGTGCATCCGCGAACGCTTTCACATCTTGGAGGAAGACGGCATCTGACTGCCCGTTCTTTCAGGGAGCTACTTCTGCGAGATCAGGGTAGGCGCCTGGTGGCAAGCGCATGTCTGCGTCTGGGAGAGTTGGCCAGGAACTGCTTTCCCCTTGAGCCCAGGGGCCCAGGACAGGCATGCCTTCTGCTCAGACTCCTTCCTCCAGTGGAGGAAGCGCCCATGCCCTAGTCTTCCCTTCGTGTCTCCTTCTCACCAGGGTTCCGTCTCTCCGCACAGAGAGCGGGTGACACTAGTCTTACCACCGACCCGCTGTTGCTGACAGGGCTGGCTCTCCTGCTTGCTACCGTTTCCGACAACAAGGCCTACTCCTCTTCCCCGGGGCAGCGTGCTGCACCTTCCGCAGACATGCTCCTGGAGAACGCAGTGAGAGATGTGTCCCTTTCCTTAAGGCTCTTCCCACAGTCGCAACCATGCTTCTCTCTCAGGCAGAGGGGATGCACGGGCAAACAGGATTTCGCTCCATGAGGGTCTATTACACGGTGCTGTGGTGACTAGCTCAGGCAAGCAACCGCAGCCTCCCACAGACCCGACTCTGATTTTCCAAAGAATGCTGTGCTATCCCAGACGTGATACCCGGGCAAAGAGGCTTTCGCTGTATGCGGGTTTCTCCCACCTTGCTGCGAATACTAGGCTAAGGCAAGCAGCAACAGAAGCCAGCACAACCGACTCTGATTTCTCAGGAAATGCTGGTGCTTTCGCAGAGGCTTTGGGCTTGGAGCCAACAGCACTTCGTCGCTGCTTCCTCAGCAAAGCTTTGGGCGTTCGCTCTTGGGCATCAGGAAAGAAGAGTTGCGGGAGAACTGGTTTCTCTTTGGCTTTGCTTTCCCGGGCTCCATTTTCGCGTCCTGGGTTCAAACTGTCAAGGCAAAATAAGCAGACAGCCTCCAACCTGCAGCAGAGTGCGTGGCCTAGGATGGCACTCTTTGCACACTACCATCACCTGGCGTAGGCGAGGCTTGGCATTTTGCACTGGCGCTAAGGCGGACTCGGGGACAAGTTCTGGGCCTTCCCCACAGGAGAGGAGAGGTGACAGAATCTTTGCACACCAACCGTGCACTCGGATCGGGGGGCTGTTGGGGACTTTCCCCACTCCTTCCCCGGACATCCCGTGCATCCGCGAACCCTTTCACATCTTGGAGGAAGACGGCATCTGACTGCCCGTTTTTTCAGGAATGTACTTCTGTGAGTTCAGGGTAGGTGCCTGGTCACAAACTCATATCTGCACCTTGGACAGGTGACCAAGCAGCTGCTTTCCCCTTGGGCCCAGGGGCCCAGGACAGGCATGCCTTCTGCTCAGACTCCTTCCTCTAGTGGAGGAAGCGCCCATGCCCTAGTCTTCCCTTCGTGTCTCCTTCTCACCAGGGTTCCGTCTCTCCGCACAGAGAGCGGGTGACACTAGTCTTACCACCGACCCGCTGTTGCTGACAGGGCTGGCTCTCCTGCTTGCTACCGTTTCCGACAACAAGGCCTACTCCTCTTCCCCGGGGCAGCGTGCTGCACCTTCCGCAGACATGCTCCTGGAGAACGCAGTGAGAGATGTGTCCCTTTCCTTAAGGCTCTTCCCACAGTCGCAACCATGCTTCTCTCTCAGGCAGAGGGGATGCACGGGCAAACAGGATTTCGCTCCATGAGGGTCTATTACACGGTGCTGTGGTGACTAGCTCAGGCAAGCAACCGCAGCCTCCCACAGACCCGACTCTGATTTTCCAAAGAATGCTGTGCTATCCCAGACGTGATACCCGGGCAAAGAGGCTTTCGCTGTATGCGGGTTTCTCCCACCTTGCTGCGAATACTAGGCTAAGGCAAGCAGCAACAGAAGCCAGCAGAACCGACTCTGATTTCTCAGCAAATGCTGGTGCTTTCGCAGAGGCTTTGGGCTTGGAGCCAACAGCACTTCGTCGCTGCTTCCTCAGCAAAGCTTTGGGCGTTCGCTCTTGGGCATCAGGAAAGAAGAGTTGCGGGAGAACTGGTTTCTCTTTGGCTTTGCTTTCCCGGGCTCCATTTTCGCGTCCTGGGTTCAAATTGTCAAGGCAAAATAAGCAGGCAGCCTCCAACCTGCAGCAGAGTGCGTGGCCTAGGATGGCACTCTTTGCACACTACCATCACCTGGCGTAGGCGAGGCTTGGCATTTTGCACTGGCGCTAAGGCGGACTCGGGGACAAGTTCTGGGCCTTCCCCACAGGAGAGGAGAGGTGACAGAATCTTTGCACACCAACCGTGCACTCGGATCGGGGGGCTGTTGGGGACTTTCCCCACTCCTTCCCCGGACATCCCGTGCATCCGCGAACCCTTTCACATCTTGGAGGAAGACGGCATCTGACTGCCCGTTTTTTCAGGAATGTACTTCTGTGAGTTCAGGGTAGGTGCCTGGTCACAAACTCATATCTGCACCTTGGACAGGTGACCAAGCAGCTGCTTTCCCCTTGGGCCCAGGGGCCCAGGACAGGCATGACTTCTGCCCAGACTCCTTATCAGAGTGCAGCAAGCGCCCCATGTCTAGACTTCCACTAGTGTCTCCTCAGTCATGTTTCCGTCTCTCCGCACAGAGAGCTGGTGACACTTGTCTTACCACCAACCCACTGTTTCAGACAGGGCCGGCTCTCCTGTTTGCGACCGTTTCCGACAACAAGGCCATCGACCCCTCATCCCTGGGGCAGCGTGCTGCACTTTCCCAGACATGTTCCTGGGGAGCGCAGTGACAGACGTGTCCCTTTCCTTAAGGCTCTTCCCACAGGCGCAACCGAGCATCTCTGTCAGGCAGCGGGGATGCCCGGGCCAAGATGATTTCGCTCCATGCGGGCTTATTACACCGAGCTGTGGAGACAAGCTCAGGCAAGCAGCAGCCGCATCCCGCAGACCCGACTCTGATTTCCCAAAGAATGCTGTGCTTTCCCAGACGTGATGCCCGGGCAAAGAGGCTTTCGCTGTATGCGGGTTTCTCCCAAAGTGCTGCGGACACTAGGCTAAGGCAACCGGCACGAGCAGCCAAGAGACTGCTATGATTTCGCAGAGGTTTTAAGCTTGCTGCGAACCGCACTTCGCTGCTGCTTCCTCAGCAAGACTTTGGGCGTTCGCTCTGTCGCGTCAGGGATTAAGAGCTGCGGGAGAGCTGGTGCCTCTTGGGCCTTGCTTCCCGGGCTCCATGTTTGCGTCTTGGTTTCACCGTGCCATGCCGAAATAAGCAGATACAGTCACAACCCTGCAGGGGCATGCGTGGCCTAGGATGGCACTCTATGCACACTACTATCTCCCGGTGTAGGCCGGTGCTCTGCCGCTCAGGTGGACTCGGCGACAAGGTCAGGGCCTTCCCCACGGGAGAGGAGAGGCGACAGGATCTCTGCACACCACTCGTGCACTGGGATGGGGAGCAGTGAGGGTCTCTCCCCACTCCTTCCCCGGACATCCCGTGCATCCGCGAACGCTTTCACATCTTGGAGGAAGGCGGCATCTGACTGCCCGTTCTTTCAGGGAGCTACTTCTGCGAGATCAGGGTAGGCGCCTGGTGGCAAGCGCATGTCTGCGTCTGGGATAGTTGGCCAGGAACTGCTTTCCCCTTGGGCACAGGGGCCCAGGACAGACATGCCTTCTGCTCAGACTCCTTCCTCCAGTGGAGGAAGCGCCCATGCCCTAGTCTTCCCTTCGTGTCTCCTTCTCACCAGGGTTCCGTCTCTCCGCACAGAGAGCGGGTGACACTAGTCTTACCACCGACCCGCTGTTGCTGACAGGGCTGGCTCTCCTGCTTGCTACCGTTTCCGACAACAAGGCCTACTCCTCTTCCCCGGGGCAGCGTGCTGCACCTTCCGCAGACATGCTCCTGGAGAACGCAGTGAGAGATGTGTCCCTTTCTTTAAGGCTCTTCCCACAGTCGCAACCATGCTTCTCTCTCAGGCAGAGGGGATGCACGGGCAAACAGGATTTCGCTCCATGAGGGTCTATTACACAGTGCTGTGGTGACTAGCTCAGGCAAGCAACCGCGGCCTCCCACAGACCCGACTCTGATTTTCCAAAGAATGCTGTGCTATCCCGGACGTGATACCCGGGCAAAGAGGCTTTCGCTGTATGCGGGTTTCTCCCACCTTGCTGCGAATACTAGGCTAAGGCAAGCAGCAACAGAAGCCAGCGGAACCGACTCTGATTTCTCAGCAAATGCTGGTGCTTTCGCAGAGGCTTTGGGCTTGGAGCCAACAGCATTTCGTCGCTGCTTCCTCAGCAAAGCTTTGGGCGTTCGCTCTTGGGCACCAGGAAAGAAGAGTTGCGGGAGAACTGGTTTCTCTTTGGCTTTGCTTTCCCGGGCTCCATTTTCGCGTCCTGGGTTCAAATTGTCAAGGCAAAATAAGCAGGCAGCCTCCAACCTGCAGCAGAGTGCGTGGCCTAGGATGGCACTCTTTGCACACTACCATCACCTGGCGTAGGCGAGGCTTGGCATTTTGCACTGGCGCTAAGGCGGACTCGGGGACAAGTTCTGGGCCTTCCCCACAGGAGAGGAGAGGTGACAGAATCTTTGCACACCAACCGTGCACTCGGATCGGGGGGCTGTTGGGGACTTTCCCCACTCCTTCCCCGGACATCCCGTGCATCCGCGAACCCTTTCACATCTTGGAGGAAGACGGCATCTGACTGCCCGTTTTTTCAGGAATGTACTTCTGTGAGTTCAGGGTAGGTGCCTGGTCACAAACTCATATCTGCACCTTGGACAGGTGACCAAGCAGCTGCTTTCCCCTTGGGCCCAGGGGCCCAGGACAGGCATGACTTCTGCCCAGACTCCTTATCAGAGTGCAGCAAGCGCCCCATGTCTAGACTTCCACTAGTGTCTCCTCAGTCATGTTTCCGTCTCTCCGCACAGAGAGCTGGTGACACTTGTCTTACCACCAACCCACTGTTTCAGACAGGGCCGGCTCTCCTGTTTGCGACCGTTTCCGACAACAAGGCCATCGACCCCTCATCCCTGGGGCAGCGTGCTGCACTTTCCCAGACATGTTCCTGGGGAGCGCAGTGACAGACGTGTCCCTTTCCTTAAGGCTCTTCCCACAGGCGCAACCGAGCATCTCTGTCAGGCAGCGGGGATGCCCGGGCCAAGATGATTTCGCTCCATGCGGGCTTATTACACCGAGCTGTGGAGACAAGCTCAGGCAAGCAGCAGCCGCATCCCGCAGACCCGACTCTGATTTCCCAAAGAATGCTGTGCTTTCCCAGACGTGATGCCCGGGCAAAGAGGCTTTCGCTGTATGCGGGTTTCTCCCAAAGTGCTGCGGACACTAGGCTAAGGCAACCGGCACGAGCAGCCAAGAGACTGCTATGATTTCGCAGAGGTTTTAAGCTTGCTGCGAACCGCACTTCGCTGCTGCTTCCTCAGCAAGACTTTGGGCGTTCGCTCTGTCGCGTCAGGGATTAAGAGCTGCGGGAGAGCTGGTGACTCTTGGGCCTTGCTTCCCGGGCTCCATGTTTGCGTCTTGGTTTCACCGTGCCATGCCGAAATAAGCAGATACAGTCACAACCCTGCAGTGGCATGCGTGGCCTAGGATGGCACTCTATGCACACTACTATCTCCCGGTGTAGGCCGGTGCTCTGCCGCTCAGGTGGACTCGGCGACAAGGTCAGGGCCTTCCCCACGGGAGAGGAGAGGCGACAGGATCTCTGCACACCACTCGTGCACTGGGATGGGGAGCAGTGAGGGTCTCTCCCCACTCCTTCCCCGGACATCCCGTGCATCCGCGAACCCTTTCACATCTTGGAGGAAGACGGCATCTGACTGCCCGTTCTTTCAGGGAGCTACTTCTGCGAGATCAGGGTAGGCGCCTGGTGGCAAGCGCATGTCTGCGTCTGGGATAGTTGGCCAGGAACTGCTTTCCCCTTGATCCCAGGGGCCCAGGACAGGCATGCCTTCTGCTCAGACTCCTTCCTCCAGTGGAGGAAGCGCCCATGCCCTAGTCTTCCCTTCGTGTCTCCTTCTCACCAGGGTTCCGTCTCTCCGCACAGAGAGCGGGTGACACTAGTCTTACCACCGACCCGCTGTTGCTGACAGGGCTGGCTCTCCTGCTTGCTACCATTTCCGACAACAAGGCCTACTCCTCTTCCCCGGGGCAGCGTGCTGCACCTTCCGCAGACATGCTCCTGGAGAACGCAGTGAGAGATGTGTCCCTTTCCTTAAGGCTCTTCCCACAGTCGCAACCATGCTTCTCTCTCAGGCAGAGGGGATGCACGGGCAAACAGGATTTCGCTCCATGAGGGTCTATTACACGGTGCTGTGGTGACTAGCTCAGGCAAGCAACCGCAGCCTCCCACAGACCCGACTCTGATTTTCCAAAGAATGCTGTGCTATCCCAGACGTGATACCCGGGCAAAGAGGCTTTCGCTGTATGCGGGTTTCTCCCACCTTGCTGCGAATACTAGGCTAAGGCAAGCAGCAACAGAAGCCAGCAGAACCGACTCTGATTTCTCAGCAAATGCTGGTGCTTTCGCAGAGGCTTTGGGCTTGGAGCCAACAGCACTTCGTCGCTGCTTCCTCAGCAAAGCTTTGGGCGTTCGCTCTTGGGCATCAGGAAAGAAGAGTTGCGGGAGAACTGGTTTCTCTTTGGCTTTGCTTTCCCGGGCTCCATTTTCGCGTCCTGGGTTCAAATTGTCAAGGCAAAATAAGCAGACAGCCTCCAACCTGCAGCAGAGTGCGTGGCCTAGGATGGCACTCTTTGCACACTACCATCACCTGGCGTAGGCGAGGCTTGGCATTTTGCACTGGCGCTAAGGCGGACTCGGGGACAAGTTCTGGGCCTTCCCCACAGGAGAGGAGAGGTGACAGAATCTTTGCACACCAACCGTGCACTCGGATCGGGGGGCTGTTGGGGACTTTCCCCACTCCTTCCCCGGACATCCCGTGCATCCGCGAACCCTTTCACATCTTGGAGGAAGACGGCATCTGACTGCCCGTTTTTTCAGGAATGTACTTCTGTGAGTTCAGGGTAGGTGCCTGGTCACAAACTCATATCTGCACCTTGGACAGGTGACCAAGCAGCTGCTTTCCCCTTGGGCCCAGGGGCCCAGGACAGGCATGACTTCTGCCCAGACTCCTTATCAGAGTGCAGCAAGCGCCCCATGTCTAGACTTCCACTAGTGTCTCCTCAGTCATGTTTCCGTCTCTCCGCACAGAGAGCTGGTGACACTTGTCTTACCACCAACCCACTGTTTCAGACAGGGCCGGCTCTCCTGTTTGCGACCGTTTCCGACAACAAGGCCATCGACCCCTCATCCCTGGGGCAGCGTGCTGCACTTTCCCAGACATGTTCCTGGGGAGCGCAGTGACAGACGTGTCCCTTTCCTTAAGGCTCTTCCCACAGGCGCAACCGAGCATCTCTGTCAGGCAGCGGGGATGCCCGGGCCAAGATGATTTCGCTCCATGCGGGCTTATTACACCGAGCTGTGGAGACAAGCTCAGGCAAGCAGCAGCCGCATCCCGCAGACCCGACTCTGATTTCCCAAAGAATGCTGTGCTTTCCCAGACGTGATGCCCGGGCAAAGAGGCTTTCGCTGTATGCGGGTTTCTCCCAAAGTGCTGCGGACACTAGGCTAAGGCAACCGGCACGAGCAGCCAAGAGACTGCTATGATTTCGCAGAGGTTTTAAGCTTGCTGCGAACCGCACTTCGCTGCTGCTTCCTCAGCAAGACTTTGGGCGTTCGCTCTGTCGCGTCAGGGATTAAGAGCTGCGGGAGAGCTGGTGCCTCTTGGGCCTTGCTTCCCGGGCTCCATGTTTGCGTCTTGGTTTCACCGTGCCATGCCGAAATAAGCAGATACAGTCACAACCCTGCAGTGGCATGCGTGGCCTAGGATGGCACTCTATGCACACTACTATCTCCCGGTGTAGGCCGGTGCTCTGCCGCTCAGGTGGACTCGGCGACAAGGTCAGGGCCTTCCCCACGGGAGAGGAGAGGCGACAGGATCTCTGCACACCACTCGTGCACTGGGATGGGGAGCAGTGAGGGTCTCTCCCCACTCCTTCCCCGGACATCCCGTGCATCCGCGAACGCTTTCACATCTTGGAGGAAGGCGGCATCTGACTGCCCGTTCTTTCAGGGAGCTACTTCTGCGAGATCAGGGTAGGCGCCTGGTGGCAAGCGCATGTCTGCGTCTGGGATAGTTGGCCAGGAACTGCTTTCCCCTTGGGCACAGGGGCCCAGGACAGACATGCCTTCTGCTCAGACTCCTTCCTCCAGTGGAGGAAGCGCCCATGCCCTAGTCTTCCCTTCGTGTCTCCTTCTCACCAGGGTTCCGTCTCTCCGCACAGAGAGCGGGTGACACTAGTCTTACCACCGACCCGCTGTTGCTGACAGGGCTGGCTCTCCTGCTTGCTACCGTTTCCGACAACAAGGCCTACTCCTCTTCCCCGGGGCAGCGTGCTGCACCTTCCGCAGACATGCTCCTGGAGAACGCAGTGAGAGATGTGTCCCTTTCCTTAAGGCTCTTCCCACAGTCGCAACCATGCTTCTCTCTCAGGCAGAGGGGATGCACGGGCAAACAGGATTTCGCTCCATGAGGGTCTATTACACAGTGCTGTGGTGACTAGCTCAGGCAAGCAACCGCGGCCTCCCACAGACCCGACTCTGATTTTCCAAAGAATGCTGTGCTATCCCGGACGTGATACCCGGGCAAAGAGGCTTTCGCTGTATGCGGGTTTCTCCCACCTTGCTGCGAATACTAGGCTAAGGCAAGCAGCAACAGAAGCCAGCGGAACCGACTCTGATTTCTCAGCAAATGCTGGTGCTTTCGCAGAGGCTTTGGGCTTGGAGCCAACAGCATTTCGTCGCTGCTTCCTCAGCAAAGCTTTGGGCGTTCGCTCTTGGGCACCAGGAAAGAAGAGTTGCGGGAGAACTGGTTTCTCTTTGGCTTTGCTTTCCCGGGCTCCATTTTCGCGTCCTGGGTTCAAATTGTCAAGGCAAAATAAGCAGGCAGCCTCCAACCTGCAGCAGAGTGCGTGGCCTAGGATGGCACTCTTTGCACACTACCATCACCTGGCGTAGGCGAGGCTTGGCATTTTGCACTGGCGCTAAGGCGGACTCGGGGACAAGTTCTGGGCCTTCCCCACAGGAGAGGAGAGGTGACAGAATCTTTGCACACCAACCGTGCACTCGGATCGGGGGGCTGTTGGGGACTTTCCCCACTCCTTCCCCGGACATCCCGTGCATCCGCGAACCCTTTCACATCTTGGAGGAAGACGGCATCTGACTGCCCGTTTTTTCAGGAATGTACTTCTGTGAGTTCAGGGTAGGTGCCTGGTCACAAACTCATATCTGCACCTTGGACAGGTGACCAAGCAGCTGCTTTCCCCTTGGGCCCAGGGGCCCAGGACAGGCATGACTTCTGCCCAGACTCCTTATCAGAGTGCAGCAAGCGCCCCATGTCTAGACTTCCACTAGTGTCTCCTCAGTCATGTTTCCGTCTCTCCGCACAGAGAGCTGGTGACACTTGTCTTACCACCAACCCACTGTTTCAGACAGGGCCGGCTCTCCTGTTTGCGACCGTTTCCGACAACAAGGCCATCGACCCCTCATCCCTGGGGCAGCGTGCTGCACTTTCCCAGACATGTTCCTGGGGAGCGCAGTGACAGACGTGTCCCTTTCCTTAAGGCTCTTCCCACAGGCGCAACCGAGCATCTCTGTCAGGCAGCGGGGATGCCCGGGCCAAGATGATTTCGCTCCATGCGGGCTTATTACACCGAGCTGTGGAGACAAGCTCAGGCAAGCAGCAGCCGCATCCCGCAGACCCGACTCTGATTTCCCAAAGAATGCTGTGCTTTCCCAGACGTGATGCCCGGGCAAAGAGGCTTTCGCTGTATGCGGGTTTCTCCCAAAGTGCTGCGGACACTAGGCTAAGGCAACCGGCACGAGCAGCCAAGAGACTGCTATGATTTCGCAGAGGTTTTAAGCTTGCTGCGAACCGCACTTCGCTGCTGCTTCCTCAGCAAGACTTTGGGCGTTCGCTCTGTCGCGTCAGGGATTAAGAGCTGCGGGAGAGCTGGTGCCTCTTGGGCCTTGCTTCCCGGGCTCCATGTTTGCGTCTTGGTTTCACCGTGCCATGCCGAAATAAGCAGATACAGTCACAACCCTGCAGTGGCATGCGTGGCCTAGGATGGCACTCTATGCACACTACTATCTCCCGGTGTAGGCCGGTGCTCTGCCGCTCAGGTGGACTCGGCGACAAGGTCAGTGCCTTCCCCACGGGAGAGGAGAGGCGACAGGATCTCTGCACACCACTCGTGCACTGGGATGGGGAGCAGTGAGGGTCTCTCCCCACTCCTTCCCCGGACATCCCGTGCATCCGCGAACGCTTTCACATCTTGGAGGAAGACGGCATCTGACTGCCCGTTCTTTCAGGGAGCTACTTCTGCGAGATCAGGGTAGGCGCCTGGTGGCAAGCGCATGTCTGCGTCTGGGATAGTTGGCCAGGAACTGCTTTCCCCTTGATCCCAGGGGCCCAGGACAGGCATGCCTTCTGCTCAGACTCCTTCCTCCAGTGGAGGAAGCGCCCATGCCCTAGTCTTCCCTTCGTGTCTCCTTCTCACCAGGGTTCCGTCTCTCCGCACAGAGAGCGGGTGACACTAGTCTTACCACCGACCCGCTGTTGCTGACAGGGCTGGCTCTCCTGCTTGCTACCATTTCCGACAACAAGGCCTACTCCTCTTCCCCGGGGCAGCGTGCTGCACCTTCCGCAGACATGCTCCTGGAGAACGCAGTGAGAGATGTGTCCCTTTCCTTAAGGCTCTTCCCACAGTCGCAACCATGCTTCTCTCTCAGGCAGAGGGGATGCACGGGCAAACAGGATTTCGCTCCATGAGGGTCTATTACACGGTGCTGTGGTGACTAGCTCAGGCAAGCAACCGCAGCCTCCCACAGACCCGACTCTGATTTTCCAAGGAATGCTGTGCTATCCCAGACGTGATACCCGGGCAAAGAGGCTTTCGCTGTATGCGGGTTTCTCCCACCTTGCTGCGAATACTAGGCTAAGGCAAGCAGCAACAGAAGCCAGCAGAACCGACTCTGATTTCTCAGCAAATGCTGGTGCTTTCGCAGAGGCTTTGGGCTTGGAGCCAACAGCACTTCGTCGCTGCTTCCTCAGCAAAGCTTTGGGCGTTCGCTCTTGGGCACCAGGAAAGAAGAGTTGCGGGAGAACTGGTTTCTCTTTGGCTTTGCTTTACCGGGCTCCATTTTCGCGTCCTGGGTTCAAATTGTCAAGGCAAAATAAGCAGACAGCCTCCAACCTGCAGCAGAGTGCGTGGCCTAGGATGGCACTCTTTGCACACTACCATCACCTGGCGTAGGCGAGGCTTGGCATTTTGCACTGGCGCTAAGGCGGACTCGGGGACAAGTTCTGGGCCTTCCCCACATGAGAGGAGAGGTGACAGAATCTTTGCACACCAACCGTGCACTCGGATCGGGGGGCTGTTGGGGACTTTCCCCACTCCTTCCCCGGACATCCCTTGCATCCGCGAACCCTTTCACATCTTGGAGGAAGACGGCATCTGACTGCCCGTTTTTTCAGGAATGTACTTCTGTGAGTTCAGGGTAGGTGCCTGGTCACAAACTCATATCTGCACCTTGGACAGGTGACCAAGCAGCTGCTTTCCCCTTGGGCCCAGGGGCCCAGGACAGGCATGCCTTCTGCTCAGACTCCTTCCTCTAGTGGAGGAAGCGCCCATGCCCTAGTCTTCCCTTCGTGTCTCCTTCTCACCAGGGTTCCGTCTCTCCGCACAGAGAGCGGGTGACACTAGTCTTACCACCGACCCGCTGTTGCTGACAGGGCTGGCTCTCCTGCTTGCTACCGTTTCCGACAACAAGGCCTACACCTCTTCCCCGGGGCAGCGTGCTGCACCTTCCGCAGACATGCTCCTGGAGAACGCAGTGAGAGATGTGTCCCTTTCCTTAAGGCTCTTCCCACAGTCGCAACCATGCTTCTCTCTCAGGCAGAGGGGATGCACGGGCAAACAGGATTTCGCTCCATGAGGGTCTATTACACGGTGCTGTGGTGACTAGCTCAGGCAAGCAACCGCAGCCTCCCACGGACCCGACTCTGATTTTCCAAAGAATGCTGTGCTATCCCAGACGTGATACCCGGGCAAAGAGGCTTTCGCTGTATGCGGGTTTCTCCCACCTTGCTGCGAATACTAGGCTAAGGCAAGCAGCAACAGAAGCCAGCAGAACCGACTCTGATTTCTCAGCAAATGCTGGTGCTTTCGCAGAGGCTTTGGGCTTGGAGCCAACAGCACTTCGTCGCTGCTTCCTCAGCAAAGCTTTGGGCGTTCGCTCTTGGGCATCAGGAAAGAAGAGTTGCGGGAGAACTGGTTTCTCTTTGGCTTTGCTTTCCCGGGCTCCATTTTCGCGTCCTGGGTTCAAATTGTCAAGGCAAAATAAGCAGACAGCCTCCAACCTGCAGCAGAGTGCGTGGCCTAGGATGGCACTCTTTGCACACTACCATCACCTGGCGTAGGCGAGGCTTGGCATTTTGCACTGGCGCTAAGGCGGACTCGGGGACAAGTTCTGGGCCTTCCCCACAGGAGAGGAGAGGTGACAGAATCTTTGCACACCAACCGTGCACTCGGATCGGGGGGCTGTTGGGGACTTTCCCCACTCCTTCCCCGGACATCCCGTGCATCCGCGAACCCTTTCACATCTTGGAGGAAGACGGCATCTGACTGCCCGTTTTTTCAGGAATGTACTTCTGTGAGTTCAGGGTAGGTGCCTGGTCACAAACTCATATCTGCACCTTGGACAGGTGACCAAGCAGCTGCTTTCCCCTTGGGCCCAGGGGCCCAGGACAGGCATGACTTCTGCCCAGACTCCTTATCAGAGTGCAGCAAGCGCCCCATGTCTAGACTTCCACTAGTGTCTCCTCAGTCATGTTTCCGTCTCTCCGCACAGAGAGCTGGTGACACTTGTCTTACCACCAACCCACTGTTTCAGACAGGGCCGGCTCTCCTGTTTGCGACCGTTTCCGACAACAAGGCCATCGACCCCTCATCCCTGGGGCAGCGTGCTGCACTTTCCCAGACATGTTCCTGGGGAGCGCAGTGACAGACGTGTCCCTTTCCTTAAGGCTCTTCACACAGGCGCAACCGAGCATCTCTGTCAGGCAGCGGGGATGCCCGGGCCAAGATGATTTCGCTCCATGCGGGCTTATTACACCGAGCTGTGGAGACAAGCTCAGGCAAGCAGCAGCCGCATCCCGCAGACCCGACTCTGATTTCCCAAAGAATGCTGTGCTTTCCCAGATGTGATGCCCGGGCAAAGAGGCTTTCGCTGTATGCGGGTTTCTCCCAAAGTGCTGCGGACACTAGGCTAAGGCAACCGGCACGAGCAGCCAAGAGACTGCTATGATTTCGCAGAGGTTTTAAGCTTGCTGCGAACCGCACTTCGCTGCTGCTTCCTCAGCAAGACTTTGGGCGTTCGCTCTGTCGCGTCAGGGATTAAGAGCTGCGGGAGAGCTGGTGCCTCTTGGGCCTTGCTTCCCGGGCTCCATGTTTGCGTCTTGGTTTCACCGTGCCATGCCGAAATAAGCAGATACAGTCACAACCCTGCAGTGGCATGCGTGGCCTAGGATGGCACTCTATGCACACTACTATCTCCCGGTGTAGGCCGGTGCTCTGCCGCTCAGGTGGACTCGGCGACAAGGTCAGGGCCTTCCCCACGGGAGAGGAGAGGCGACAGGATCTCTGCACACCACTCGTGCACTGGGATGGGGAGCAGTGAGGGTCTCTCCCCACTCCTTCCCCGGACATCCCGTGCATCCGCGAACGCTTTCACATCTTGGAGGAAGACGGCATCTGACTGCCCGTTCTTTCAGGGAGCTACTTCTGCGAGATCAGGGTAGGCGCCTGGTGGCAAGCGCATGTCTGCGTCTGGGATAGTTGGCCAGGAACTGCTTTCCCCTTGATCCCAGGGGCCCAGGACAGGCATGCCTTCTGCTCAGACTCCTTCCTCCAGTGGAGGAAGCGCCCATGCCCTAGTCTTCCCTTCGTGTCTCCTTCTCACCAGGGTTCCGTCTCTCCGCACAGAGAGCGGGTGACACTAGTCTTACCACCGACCCGCTGTTGCTGACAGGGCTGGCTCTCCTGCTTGCTACCGTTTCCGACAACAAGGCCTACTCCTCTTCCCCGGGGCAGCGTGCTGCACCTTCCGCAGACATGCTCCTGGAGAACGCAGTGAGAGATGTGTCCCTTTCCTTAAGGCTCTTCCCACAGTCGCAACCATGCTTCTCTCTCAGGCAGAGGGGATGCACGGGCAAACAGGATTTCGCTCCATGAGGGTCTATTACACGGTGCTGTGGTGACTAGCTCAGGCAAGCAACCGCAGCCTCCCACAGACCCGACTCTGATTTTCCAAGGAATGCTGTGCTATCCCAGACGTGATACCCGGGCAAAGAGGCTTTCGCTGTATGCGGGTTTCTCCCACCTTGCTGCGAATACTAGGCTAAGGCAAGCAGCAACAGAAGCCAGCAGAACCGACTCTGATTTCTCAGCAAATGCTGGTGCTTTCGCAGAGGCTTTGGGCTTGGAGCCAACAGCACTTCGTCGCTGCTTCCTCAGCAAAGCTTTGGGCGTTCGCTCTTGGGCACCAGGAAAGAAGAGTTGCGGGAGAACTGGTTTCTCTTTGTCTTTGCTTTCCCGGGCTCCATTTTCGCGTCCTGGGTTCAAATTGTCAAGGCAAAATAAGCAGACAGCCTCCAACCTGCAGCAGAGTGCGTGGCCTAGGATGGCACTCTTTGCACACTACCATCACCTGGCGTAGGCGAGGCTTGGCATTTTGCACTGGCGCTAAGGCGGACTCGGGGACAAGTTCTGGGCCTTCCCCACAGGAGAGGAGAGGTGACAGAATCTTTGCACACCAACCGTGCACTCGGATCGGGGGGCTGTTGGGGACTTTCCCCACTCCTTCCCCGGACATCCCGTGCATCCGCGAACCCTTTCACATCTTGGAGGAAGACGGCATCTGACTGCCCGTTTTTTCAGGAATGTACTTCTGTGAGTTCAGGGTAGGTGCCTGGTCACAAACTCATATCTGCACCTTGGACAGGTGACCAAGCAGCTGCTTTCCCCTTGGGCCCAGGGGCCCAGGACAGGCATGCCTTCTGCTCAGACTCCTTCCTCTAGTGGAGGAAGCGCCCATGCCCTAGTCTTCCCTTCGTGTCTCCTTCTCACCAGGGTTCCGTCTCTCCGCACAGAGAGCTGGTGACACTTGTCTTACCACCAACCCACTGTTTCAGACAGGGCCGGCTCTCCTGTTTGCGACCGTTTCCGACAACAAGGCCATCGACCCCTCATCCCTGGGGCAGCGTGCTGCACTTTCCCAGACATGTTCCTGGGGAGCGCAGTGACAGACGTGTCCCTTTCCTTAAGGCTCTTCCCACAGGCGCAACCGAGCATCTCTGTCAGGCAGCGGGGATGCCCGGGCCAAGATGATTTCGCTCCATGCGGGCTTATTACACCGAGCTGTGGAGACAAGCTCAGGCAAGCAGCAGCCGCATCCCGCAGACCCGACTCTGATTTCCCAAAGAATGCTGTGCTTTCCCAGACGTGATGCCCGGGCAAAGAGGCTTTCGCTGTATGCGGGTTTCTCCCAAAGTGCTGCGGACACTAGGCTAAGGCAACCGGCACGAGCAGCCAAGAGACTGCTATGATTTCGCAGAGGTTTTAAGCTTGCTGCGAACCGCACTTCGCTGCTGCTTCCTCAGCAAGACTTTGGGCGTTCGCTCTGTCGCGTCAGGGATTAAGAGCTGCGGGAGAGCTGGTGCCTCTTGGGCCTTGCTTCCCGGGCTCCATGTTTGCGTCTTGGTTTCACCGTGCCATGCCGAAATAAGCAGATACAGTCACAACCCTGCAGTGGCATGCGTGGCCTAGGATGGCACTCTATGCACACTACTATCTCCCGGTGTAGGCCGGTGCTCTGCCGCTCAGGTGGACTCGGCGACAAGGTCAGGGCCTTCCCCACGGGAGAGGAGAGGCGACAGGATCTCTGCACACCACTCGTGCACTGGGATGGGGAGCAGTGAGGGTCTCTCCCCACTCCTACCCCGGACATCCCGTGCATCCGCGAACGCTTTCACATCTTGGAGGAAGACGGCATCTGACTGCCCGTTCTTTCAGGGAGCTACTTCTGCGAGATCAGGGTAGGCGCCTGGTGGCAAGCGCATGTCTGCGTCTGGGATAGTTGGCCAGGAACTGCTTTCCCCTTGATCCCAGGGGCCCAGGACAGGCATGCCTTCTGCTCAGACTCCTTCCTCCAGTGGAGGAAGCGCCCATGCCCTAGTCTTCCCTTCGTGTCTCCTTCTCACCAGGGTTCCGTCTCTCCGCACAGAGAGCGGGTGACACTAGTCTTACCACCGACCCGCTGTTGCTGACAGGGCTGGCTCTCCTGCTTGCTACCGTTTCCGACAACAAGGCCTACTCCTCTTCCCCGGGGCAGCGTGCTGCACCTTCCGCAGACATGCTCCTGGAGAACGCAGTGAGAGATGTGTCCCTTTCCTTAAGGCTCTTCCCACAGTCGCAACCATGCTTCTCTCTCAGGCAGAGGGGATGCACGGGCAAACAGGATTTCGCTCCATGAGGGTCTATTACACGGTGCTGTGGTGACTAGCTCAGGCAAGCAACCGCAGCCTCCCACAGACCCGACTCTGATTTTCCAAGGAATGCTGTGCTATCCCAGACGTGATACCCGGGCAAAGAGGCTTTCGCTGTATGCGGGTTTCTCCCACCTTGCTGCGAATACTAGGCTAAGGCAAGCAGCAACAGAAGCCAGCAGAACCGACTCTGATTTCTCAGCAAATGCTGGTGCTTTCGCAGAGGCTTTGGGCTTGGAGCCAACAGCACTTCGTCGCTGCTTCCTCAGCAAAGCTTTGGGCGTTCGCTCTTGGGCACCAGGAAAGAAGAGTTGCGGGAGAACTGGTTTCTCTTTGTCTTTGCTTTCCCGGGCTCCATTTTCGCGTCCTGGGTTCAAATTGTCAAGGCAAAATAAGCAGACAGCCTCCAACCTGCAGCAGAGTGCGTGGCCTAGGATGGCACTCTTTGCACACTACCATCACCTGGCGTAGGCGAGGCTTGGCATTTTGCACTGGCGCTAAGGCGGACTCGGGGACAAGTTCTGGGCCTTCCCCACAGGAGAGGAGAGGTGACAGAATCTTTGCACACCAACCGTGCACTCGGATCGGGGGGCTGTTGGGGACTTTCCCCACTCCTTCCCCGGACATCCCGTGCATCCGCGAACCCTTTCACATCTTGGAGGAAGACGGCATCTGACTGCCCGTTTTTTCAGGAATGTACTTCTGTGAGTTCAGGGTAGGTGCCTGGTCACAAACTCATATCTGCACCTTGGACAGGTGACCAAGCAGCTGCTTTCCCCTTGGGCCCAGGGGCCCAGGACAGGCATGACTTCTGCCCAGACTCCTTATCAGAGTGCAGCAAGCGCCCCATGTCTAGACTTCCACTAGTGTCTCCTCAGTCATGTTTCCGTCTCTCCGCACAGAGAGCTGGTGACACTTGTCTTACCACCAACCCACTGTTTCAGACAGGGCCGGCTCTCCTGTTTGCGACCGTTTCCGACAACAAGGCCATCGACCCCTCATCCCTGGGGCAGCGTGCTGCACTTTCCCAGACATGTTCCTGGGGAGCGCAGTGACAGACGTGTCCCTTTCCTTAAGGCTCTTCCCACAGGCGCAACCGAGCATCTCTGTCAGGCAGCGGGGATGCCCGGGCCAAGATGATTTCGCTCCATGCGGGCTTATTACACCGAGCTGTGGAGACAAGCTCAGGCAAGCAGCAGCCGCATCCCGCAGACCCGACTCTGATTTCCCAAAGAATGCTGTGCTTTCCCAGATGTGATGCCCGGGCAAAGAGGCTTTCGCTGTATGCGGGTTTCTCCCAAAGTGCTGCGGACACTAGGCTAAGGCAACCGGCACGAGCAGCCAAGAGACTGCTATGATTTCGCAGAGGTTTTAAGCTTGCTGCGAACCGCACTTCGCTGCTGCTTCCTCAGCAAGACTTTGGGCGTTCGCTCTGTCGCGTCAGGGATTAAGAGCTGCGGGAGAGCTGGTGCCTCTTGGGCCTTGCTTCCCGGGCTCCATGTTTGCGTCTTGGTTTCACCGTGCCATGCCGAAATAAGCAGATACAGTCACAACCCTGCAGTGGCATGCGTGGCCTAGGATGGCACTCTATGCACACTACTATCTCCCGGTGTAGGCCGGTGCTCTGCCGCTCAGGTGGACTCGGCGACAAGGTCAGGGCCTTCCCCACGGGAGAGGAGAGGCGACAGGATCTCTGCACACCACTCGTGCACTGGGATGGGGAGCAGTGAGGGTCTCTCCCCACTCCTTCCCCGGACATCCCGTGCATCCGCGAACGCTTTCACATCTTGGAGGAAGACGGCATCTGACTGCCCGTTCTTTCAGGGAGCTACTTCTGCGAGATCAGGGTAGGCGCCTGGTGGCAAGCGCATGTCTGCGTCTGGGATAGTTGGCCAGGAACTGCTTTCCCCTTGATCCCAGGGGCCCAGGACAGGCATGCCTTCTGCTCAGACTCCTTCCTCCAGTGGAGGAAGCGCCCATGCCCTAGTCTTCCCTTCGTGTCTCCTTCTCACCAGGGTTCCGTCTCTCCGCACAGAGAGCGGGTGACACTAGTCTTACCACCGACCCGCTGTTGCTGACAGGGCTGGCTCTCCTGCTTGCTACCGTTTCCGACAACAAGGCCTACTCCTCTTCCCCGGGGCAGCGTGCTGCACCTTCCGCAGACATGCTCCTGGAGAACGCAGTGAGAGATGTGTCCCTTTCCTTAAGGCTCTTCCCACAGTCGCAACCATGCTTCTCTCTCAGGCAGAGGGGATGCACGGGCAAACAGGATTTCGCTCCATGAGGGTCTATTACACGGTGCTGTGGTGACTAGCTCAGGCAAGCAACCGCAGCCTCCCACAGACCCGACTCTGATTTTCCAAGGAATGCTGTGCTATCCCAGACGTGATACCCGGGCAAAGAGGCTTTCGCTGTATGCGGGTTTCTCCCACCTTGCTGCGAATACTAGGCTAAGGCAAGCAGCAACAGAAGCCAGCAGAACAGACTCTGATTTCTCAGCAAATGCTGGTGCTTTCGCAGAGGCTTTGGGCTTGGAGCCAACAGCACTTCGTCGCTGCTTCCTCAGCAAAGCTTTGGGCGTTCGCTCTTGGGCACCAGGAAAGAAGAGTTGCGGGAGAACTGGTTTCTCTTTGGCTTTGCTTTCCCGGGCTCCATTTTCGCGTCCTGGGTTCAAATTGTCAAGGCAAAATAAGCAGACAGCCTCCAACCTGCAGCAGAGTGCGTGGCCTAGGATGGCACTCTTTGCACACTACCATCACCTGGCGTAGGCGAGGCTTGGCATTTTGCACTGGCGCTAAGGCGGACTCGGGGACAAGTTCTGGGCCTTCCCCACAGGAGAGGAGAGGTGACAGAATCTTTGCACACCAACCGTGCACTCGGATCGGGGGGCTGTTGGGGACTTTCCCCACTCCTTCCCCGGACATCCCGTGCATCCGCGAACCCTTTCACATCTTGGAGGAAGACGGCATCTGACTGCCCGTTTTTTCAGGAATGTACTTCTGTGAGTTCAGGGTAGGTGCCTGGTCACAAACTCATATCTGCACCTTGGACAGGTGACCAAGCAGCTGCTTTCCCCTTGGGCCCAGGGGCCCAGGACAGGCATGCCTTCTGCTCAGACTCCTTCCTCTAGTGGAGGAAGCGCCCATGCCCTAGTCTTCCCTTCGTGTCTCCTTCTCACCAGGGTTCCGTCTCTCCGCACAGAGAGCTGGTGACACTTGTCTTACCACCAACCCACTGTTTCAGACAGGGCCGGCTCTCCTGTTTGCGACCGTTTCCGACAACAAGGCCATCGACCCCTCATCCCTGGGGCAGCGTGCTGCACTTTCCCAGACATGTTCCTGGGGAGCGCAGTGACAGACGTGTCCCTTTCCTTAAGGCTCTTCCCACAGGCGCAACCGAGCATCTCTGTCAGGCAGCGGGGATGCCCGGGCCAAGATGATTTCGCTCCATGCGGGCTTATTACACCGAGCTGTGGAGACAAGCTCAGGCAAGCAGCAGCCGCATCCCGCAGACCCGACTCTGATTTCCCAAAGAATGCTGTGCTTTCCCAGATGTGATGCCCGGGCAAAGAGGCTTTCGCTGTATGCGGGTTTCTCCCAAAGTGCTGCGGACACTAGGCTAAGGCAACCGGCACGAGCAGCCAAGAGACTGCTATGATTTCGCAGAGGTTTTAAGCTTGCTGCGAACCGCACTTCGCTGCTGCTTCCTCAGCAAGACTTTGGGCGTTCGCTCTGTCGCGTCAGGGATTAAGAGCTGCGGGAGAGCTGGTGCCTCTTGGGCCTTGCTTCCCGGGCTCCATGTTTGCGTCTTGGTTTCACCGTGCCATGCCGAAATAAGCAGATACAGTCACAACCCTGCAGTGGCATGCGTGGCCTAGGATGGCACTCTATGCACACTACTATCTCCCGGTGTAGGCCGGTGCTCTGCCGCTCAGGTGGACTCGGCGACAAGGTCAGGGCCTTCCCCACGGGAGAGGAGAGGCGACAGGATCTCTGCACACCACTCGTGCACTGGGATGGGGAGCAGTGAGGGTCTCTCCCCACTCCTTCCCCGGACATCCCGTGCATCCGCGAACGCTTTCACATCTTGGAGGAAGACGGCATCTGACTGCCCGTTCTTTCAGGGAGCTACTTCTGCGAGATCAGGGTAGGCGCCTGGTGGCAAGCGCATGTCTGCGTCTGGGATAGTTGGCCAGGAACTGCTTTCCCCTTGATCCCAGGGGCCCAGGACAGGCATGCCTTCTGCTCAGACTCCTTCCTCCAGTGGAGGAAGCGCCCATGCCCTAGTCTTCCCTTCGTGTCTCCTTCTCACCAGGGTTCCGTCTCTCCGCACAGAGAGCGGGTGACACTAGTCTTACCACCGACCCGCTGTTGCTGACAGGGCTGGCTCTCCTGCTTGCTACCGTTTCCGACAACAAGGCCTACTCCTCTTCCCCGGGGCAGCGTGCTGCACCTTCCGCAGACATGCTCCTGGAGAACGCAGTGAGAGATGTGTCCCTTTCCTTAAGGCTCTTCCCACAGTCGCAACCATGCTTCTCTCTCAGGCAGAGGGGATGCACGGGCAAACAGGATTTCGTTCCATGAGGGTCTATTACACGGTGCTGTGGTGACTAGCTCAGGCAAGCAACCGCAGCCTCCCACAGACCCGACTCTGATTTTCCAAGGAATGCTGTGCTATCCCAGACGTGATACCCGGGCAAAGAGGCTTTCGCTGTATGCGGGTTTCTCCCACCTTGCTGCGAATACTAGGCTAAGGCAAGCAGCAACAGAAGCCAGCAGAACAGACTCTGATTTCTCAGCAAATGCTGGTGCTTTCGCAGAGGCTTTGGGCTTGGAGCCAACAGCACTTCGTCGCTGCTTCCTCAGCAAAGCTTTGGGCGTTCGCTCTTGGGCACCAGGAAAGAAGAGTTGCGGGAGAACTGGTTTCTCTTTGGCTTTGCTTTCCCGGGCTCCATTTTCGCGTCCTGGGTTCAAATTGTCAAGGCAAAATAAGCAGACAGCCTCCAACCTGCAGCAGAGTGCGTGGCCTAGGATGGCACTCTTTGCACACTACCATCACCTGGCGTAGGCGAGGCTTGGCATTTTGCACTGGCGCTAAGGCGGACTCGGGGACAAGTTCTGGGCCTTCCCCACAGGAGAGGAGAGGTGACAGAATCTTTGCACACCAACCGTGCACTCGGATCGGGGGGCTGTTGGGGACTTTCCCCACTCCTTCCCCGGACATCCCGTGCATCCGCGAACCCTTTCACATCTTGGAGGAAGACGGCATCTGACTGCCCGTTTTTTCAGGAATGTACTTCTGTGAGTTCAGGGTAGGTGCCTGGTCACAAACTCATATCTGCACCTTGGACAGGTGACCAAGCAGCTGCTTTCCCCTTGGGCCCAGGGGCCCAGGACAGGCATGCCTTCTGCTCAGACTCCTTCCTCTAGTGGAGGAAGCGCCCATGCCCTAGTCTTCCCTTCGTGTCTCCTTCTCACCAGGGTTCCGTCTCTCCGCACAGAGAGCTGGTGACACTTGTCTTACCACCAACCCACTGTTTCAGACAGGGCCGGCTCTCCTGTTTGCGACCGTTTCCGACAACAAGGCCATCGACCCCTCATCCCTGGGGCAGCGTGCTGCACTTTCCCAGACATGTTCCTGGGGAGCGCAGTGACAGACGTGTCCCTTTCCTTAAGGCTCTTCCCACAGGCGCAACCGAGCATCTCTGTCAGGCAGCGGGGATGCCCGGGCCAAGATGATTTCGCTCCATGCGGGCTTATTACACCGAGCTGTGGAGACAAGCTCAGGCAAGCAGCAGCCGCATCCCGCAGACCCGACTCTGATTTCCCAAAGAATGCTGTGCTTTCCCAGACGTGATGCCCGGGCAAAGAGGCTTTCGCTGTATGCGGGTTTCTCCCAAAGTGCTGCGGACACTAGGCTAAGGCAACCGGCACGAGCAGCCAAGAGACTGCTATGATTTCGCAGAGGTTTTAAGCTTGCTGCGAACCGCACTTCGCTGCTGCTTCCTCAGCAAGACTTTGGGCGTTCGCTCTGTCGCGTCAGGGATTAAGAGCTGCGGGAGAGCTGGTGCCTCTTGGGCCTTGCTTCCCGGGCTCCATGTTTGCGTCTTGGTTTCACCGTGCCATGCCGAAATAAGCAGATACAGTCACAACCCTGCAGTGGCATGCGTGGCCTAGGATGGCACTCTATGCACACTACTATCTCCCGGTGTAGGCCGGTGCTCTGCCGCTCAGGTGGACTCGGCGACAAGGTCAGGGCCTTCCCCACGGGAGAGGAGAGGCGACAGGATCTCTGCACACCACTCGTGCACTGGGATGGGGAGCAGTGAGGGTCTCTCCCCACTCCTACCCCGGACATCCCGTGCATCCGCGAACGCTTTCACATCTTGGAGGAAGACGGCATCTGACTGCCCGTTCTTTCAGGGAGCTACTTCTGCGAGATCAGGGTAGGCGCCTGGTGGCAAGCGCATGTCTGCGTCTGGGATAGTTGGCCAGGAACTGCTTTCCCCTTGATCCCAGGGGCCCAGGACAGGCATGCCTTCTGCTCAGACTCCTTCCTCCAGTGGAGGAAGCGCCCATGCCCTAGTCTTCCCTTCGTGTCTCCTTCTCACCAGGGTTCCGTCTCTCCGCACAGAGAGCGGGTGACACTAGTCTTACCACCGACCCGCTGTTGCTGACAGGGCTGGCTCTCCTGCTTGCTACCGTTTCCGACAACAAGGCCTACTCCTCTTCCCCGGGGCAGCGTGCTGCACCTTCCGCAGACATGCTCCTGGAGAACGCAGTGAGAGATGTGTCCCTTTCCTTAAGGCTCTTCCCACAGTCGCAACCATGCTTCTCTCTCAGGCAGAGGGGATGCACGGGCAAACAGGATTTCGCTCCATGAGGGTCTATTACACGGTGCTGTGGTGACTAGCTCAGGCAAGCAACCGCAGCCTCCCACAGACCCGACTCTGATTTTCCAAGGAATGCTGTGCTATCCCAGACGTGATACCCGGGCAAAGAGGCTTTCGCTGTATGCGGGTTTCTCCCACCTTGCTGCGAATACTAGGCTAAGGCAAGCAGCAACAGAAGCCAGCAGAACCGACTCTGATTTCTCAGCAAATGCTGGTGCTTTCGCAGAGGCTTTGGGCTTGGAGCCAACAGCACTTCGTCGCTGCTTCCTCAGCAAAGCTTTGGGCGTTCGCTCTTGGGCACCAGGAAAGAAGAGTTGCGGGAGAACTGGTTTCTCTTTGTCTTTGCTTTCCCGGGCTCCATTTTCGCGTCCTGGGTTCAAATTGTCAAGGCAAAATAAGCAGACAGCCTCCAACCTGCAGCAGAGTGCGTGGCCTAGGATGGCACTCTTTGCACACTACCATCACCTGGCGTAGGCGAGGCTTGGCATTTTGCACTGGCGCTAAGGCGGACTCGGGGACAAGTTCTGGGCCTTCCCCACAGGAGAGGAGAGGTGACAGAATCTTTGCACACCAACCGTGCACTCGGATCGGGGGGCTGTTGGGGACTTTCCCCACTCCTTCCCCGGACATCCCGTGCATCCGCGAACCCTTTCACATCTTGGAGGAAGACGGCATCTGACTGCCCGTTTTTTCAGGAATGTACTTCTGTGAGTTCAGGGTAGGTGCCTGGTCACAAACTCATATCTGCACCTTGGACAGGTGACCAAGCAGCTGCTTTCCCCTTGGGCCCAGGGGCCCAGGACAGGCATGCCTTCTGCTCAGACTCCTTCCTCTAGTGGAGGAAGCGCCCATGCCCTAGTCTTCCCTTCGTGTCTCCTTCTCACCAGGGTTCCGTCTCTCCGCACAGAGAGCGGGTGACACTAGTCTTACCACCGACACGCTGTTGCTGACAGGGCTGGCTCTCCTGCTTGCTACCGTTTCCGACAACAAGGCCTACTCCTCTTCCCCGGGGCAGCGTGCTGCACCTTCCGCAGACATGCTCCTGGAGAACGCAGTGAGAGATGTGTCCCTTTCCTTAAGGCTCTTCCCACAGTCGCAACCATGCTTCTCTCTCAGGCAGAGGGGATGCACGGGCAAACAGGATTTCGCTCCATGAGGGTCTATTACACGGTGCTGTGGTGACTAGCTCAGGCAAGCAACCGCAGCCTCCCACAGACCCGACTCTGATTTTCCAAAGAATGCTGTGCTATCCCAGACGTGATACCCGGGCAAAGAGGCTTTCGCTGTATGCGGGTTTCTCCCACCTTGCTGCGAATACTAGGCTAAGGCAAGCAGCAACAGAAGCCAGCAGAACCGACTCTGATTTCTCAGCAAATGCTGGTGCTTTCGCAGAGGCTTTGGGCTTGGAGCCAACAGCACTTCGTCGCTGCTTCCTCAGCAAAGCTTTGGGCGTTCGCTCTTGGGCATCAGGAAAGAAGAGTTGCGGGAGAACTGGTTTCTCTTTGGCTTTGCTTTCCCGGGCTCCATTTTCGCGTCCTGGGTTCAAATTGTCAAGGCAAAATAAGCAGACAGCCTCCAACCTGCAGCAGAGTGCGTGGCCTAGGATGGCACTCTTTGCACACTACCATCACCTGGCGTAGGCGAGGCTTGGCATTTTGCACTGGCGCTAAGGCGGACTCGGGGACAAGTTCTGGGCCTTCCCCACAGGAGAGGAGAGGTGACAGAATCTTTGCACACCAACCGTGCACTCGGATCGGGGGGCTGTTGGGGACTTTCCCCACTCCTTCCCCGGACATCCCGTGCATCCGCGAACCCTTTCACATCTTGGAGGAAGACGGCATCTGACTGCCCGTTTTTTCAGGAATGTACTTCTGTGAGTTCAGGGTAGGTGCCTGGTCACAAACTCATATCTGCACCTTGGACAGGTGACCAAGCAGCTGCTTTCCCCTTGGGCCCAGGGGCCCAGGACAGGCATGACTTCTGCCCAGACTCCTTATCAGAGTGCAGCAAGCGCCCCATGTCTAGACTTCCACTAGTGTCTCCTCAGTCATGTTTCCGTCTCTCCGCACAGAGAGCTGGTGACACTTGTCTTACCACCAACCCACTGTTTCAGACAGGGCCGGCTCTCCTGTTTGCGACCGTTTCCGACAACAAGGCCATCGACCCCTCATCCCTGGGGCAGCGTGCTGCACTTTCCCAGACATGTTCCTGGGGAGCGCAGTGACAGACGTGTCCCTTTCCTTAAGGCTCTTCCCACAGGCGCAACCGAGCATCTCTGTCAGGCAGCGGGGATGCCCGGGCCAAGATGATTTCGCTCCATGCGGGCTTATTACACCGAGCTGTGGAGACAAGCTCAGGCAAGCAGCAGCCGCATCCCGCAGACCCGACTCTGATTTCCCAAAGAATGCTGTGCTTTCCCAGACGTGATGCCCGGGCAAAGAGGCTTTCGCTGTATGCGGGTTTCTCCCAAAGTGCTGCGGACACTAGGCTAAGGCAACCGGCACGAGCAGCCAAGAGACTGCTATGATTTCGCAGAGGTTTTAAGCTTGCTGCGAACCGCACTTCGCTGCTGCTTCCTCAGCAAGACTTTGGGCGTTCGCTCTGTCGCGTCAGGGATTAAGAGCTGCGGGAGAGCTGGTGCCTCTTGGGCCTTGCTTCCCGGGCTCCATGTTTGCGTCTTGGTTTCACCGTGCCATGCCGAAATAAGCAGATACAGTCACAACCCTGCAGTGGCATGCGTGGCCTAGGATGGCACTCTATGCACACTACTATCTCCCGGTGTAGGCCGGTGCTCTGCCGCTCAGGTGGACTCGGCGACAAGGTCAGGGCCTTCCCCACGGGAGAGGAGAGGCGACAGGATCTCTGCACACCACTCGTGCACTGGGATGGGGAGCAGTGAGGGTCTCTCCCCACTCCTTCCCCGGACATCCCGTGCATCCGCGAACGCTTTCACATCTTGGAGGAAGACGGCATCTGACTGCCCGTTCTTTCAGGGAGCTACTTCTGCGAGATCAGGGTAGGCGCCTGGTGGCAAGCGCATGTCTGCGTCTGGGATAGTTGGCCAGGAACTGCTTTCCCCTTGATCCCAGGGGCCCAGGACAGGCATGCCTTCTGCTCAGACTCCTTCCTCCAGTGGAGGAAGCGCCCATGCCCTAGTCTTCCCTTCGTGTCTCCTTCTCACCAGGGTTCCGTCTCTCCGCACAGAGAGCGGGTGACACTAGTCTTACCACCGACCCGCTGTTGCTGACAGGGCTGGCTCTCCTGCTTGCTACCATTTCCGACAACAAGGCCTACTCCTCTTCCCCGGGGCAGCGTGCTGCACCTTCCGCAGACATGCTCCTGGAGAACGCAGTGAGAGATGTGTCCCTTTCCTTAAGGCTCTTCCCACAGTCGCAACCATGCTTCTCTCTCAGGCAGAGGGGATGCACGGGCAAACAGGATTTCGCTCCATGAGGGTCTATTACACGGTGCTGTGGTGACTAGCTCAGGCAAGCAACCGCAGCCTCCCACAGACCCGACTCTGATTTTCCAAAGAATGCTGTGCTATCCCAGACGTGATACCCGGGCAAAGAGGCTTTCGCTGTATGCGGGTTTCTCCCACCTTGCTGCGAATACTAGGCTAAGGCAAGCAGCAACAGAAGCCAGCAGAACCGACTCTGATTTCTCAGCAAATGCTGGTGCTTTCGCAGAGGCTTTGGGCTTGGAGCCAACAGCACTTCGTCGCTGCTTCCTCAGCAAAGCTTTGGGCGTTCGCTCTTGGGCATCAGGAAAGAAGAGTTGCGGGAGAACTGGTTTCTCTTTGGCTTTGCTTTCCCGGGCTCCATTTTCGCGTCCTGGGTTCAAATTGTCAAGGCAAAATAAGCAGACAGCCTCCAACCTGCAGCAGAGTGCGTGGCCTAGGATGGCACTCTTTGCACACTACCATCACCTGGCGTAGGCGAGGCTTGGCATTTTGCACTGGCGCTAAGGCGGACTCGGGGACAAGTTCTGGGCCTTCCCCACAGGAGAGGAGAGGTGACAGAATCTTTGCACACCAACCGTGCACTCGGATCGGGGGGCTGTTGGGGACTTTCCCCACTCCTTCCCCGGACATCCCGTGCATCCGCGAACCCTTTCACATCTTGGAGGAAGACGGCATCTGACTGCCCGTTTTTTCAGGAATGTACTTCTGTGAGTTCAGGGTAGGTGCCTGGTCACAAACTCATATCTGCACCTTGGACAGGTGACCAAGCAGCTGCTTTCCCCTTGGGCCCAGGGGCCCAGGACAGGCATGACTTCTGCCCAGACTCCTTATCAGAGTGCAGCAAGCGCCCCATGTCTAGACTTCCACTAGTGTCTCCTCAGTCATGTTTCCGTCTCTCCGCACAGAGAGCTGGTGACACTTGTCTTACCACCAACCCACTGTTTCAGACAGGGCCGGCTCTCCTGTTTGCGACCGTTTCCGACAACAAGGCCATCGACCCCTCATCCCTGGGGCAGCGTGCTGCACTTTCCCAGACATGTTCCTGGGGAGCGCAGTGACAGACGTGTCCCTTTCCTTAAGGCTCTTCCCACAGGCGCAACCGAGCATCTCTGTCAGGCAGCGGGGATGCCCGGGCCAAGATGATTTCGCTCCATGCGGGCTTATTACACCGAGCTGTGGAGACAAGCTCAGGCAAGCAGCAGCCGCATCCCGCAGACCCGACTCTGATTTCCCAAAGAATGCTGTGCTTTCCCAGACGTGATGCCCGGGCAAAGAGGCTTTCGCTGTATGCGGGTTTCTCCCAAAGTGCTGCGGACACTAGGCTAAGGCAACCGGCACGAGCAGCCAAGAGACTGCTATGATTTCGCAGAGGTTTTAAGCTTGCTGCGAACCGCACTTCGCTGCTGCTTCCTCAGCAAGACTTTGGGCGTTCGCTCTGTCGCGTCAGGGATTAAGAGCTGCGGGAGAGCTGGTGCCTCTTGGGCCTTGCTTCCCGGGCTCCATGTTTGCGTCTTGGTTTCACCGTGCCATGCCGAAATAAGCAGATACAGTCACAACCCTGCAGTGGCATGCGTGGCCTAGGATGGCACTCTATGCACACTACTATCTCCCGGTGTAGGCCGGTGCTCTGCCGCTCAGGTGGACTCGGCGACAAGGTCAGGGCCTTCCCCACGGGAGAGGAGAGGCGACAGGATCTCTGCACACCACTCGTGCACTGGGATGGGGAGCAGTGAGGGTCTCTCCCCACTCCTTCCCCGGACATCCCGTGCATCCGCGAACGCTTTCACATCTTGGAGGAAGGCGTCATCTGACTGCCCGTTCTTTCAGGGAGCTACTTCTGCGAGATCAGGGTAGGCGCCTGGTGGCAAGCGCATGTCTGCGTCTGGGATAGTTGGCCAGGAACTGCTTTCCCCTTGGGCACAGGGGCCCAGGACAGACATGCCTTCTGCTCAGACTCCTTCCTCCAGTGGAGGAAGCGCCCATGCCCTAGTCTTCCCTTCGTGTCTCCTTCTCACCAGGGTTCCGTCTCTCCGCACAGAGAGCGGGTGACACTAGTCTTACCACCGACCCGCTGTTGCTGACAGGGCTGGCTCTCCTGCTTGCTACCGTTTCCGACAACAAGGCCTACTCCTCTTCCCCGGGGCAGCGTGCTGCACCTTCCGCAGACATGCTCCTGGAGAACGCAGTGAGAGATGTGTCCCTTTCCTTAAGGCTCTTCCCACAGTCGCAACCATGCTTCTCTCTCAGGCAGAGGGGATGCACGGGCAAACAGGATTTCGCTCCATGAGGGTCTATTACACAGTGCTGTGGTGACTAGCTCAGGCAAGCAACCGCGGCCTCCCACAGACCCGACTCTGATTTTCCAAAGAATGCTGTGCTATCCCGGACGTGATACCCGGGCAAAGAGGCTTTCGCTGTATGCGGGTTTCTCCCACCTTGCTGCGAATACTAGGCTAAGGCAAGCAGCAACAGAAGCCAGCGGAACCGACTCTGATTTCTCAGCAAATGCTGGTGCTTTCGCAGAGGCTTTGGGCTTGGAGCCAACAGCATTTCGTCGCTGCTTCCTCAGCAAAGCTTTGGGCGTTCGCTCTTGGGCACCAGGAAAGAAGAGTTGCGGGAGAACTGGTTTCTCTTTGGCTTTGCTTTCCCGGGCTCCATTTTCGCGTCCTGGGTTCAAATTGTCAAGGCAAAATAAGCAGACAGCCTCCAACCTGCAGCAGAGTGCGTGGCCTAGGATGGCACTCTTTGCACACTACCATCACCTGGCGTAGGCGAGGCTTGGCATTTTGCACTGGCGCTAAGGCGGACTCGGGGACAAGTTCTGGGCCTTCCCCACAGGAGAGGAGAGGTGACAGAATCTTTGCACACCAACCGTGCACTCGGATCGGGGGGCTGTTGGGGACTTTCCCCACTCCTTCCCCGGACATCCCGTGCATCCGCGAACCCTTTCACATCTTGGAGGAAGACGGCATCTGACTGCCCGTTTTTTCAGGAATGTACTTCTGTGAGTTCAGGGTAGGTGCCTGGTCACAAACTCATATCTGCACCTTGGACAGGTGACCAAGCAGCTGCTTTCCCCTTGGGCCCAGGGGCCCAGGACAGGCATGACTTCTGCCCAGACTCCTTATCAGAGTGCAGCAAGCGCCCCATGTCTAGACTTCCACTAGTGTCTCCTCAGTCATGTTTCCGTCTCTCCGCACAGAGAGCTGGTGACACTTGTCTTACCACCAACCCACTGTTTCAGACAGGGCCGGCTCTCCTGTTTGCGACCGTTTCCGACAACAAGGCCATCGACCCCTCATCCCTGGGGCAGCGTGCTGCACTTTCCCAGACATGTTCCTGGGGAGCGCAGTGACAGACGTGTCCCTTTCCTTAAGGCTCTTCCCACAGGCGCAACCGAGCATCTCTGTCAGGCAGCGGGGATGCCCGGGCCAAGATGATTTCGCTCCATGCGGGCTTATTACACCGAGCTGTGGAGACAAGCTCAGGCAAGCAGCAGCCGCATCCCGCAGACCCGACTCTGATTTCCCAAAGAATGCTGTGCTTTCCCAGACGTGATGCCCGGGCAAAGAGGCTTTCGCTGTATGCGGGTTTCTCCCAAAGTGCTGCGGACACTAGGCTAAGGCAACCGGCACGAGCAGCCAAGAGACTGCTATGATTTCGCAGAGGTTTTAAGCTTGCTGCGAACCGCACTTCGCTGCTGCTTCCTCAGCAAGACTTTGGGCGTTCGCTCTGTCGCGTCAGGGATTAAGAGCTGCGGGAGAGCTGGTGCCTCTTGGGCCTTGCTTCCCGGGCTCCATGTTTGCGTCTTGGTTTCACCGTGCCATGCCGAAATAAGCAGATACAGTCACAACCCTGCAGTGGCATGCGTGGCCTAGGATGGCACTCTATGCACACTACTATCTCCCGGTGTAGGCCGGTGCTCTGCCGCTCAGGTGGACTCGGCGACAAGGTCAGGGCCTTCCCCACGGGAGAGGAGAGGCGACAGGATCTCTGCACACCACTCGTGCACTGGGATGGGGAGCAGTGAGGGTCTCTCCCCACTCCTTCCCCGGACATCCCGTGCATCCGCGAACGCTTTCACATCTTGGAGGAAGGCGGCATCTGACTGCCCGTTCTTTCAGGGAGCTACTTCTGCGAGATCAGGGTAGGCGCCTGGTGGCAAGCGCATGTCTGCGTCTGGGATAGTTGGCCAGGAACTGCTTTCCCCTTGGGCACAGGGGCCCAGGACAGACATGCCTTCTGCTCAGACTCCTTCCTCCAGTGGAGGAAGCGCCCATGCCCTAGTCTTCCCTTCGTGTCTCCTTCTCACCAGGTTCCGTCTCTCCGCACAGAGAGCGGGTGACACTAGACTTACCACCGACCCGCTGTTGCTGACAGGGCTGGCTCTCCTGCTTGCTACCGTTTCCGACAACAAGGCCTACTCTTCTTCCCCGGGGAAGCGTGCTGCACCTTCCGCAGACATGCTCCTGGAGAACGCAGTGAGAGATGTGTCCCTTTCCTTAAGGCTCTTCCCACAGTCGCAACCATGCTTCTCTCTCAGGCAGAGGGGATGCACGGGCAAACAGGATTTCGCTCCATGAGGGTCTATTACACGGTGCTGTGGTGACTAGCTCAGGCAAGCAACCGCAGCCTCCCACAGACCCGACTCTGATTTTCCAAAGAATGCTGTGCTATCCCAGACGTGATACCCGGGCAAAGAGGCTTTCGCTGTATGCGGGTTTCTCCCACCTTGCTGCGAATACTAGGCTAAGGCAAGCAGCAACAGAAGCCAGCAGAACCGACTCTGATTTCTCAGCAAATGCTGGTGCTTTCGCAGAGGCTTTGGGCTTGGAGCCAACAGCACTTCGTCGCTGCTTCCTCAGCAAAGCTTTGGGCGTTCGCTCTTGGGCATCAGGAAAGAAGAGTTGCGGGAGAACTGGTTTCTCTTTGGCTTTGCTTTCCCGGGCTCCATTTTCGCGTCCTGGGTTCAAATTGTCAAGGCAAAATAAGCAGACAGCCTCCAACCTGCAGCAGAGTGCGTGGCCTAGGATGGCACTCTTTGCACACTACCATCACCTGGCGTAGGCGAGGCTTGGCATTTTGCACTGGCGCTAAGGCGGACTCGGGGACAAGTTCTGGGCCTTCCCCACATGAGAGGAGAGGTGACAGAATCTTTGCACACCCACCGTGCACTCGGATCGGGGGGCTGTTGGGGACTTTCCCCACTCCTTCCCCGGACATCCCGTGCATCCGCGAACCCTTTCACATCTTGGAGGAAGAGGGCATCTGACTGCCCGTTTTTTCAGGAATGTACTTCTGTGAGTTCAGGGTAGGTGCCTGGTCACAAACTCATATCTGCACCTTGGACAGGTGACCAAGCAGCTGCTTTCCCCTTGGGCCCAGGGGCCCAGGACAGGCATGCCTTCTGCTCAGACTCCTTCCTCTAGTGGAGGAAGCGCCCATGCCCTAGTCTTCCCTTCGTGTCTCCTTCTCACCAGGGTTCCGTCTCTCCGCACAGAGAGCGGGTGACACTAGTCTTACCACCGACCCGCTGTTGCTGACAGGGCTGGCTCTCCTGCTTGCTACCGTTTCCGACAACAAGGCCTACTCCTCTTCCCCGGGGCAGCGTGCTGCACCTTCCGCAGACATGCTCCTGGAGAACGCAGTGAGAGATGTGTCCCTTTCCTTAAGGCTCTTCCCACAGTCGCAACCATGCTTCTCTCTCAGGCAGAGGGGATGCACGGGCAAACAGGATTTCGCTCCATGAGGGTCTATTACACGGTGCTGTGGTGACTAGCTCAGGCAAGCAACCGCAGCCTCCCACAGACCCGACTCTGATTTTCCAAAGAATGCTGTGCTATCCCAGACGTGATACCCGGGCAAAGAGGCTTTCGCTGTATGCGGGTTTCTCCCACCTTGCTGCGAATACTAGGCTAAGGCAAGCAGCAACAGAAGCCAGCAGAACCGACTCTGATTTCTCAGCAAATGCTGGTGCTTTCGCAGAGGCTTTGGGCTTGGAGCCAACAGCAGTTCGTCGCTGCTTCCTCAGCAAAGCTTTGGGCGTTCGCTCTTGGGCATCAGGAAAGAAGAGTTGCGGGAGAACTGGTTTCTCTTTGGCTTTGCTTTCCCGGGCTCCATTTTCGCGTCCTGGGTTCAAATTGTCAAGGCAAAATAAGCAGACAGCCTCCAACCTGCAGCAGAGTGCGTGGCCTAGGATGGCACTCTTTGCACACTACCATCACCTGGCGTAGGCGAGGCTTGGCATTTTGCACTGGCGCTAAGGCGGACTCGGGGACAAGTTCTGGGCCTTCCCCACAGGAGAGGAGAGGTGACAGAATCTTTGCACACCAACCGTGCACTCGGATCGGGGGGCTGTTGGGGACTTTCCCCACTCCTTCCCCGGACATCCCGTGCATCCGCGAACCCTTTCACATCTTGGAGGAAGACGGCATCTGACTGCCCGTTTTTTCAGGAATGTACTTCTGTGAGTTCAGGGTAGGTGCCTGGTCACAAACTCATATCTGCACCTTGGACAGGTGACCAAGCAGCTGCTTTCCCCTTGGGCCCAGGGGCCCAGGACAGGCATGCCTTCTGCTCAGACTCCTTCCTCTAGTGGAGGAAGCGCCCATGCCCTAGTCTTCCCTTCGTGTCTCCTTCTCACCAGGGTTCCGTCTCTCCGCACAGAGAGCGGGTGACACTAGTCTTACCACCGACCCGCTGTTGCTGACAGGGCTGGCTCTCCTGCTTGCTACCGTTTCCGACAACAAGGCCTACTCCTCTTCCCCGGGGCAGCGTGCTGCACCTTCCGCAGACATGCTCCTGGAGAACGCAGTGAGAGATGTGTCCCTTTCCTTAAGGCTCTTCCCACAGTCGCAACCATGCTTCTCTCTCAGGCAGAGGGGATGCACGGGCAAACAGGATTTCGCTCCATGAGGGTCTATTACACGGTGCTGTGGTGACTAGCTCAGGCAAGCAACCGCAGCCTCCCAACGACCCGACTCTGATTTTCCAAAGAATGCTGTGCTATCCCAGACGTGATACCCGGGCAAAGAGGCTTTCGCTGTATGCGGGTTTCTCCCACCTTGCTGCGAATACTAGGCTAAGGCAAGCAGCAACAGAAGCCAGCAGAACCGACTTTGATTTCTCAGCAAATGCTGGTGCTTTCGCAGAGGCTTTGGGCTTGGAGCCAACAGCACTTCGTCGCTGCTTCCTCAGCAAAGCTTTGGGCGTTCGCTCTTGGGCATCAGGAAAGAAGAGTTGCGGGAGAACTGGTTTCTCTTTGGCTTTGCTTTCCCGGGCTCCATTTTCGCGTCCTGGGTTCAAATTGTCAAGGCAAAATAAGCAGGCAGCCTCCAACCTGCAGCAGAGTGCGTGGCCTAGGATGGCACTCTTTGCACACTACCATCACCTGGCGTAGGCGAGGCTTGGCATTTTGCACTGGCGCTAAGGCGGACTCGGGGACAAGTTCTGGGCCTTCCCCACAGGAGAGGAGAGGTGACAGAATCTTTGCACACCAACCGTGCACTCGGATCGGGGGGCTGTTGGGGACTTTCCCCACTCCTTTCCCGGACATCCCGTGCATCCGCGAACCCTTTCACATCTTGGAGGAAGACGGCATCTGACTGCCCGTTTTTTCAGGAATGTACTTCTGTGAGTTCAGGGTAGGTGCCTGGTCACAAACTCATATCTGCACCTTGGACAGGTGACCAAGCAGCTGCTTTCCCCTTGGGCCCAGGGGCCCAGGACAGGCATGACTTCTGCCCAGACTCCTTATCAGAGTGCAGCAAGCGCCCCATGTCTAAACTTCCACTAGTGTCTCCTCAGTCATGTTTCCGTCTCTCCGCACAGAGAGCTGGTGACACTTGTCTTACCACCAACCCACTGTTTCAGACAGGGCCGGCTCTCCTGTTTGCGACCGTTTCCGACAACAAGGCCATCGACCCCTCATCCCTGGGGCAGCGTGCTGCACTTTCCCAGACATGTTCCTGGGGAGCGCAGTGACAGACGTGTCCCTTTCCTTAAGGCTCTTCCCACAGGCGCAACCGAGCATCTCTGTCAGGCAGCGGGGATGCCCGGGCCAAGATGATTTCGCTCCATGCGGGCTTATTACACCGAGCTGTGGAGACAAGCTCAGGCAAGCAGCAGCCGCATCCCGCAGACCCGACTCTGATTTCCCAAAGAATGCTGTGCTTTCCCAGACGTGATGCCCGGGCAAAGAGGATTTCGCTGTATGCGGGTTTCTCCCAAAGTGCTGCGGACACTAGGCTAAGGCAACCGGCACGAGCAGCCAAGAGACTGCTATGATTTCGCAGAGGTTTTAAGCTTGCTGCGAACCGCACTTCGCTGCTGCTTCCTCAGCAAGACTTTGGGCGTTCGCTCTGTCGCGTCAGGGATTAAGAGCTGCGGGAGAGCTGGTGCCTCTTGGGCCTTGCTTCCCGGGCTCCATGTTTGCGTCCTGGTTTCACCGTGCCATGCCGAAATAAGCAGATACAGTCACAACCCTGCAGTGGCATGCGTGGCCTAGGATGGCACTCTATGCACACTACTATCTCCCGGTGTAGGCCGGTGCTCTGCCGCTCAGGTGGACTCGGCGACAAGGTCAGTGCCTTCCCCACGGGAGAGGAGAGGCGACAGGATCTCTGCACACCACTCGTGCACTGGGATGGGGAGCAGTGAGGGTCTCTCCCCACTCCTTCCCCGGACATCCCGTGCATCCGCGAACGCTTTCACATCTTGGAGGAAGGCGGCATCTGACTGCCCGTTCTTTCAGGGAGCTACTTCTGCGAGATCAGGGTAGGCGCCTGGTGGCAAGCGCATGTCTGCGTCTGGGATAGTTGGCCAGGAACTGCTTTCCCCTTGGGCACAGGGGCCCAGGACAGACATGCCTTCTGCTCAGACTCCTTCCTCCAGTGGAGGAAGCGCCCATGCCCTAGTCTTCCCTTCGTGTCTCCTTCTCACCAGGGTTCCGTCTCTCCGCACAGAGAGCGGGTGACACTAGTCTTACCACCGACCCGCTGTTGCTGACAGGGCTGGCTCTCCTGCTTGCTACCGTTTCCGACAACAAGGCCTACTCCTCTTCCCCGGGGCAGCGTGCTGCACCTTCCGCAGACATGCTCCTGGAGAACGCAGTGAGAGATGTGTCCCTTTCCTTAAGGCTCTTCCCACAGTCGCAACCATGCTTCTCTCTCAGGCAGAGGGGATGCACGGGCAAACAGGATTTCGCTCCATGAGGGTCTATTACACAGTGCTGTGGTGACTAGCTCAGGCAAGCAACCGCGGCCTCCCACAGACCCGACTCTGATTTTCCAAAGAATGCTGTGCTATCCCGGACGTGATACCCGGGCAAAGAGGCTTTCGCTGTATGCGGGTTTCTCCCACCTTGCTGCGAATACTAGGCTAAGGCAAGCAGCAACAGAAGCCAGCGGAACCGACTCTGATTTCTCAGCAAATGCTGGTGCTTTCGCAGAGGCTTTGGGCTTGGAGCCAACAGCATTTCGTCGCTGCTTCCTCAGCAAAGCTTTGGGCGTTCGCTCTTGGGCACCAGGAAAGAAGAGTTGCGGGAGAACTGGTTTCTCTTTGGCTTTGCTTTCCCGGGCTCCATTTTCGCGTCCTGGGTTCAAATTGTCAAGGCAAAATAAGCAGGCAGCCTCCAACCTGCAGCAGAGTGCGTGGCCTAGGATGGCACTCTTTGCACACTACCATCACCTGGCGTAGGCGAGGCTTGGCATTTTGCACTGGCGCTAAGGCGGACTCGGGGACAAGTTCTGGGCCTTCCCCACAGGAGAGGAGAGGTGACAGAATCTTTGCACACCAACCGTGCACTCGGATCGGGGGGCTGTTGGGGACTTTCCCCACTCCTTCCCCGGACATCCCGTGCATCCGCGAACCCTTTCACATCTTGGAGGAAGACGGCATCTGACTGCCCGTTTTTTCAGGAATGTACTTCTGTGAGTTCAGGGTAGGTGCCTGGTCACAAACTCATATCTGCACCTTGGACAGGTGACCAAGCAGCTGCTTTCCCCTTGGGCCCAGGGGCCCAGGACAGGCATGCCTTCTGCTCAGACTCCTTCCTCTAGTGGAGGAAGCGCCCATGCCCTAGTCTTCCCTTCGTGTCTCCTTCTCACCAGGGTTCCGTCTCTCCGCACAGAGAGCTGGTGACACTTGTCTTACCACCAACCCACTGTTTCAGACAGGGCCGGCTCTCCTGTTTGCGACCGTTTCCGACAACAAGGCCATCGACCCCTCATCCCTGGGGCAGCGTGCTGCACTTTCCCAGACATGTTCCTGGGGAGCGCAGTGACAGACGTGTCCCTTTCCTTAAGGCTCTTCCCACAGGCGCAACCGAGCATCTCTGTCAGGCAGCGGGGATGCCCGGGCCAAGATGATTTCGCTCCATGCGGGCTTATTACACCGAGCTGTGGAGACAAGCTCAGGCAAGCAGCAGCCGCATCCCGCAGACCCGACTCTGATTTCCCAAAGAATGCTGTGCTTTCCCAGACGTGATGCCCGGGCAAAGAGGCTTTCGCTGTATGCGGGTTTCTCCCAAAGTGCTGCGGACACTAGGCTAAGGCAACCGGCACGAGCAGCCAAGAGACTGCTATGATTTCGCAGAGGTTTTAAGCTTGCTGCGAACCGCACTTCGCTGCTGCTTCCTCAGCAAGACTTTGGGCGTTCGCTCTGTCGCGTCAGGGATTAAGAGCTGCGGGAGAGCTGGTGCCTCTTGGGCCTTGCTTCCCGGGCTCCATGTTTGCGTCTTGGTTTCACCGTGCCATGCCGAAATAAGCAGATACAGTCACAACCCTGCAGTGGCATGCGTGGCCTAGGATGGCACTCTATGCACACTACTATCTCCCGGTGTAGGCCGGTGCTCTGCCGCTCAGGTGGACTCGGCGACAAGGTCAGGGCCTTCCCCACGGGAGAGGAGAGGCGACAGGATCTCTGCACACCACTCGTGCACTGGGATGGGGAGCAGTGAGGGTCTCTCCCCACTCCTACCCCGGACATCCCGTGCATCCGCGAACGCTTTCACATCTTGGAGGAAGACGGCATCTGACTGCCCGTTCTTTCAGGGAGCTACTTCTGCGAGATCAGGGTAGGCGCCTGGTGGCAAGCGCATGTCTGCGTCTGGGATAGTTGGCCAGGAACTGCTTTCCCCTTGATCCCAGGGGCCCAGGACAGGCATGCCTTCTGCTCAGACTCCTTCCTCCAGTGGAGGAAGCGCCCATGCCCTAGTCTTCCCTTCGTGTCTCCTTCTCACCAGGGTTCCGTCTCTCCGCACAGAGAGCGGGTGACACTAGTCTTACCACCGACCCGCTGTTGCTGACAGGGCTGGCTCTCCTGCTTGCTACCGTTTCCGACAACAAGGCCTACTCCTCTTCCCCGGGGCAGCGTGCTGCACCTTCCGCAGACATGCTCCTGGAGAACGCAGTGAGAGATGTGTCCCTTTCCTTAAGGCTCTTCCCACAGTCGCAACCATGCTTCTCTCTCAGGCAGAGGGGATGCACGGGCAAACAGGATTTCGCTCCATGAGGGTCTATTACACGGTGCTGTGGTGACTAGCTCAGGCAAGCAACCGCAGCCTCCCACAGACCCGACTCTGATTTTCCAAGGAATGCTGTGCTATCCCAGACGTGATACCCGGGCAAAGAGGCTTTCGCTGTATGCGGGTTTCTCCCACCTTGCTGCGAATACTAGGCTAAGGCAAGCAGCAACAGAAGCCAGCAGAACCGACTCTGATTTCTCAGCAAATGCTGGTGCTTTCGCAGAGGCTTTGGGCTTGGAGCCAACAGCACTTCGTCGCTGCTTCCTCAGCAAAGCTTTGGGCGTTCGCTCTTGGGCACCAGGAAAGAAGAGTTGCGGGAGAACTGGTTTCTCTTTGTCTTTGCTTTCCCGGGCTCCATTTTCGCGTCCTGGGTTCAAATTGTCAAGGCAAAATAAGCAGACAGCCTCCAACCTGCAGCAGAGTGCGTGGCCTAGGATGGCACTCTTTGCACACTACCATCACCTGGCGTAGGCGAGGCTTGGCATTTTGCACTGGCGCTAAGGCGGACTCGGGGACAAGTTCTGGGCCTTCCCCACAGGAGAGGAGAGGTGACAGAATCTTTGCACACCAACCGTGCACTCGGATCGGGGGGCTGTTGGGGACTTTCCCCACTCCTTCCCCGGACATCCCGTGCATCCGCGAACCCTTTCACATCTTGGAGGAAGACGGCATCTGACTGCCCGTTTTTTCAGGAATGTACTTCTGTGAGTTCAGGGTAGGTGCCTGGTCACAAACTCATATCTGCACCTTGGACAGGTGACCAAGCAGCTGCTTTCCCCTTGGGCCCAGGGGCCCAGGACAGGCATGACTTCTGCCCAGACTCCTTATCAGAGTGCAGCAAGCGCCCCATGTCTAGACTTCCACTAGTGTCTCCTCAGTCATGTTTCCGTCTCTCCGCACAGAGAGCTGGTGACACTTGTCTTACCACCAACCCACTGTTTCAGACAGGGCCGGCTCTCCTGTTTGCGACCGTTTCCGACAACAAGGCCATCGACCCCTCATCCCTGGGGCAGCGTGCTGCACTTTCCCAGACATGTTCCTGGGGAGCGCAGTGACAGACGTGTCCCTTTCCTTAAGGCTCTTCCCACAGGCGCAACCGAGCATCTCTGTCAGGCAGCGGGGATGCCCGGGCCAAGATGATTTCGCTCCATGCGGGCTTATTACACCGAGCTGTGGAGACAAGCTCAGGCAAGCAGCAGCCGCATCCCGCAGACCCGACTCTGATTTCCCAAAGAATGCTGTGCTTTCCCAGATGTGATGCCCGGGCAAAGAGGCTTTCGCTGTATGCGGGTTTCTCCCAAAGTGCTGCGGACACTAGGCTAAGGCAACCGGCACGAGCAGCCAAGAGACTGCTATGATTTCGCAGAGGTTTTAAGCTTGCTGCGAACCGCACTTCGCTGCTGCTTCCTCAGCAAGACTTTGGGCGTTCGCTCTGTCGCGTCAGGGATTAAGAGCTGCGGGAGAGCTGGTGCCTCTTGGGCCTTGCTTCCCGGGCTCCATGTTTGCGTCTTGGTTTCACCGTGCCATGCCGAAATAAGCAGATACAGTCACAACCCTGCAGTGGCATGCGTGGCCTAGGATGGCACTCTATGCACACTACTATCTCCCGGTGTAGGCCGGTGCTCTGCCGCTCAGGTGGACTCGGCGACAAGGTCAGGGCCTTCCCCACGGGAGAGGAGAGGCGACAGGATCTCTGCACACCACTCGTGCACTGGGATGGGGAGCAGTGAGGGTCTCTCCCCACTCCTTCCCCGGACATCCCGTGCATCCGCGAACGCTTTCACATCTTGGAGGAAGACGGCATCTGACTGCCCGTTCTTTCAGGGAGCTACTTCTGCGAGATCAGGGTAGGCGCCTGGTGGCAAGCGCATGTCTGCGTCTGGGATAGTTGGCCAGGAACTGCTTTCCCCTTGATCCCAGGGGCCCAGGACAGGCATGCCTTCTGCTCAGACTCCTTCCTCCAGTGGAGGAAGCGCCCATGCCCTAGTCTTCCCTTCGTGTCTCCTTCTCACCAGGGTTCCGTCTCTCCGCACAGAGAGCGGGTGACACTAGTCTTACCACCGACCCGCTGTTGCTGACAGGGCTGGCTCTCCTGCTTGCTACCGTTTCCGACAACAAGGCCTACTCCTCTTCCCCGGGGCAGCGTGCTGCACCTTCCGCAGACATGCTCCTGGAGAACGCAGTGAGAGATGTGTCCCTTTCCTTAAGGCTCTTCCCACAGTCGCAACCATGCTTCTCTCTCAGGCAGAGGGGATGCACGGGCAAACAGGATTTCGCTCCATGAGGGTCTATTACACGGTGCTGTGGTGACTAGCTCAGGCAAGCAACCGCAGCCTCCCACAGACCCGACTCTGATTTTCCAAGGAATGCTGTGCTATCCCAGACGTGATACCCGGGCAAAGAGGCTTTCGCTGTATGCGGGTTTCTCCCACCTTGCTGCGAATACTAGGCTAAGGCAAGCAGCAACAGAAGCCAGCAGAACAGACTCTGATTTCTCAGCAAATGCTGGTGCTTTCGCAGAGGCTTTGGGCTTGGAGCCAACAGCACTTCGTCGCTGCTTCCTCAGCAAAGCTTTGGGCGTTCGCTCTTGGGCACCAGGAAAGAAGAGTTGCGGGAGAACTGGTTTCTCTTTGGCTTTGCTTTCCCGGGCTCCATTTTCGCGTCCTGGGTTCAAATTGTCAAGGCAAAATAAGCAGACAGCCTCCAACCTGCAGCAGAGTGCGTGGCCTAGGATGGCACTCTTTGCACACTACCATCACCTGGCGTAGGCGAGGCTTGGCATTTTGCACTGGCGCTAAGGCGGACTCGGGGACAAGTTCTGGGCCTTCCCCACAGGAGAGGAGAGGTGACAGAATCTTTGCACACCAACCGTGCACTCGGATCGGGGGGCTGTTGGGGACTTTCCCCACTCCTTCCCCGGACATCCCGTGCATCCGCGAACCCTTTCACATCTTGGAGGAAGACGGCATCTGACTGCCCGTTTTTTCAGGAATGTACTTCTGTGAGTTCAGGGTAGGTGCCTGGTCACAAACTCATATCTGCACCTTGGACAGGTGACCAAGCAGCTGCTTTCCCCTTGGGCCCAGGGGCCCAGGACAGGCATGCCTTCTGCTCAGACTCCTTCCTCTAGTGGAGGAAGCGCCCATGCCCTAGTCTTCCCTTCGTGTCTCCTTCTCACCAGGGTTCCGTCTCTCCGCACAGAGAGCTGGTGACACTTGTCTTACCACCAACCCACTGTTTCAGACAGGGCCGGCTCTCCTGTTTGCGACCGTTTCCGACAACAAGGCCATCGACCCCTCATCCCTGGGGCAGCGTGCTGCACTTTCCCAGACATGTTCCTGGGGAGCGCAGTGACAGACGTGTCCCTTTCCTTAAGGCTCTTCCCACAGGCGCAACCGAGCATCTCTGTCAGGCAGCGGGGATGCCCGGGCCAAGATGATTTCGCTCCATGCGGGCTTATTACACCGAGCTGTGGAGACAAGCTCAGGCAAGCAGCAGCCGCATCCCGCAGACCCGACTCTGATTTCCCAAAGAATGCTGTGCTTTCCCAGACGTGATGCCCGGGCAAAGAGGCTTTCGCTGTATGCGGGTTTCTCCCAAAGTGCTGCGGACACTAGGCTAAGGCAACCGGCACGAGCAGCCAAGAGACTGCTATGATTTCGCAGAGGTTTTAAGCTTGCTGCGAACCGCACTTCGCTGCTGCTTCCTCAGCAAGACTTTGGGCGTTCGCTCTGTCGCGTCAGGGATTAAGAGCTGCGGGAGAGCTGGTGCCTCTTGGGCCTTGCTTCCCGGGCTCCATGTTTGCGTCTTGGTTTCACCGTGCCATGCCGAAATAAGCAGATACAGTCACAACCCTGCAGTGGCATGCGTGGCCTAGGATGGCACTCTATGCACACTACTATCTCCCGGTGTAGGCCGGTGCTCTGCCGCTCAGGTGGACTCGGCGACAAGGTCAGGGCCTTCCCCACGGGAGAGGAGAGGCGACAGGATCTCTGCACACCACTCGTGCACTGGGATGGGGAGCAGTGAGGGTCTCTCCCCACTCCTACCCCGGACATCCCGTGCATCCGCGAACGCTTTCACATCTTGGAGGAAGACGGCATCTGACTGCCCGTTCTTTCAGGGAGCTACTTCTGCGAGATCAGGGTAGGCGCCTGGTGGCAAGCGCATGTCTGCGTCTGGGATAGTTGGCCAGGAACTGCTTTCCCCTTGATCCCAGGGGCCCAGGACAGGCATGCCTTCTGCTCAGACTCCTTCCTCCAGTGGAGGAAGCGCCCATGCCCTAGTCTTCCCTTCGTGTCTCCTTCTCACCAGGGTTCCGTCTCTCCGCACAGAGAGCGGGTGACACTAGTCTTACCACCGACCCGCTGTTGCTGACAGGGCTGGCTCTCCTGCTTGCTACCGTTTCCGACAACAAGGCCTACTCCTCTTCCCCGGGGCAGCGTGCTGCACCTTCCGCAGACATGCTCCTGGAGAACGCAGTGAGAGATGTGTCCCTTTCCTTAAGGCTCTTCCCACAGTCGCAACCATGCTTCTCTCTCAGGCAGAGGGGATGCACGGGCAAACAGGATTTCGCTCCATGAGGGTCTATTACACGGTGCTGTGGTGACTAGCTCAGGCAAGCAACCGCAGCCTCCCACAGACCCGACTCTGATTTTCCAAGGAATGCTGTGCTATCCCAGACGTGATACCCGGGCAAAGAGGCTTTCGCTGTATGCGGGTTTCTCCCACCTTGCTGCGAATACTAGGCTAAGGCAAGCAGCAACAGAAGCCAGCAGAACCGACTCTGATTTCTCAGCAAATGCTGGTGCTTTCGCAGAGGCTTTGGGCTTGGAGCCAACAGCACTTCGTCGCTGCTTCCTCAGCAAAGCTTTGGGCGTTCGCTCTTGGGCACCAGGAAAGAAGAGTTGCGGGAGAACTGGTTTCTCTTTGTCTTTGCTTTCCCGGGCTCCATTTTCGCGTCCTGGGTTCAAATTGTCAAGGCAAAATAAGCAGACAGCCTCCAACCTGCAGCAGAGTGCGTGGCCTAGGATGGCACTCTTTGCACACTACCATCACCTGGCGTAGGCGAGGCTTGGCATTTTGCACTGGCGCTAAGGCGGACTCGGGGACAAGTTCTGGGCCTTCCCCACAGGAGAGGAGAGGTGACAGAATCTTTGCACACCAACCGTGCACTCGGATCGGGGGGCTGTTGGGGACTTTCCCCACTCCTTCCCCGGACATCCCGTGCATCCGCGAACCCTTTCACATCTTGGAGGAAGACGGCATCTGACTGCCCGTTTTTTCAGGAATGTACTTCTGTGAGTTCAGGGTAGGTGCCTGGTCACAAACTCATATCTGCACCTTGGACAGGTGACCAAGCAGCTGCTTTCCCCTTGGGCCCAGGGGCCCAGGACAGGCATGCCTTCTGCTCAGACTCCTTCCTCTAGTGGAGGAAGCGCCCATGCCCTAGTCTTCCCTTCGTGTCTCCTTCTCACCAGGGTTCCGTCTCTCCGCACAGAGAGCGGGTGACACTAGTCTTACCACCGACACGCTGTTGCTGACAGGGCTGGCTCTCCTGCTTGCTACCGTTTCCGACAACAAGGCCTACTCCTCTTCCCCGGGGCAGCGTGCTGCACCTTCCGCAGACATGCTCCTGGAGAACGCAGTGAGAGATGTGTCCCTTTCCTTAAGGCTCTTCCCACAGTCGCAACCATGCTTCTCTCTCAGGCAGAGGGGATGCACGGGCAAACAGGATTTCGCTCCATGAGGGTCTATTACACGGTGCTGTGGTGACTAGCTCAGGCAAGCAACCGCAGCCTCCCACAGACCCGACTCTGATTTTCCAAAGAATGCTGTGCTATCCCAGACGTGATACCCGGGCAAAGAGGCTTTCGCTGTATGCGGGTTTCTCCCACCTTGCTGCGAATACTAGGCTAAGGCAAGCAGCAACAGAAGCCAGCAGAACCGACTCTGATTTCTCAGCAAATGCTGGTGCTTTCGCAGAGGCTTTGGGCTTGGAGCCAACAGCACTTCGTCGCTGCTTCCTCAGCAAAGCTTTGGGCGTTCGCTCTTGGGCATCAGGAAAGAAGAGTTGCGGGAGAACTGGTTTCTCTTTGGCTTTGCTTTCCCGGGCTCCATTTTCGCGTCCTGGGTTCAAATTGTCAAGGCAAAATAAGCAGACAGCCTCCAACCTGCAGCAGAGTGCGTGGCCTAGGATGGCACTCTTTGCACACTACCATCACCTGGCGTAGGCGAGGCTTGGCATTTTGCACTGGCGCTAAGGCGGACTCGGGGACAAGTTCTGGGCCTTCCCCACAGGAGAGGAGAGGTGACAGAATCTTTGCACACCAACCGTGCACTCGGATCGGGGGGCTGTTGGGGACTTTCCCCACTCCTTCCCCGGACATCCCGTGCATCCGCGAACCCTTTCACATCTTGGAGGAAGACGGCATCTGACTGCCCGTTTTTTCAGGAATGTACTTCTGTGAGTTCAGGGTAGGTGCCTGGTCACAAACTCATATCTGCACCTTGGACAGGTGACCAAGCAGCTGCTTTCCCCTTGGGCCCAGGGGCCCAGGACAGGCATGACTTCTGCCCAGACTCCTTATCAGAGTGCAGCAAGCGCCCCATGTCTAGACTTCCACTAGTGTCTCCTCAGTCATGTTTCCGTCTCTCCGCACAGAGAGCTGGTGACACTTGTCTTACCACCAACCCACTGTTTCAGACAGGGCCGGCTCTCCTGTTTGCGACCGTTTCCGACAACAAGGCCATCGACCCCTCATCCCTGGGGCAGCGTGCTGCACTTTCCCAGACATGTTCCTGGGGAGCGCAGTGACAGACGTGTCCCTTTCCTTAAGGCTCTTCCCACAGGCGCAACCGAGCATCTCTGTCAGGCAGCGGGGATGCCCGGGCCAAGATGATTTCGCTCCATGCGGGCTTATTACACCGAGCTGTGGAGACAAGCTCAGGCAAGCAGCAGCCGCATCCCGCAGACCCGACTCTGATTTCCCAAAGAATGCTGTGCTTTCCCAGACGTGATGCCCGGGCAAAGAGGCTTTCGCTGTATGCGGGTTTCTCCCAAAGTGCTGCGGACACTAGGCTAAGGCAACCGGCACGAGCAGCCAAGAGACTGCTATGATTTCGCAGAGGTTTTAAGCTTGCTGCGAACCGCACTTCGCTGCTGCTTCCTCAGCAAGACTTTGGGCGTTCGCTCTGTCGCGTCAGGGATTAAGAGCTGCGGGAGAGCTGGTGCCTCTTGGGCCTTGCTTCCCGGGCTCCATGTTTGCGTCTTGGTTTCACCGTGCCATGCCGAAATAAGCAGATACAGTCACAACCCTGCAGTGGCATGCGTGGCCTAGGATGGCACTCTATGCACACTACTATCTCCCGGTGTAGGCCGGTGCTCTGCCGCTCAGGTGGACTCGGCGACAAGGTCAGGGCCTTCCCCACGGGAGAGGAGAGGCGACAGGATCTCTGCACACCACTCGTGCACTGGGATGGGGAGCAGTGAGGGTCTCTCCCCACTCCTTCCCCGGACATCCCGTGCATCCGCGAACGCTTTCACATCTTGGAGGAAGACGGCATCTGACTGCCCGTTCTTTCAGGGAGCTACTTCTGCGAGATCAGGGTAGGCGCCTGGTGGCAAGCGCATGTCTGCGTCTGGGATAGTTGGCCAGGAACTGCTTTCCCCTTGATCCCAGGGGCCCAGGACAGGCATGCCTTCTGCTCAGACTCCTTCCTCCAGTGGAGGAAGCGCCCATGCCCTAGTCTTCCCTTCGTGTCTCCTTCTCACCAGGGTTCCGTCTCTCCGCACAGAGAGCGGGTGACACTAGTCTTACCACCGACCCGCTGTTGCTGACAGGGCTGGCTCTCCTGCTTGCTACCATTTCCGACAACAAGGCCTACTCCTCTTCCCCGGGGCAGCGTGCTGCACCTTCCGCAGACATGCTCCTGGAGAACGCAGTGAGAGATGTGTCCCTTTCCTTAAGGCTCTTCCCACAGTCGCAACCATGCTTCTCTCTCAGGCAGAGGGGATGCACGGGCAAACAGGATTTCGCTCCATGAGGGTCTATTACACGGTGCTGTGGTGACTAGCTCAGGCAAGCAACCGCAGCCTCCCACAGACCCGACTCTGATTTTCCAAAGAATGCTGTGCTATCCCAGACGTGATACCCGGGCAAAGAGGCTTTCGCTGTATGCGGGTTTCTCCCACCTTGCTGCGAATACTAGGCTAAGGCAAGCAGCAACAGAAGCCAGCAGAACCGACTCTGATTTCTCAGCAAATGCTGGTGCTTTCGCAGAGGCTTTGGGCTTGGAGCCAACAGCACTTCGTCGCTGCTTCCTCAGCAAAGCTTTGGGCGTTCGCTCTTGGGCATCAGGAAAGAAGAGTTGCGGGAGAACTGGTTTCTCTTTGGCTTTGCTTTCCCGGGCTCCATTTTCGCGTCCTGGGTTCAAATTGTCAAGGCAAAATAAGCAGACAGCCTCCAACCTGCAGCAGAGTGCGTGGCCTAGGATGGCACTCTTTGCACACTACCATCACCTGGCGTAGGCGAGGCTTGGCATTTTGCACTGGCGCTAAGGCGGACTCGGGGACAAGTTCTGGGCCTTCCCCACAGGAGAGGAGAGGTGACAGAATCTTTGCACACCAACCGTGCACTCGGATCGGGGGGCTGTTGGGGACTTTCCCCACTCCTTCCCCGGACATCCCGTGCATCCGCGAACCCTTTCACATCTTGGAGGAAGACGGCATCTGACTGCCCGTTTTTTCAGGAATGTACTTCTGTGAGTTCAGGGTAGGTGCCTGGTCACAAACTCATATCTGCACCTTGGACAGGTGACCAAGCAGCTGCTTTCCCCTTGGGCCCAGGGGCCCAGGACAGGCATGACTTCTGCCCAGACTCCTTATCAGAGTGCAGCAAGCGCCCCATGTCTAGACTTCCACTAGTGTCTCCTCAGTCATGTTTCCGTCTCTCCGCACAGAGAGCTGGTGACACTTGTCTTACCACCAACCCACTGTTTCAGACAGGGCCGGCTCTCCTGTTTGCGACCGTTTCCGACAACAAGGCCATCGACCCCTCATCCCTGGGGCAGCGTGCTGCACTTTCCCAGACATGTTCCTGGGGAGCGCAGTGACAGACGTGTCCCTTTCCTTAAGGCTCTTCCCACAGGCGCAACCGAGCATCTCTGTCAGGCAGCGGGGATGCCCGGGCCAAGATGATTTCGCTCCATGCGGGCTTATTACACCGAGCTGTGGAGACAAGCTCAGGCAAGCAGCAGCCGCATCCCGCAGACCCGACTCTGATTTCCCAAAGAATGCTGTGCTTTCCCAGACGTGATGCCCGGGCAAAGAGGCTTTCGCTGTATGCGGGTTTCTCCCAAAGTGCTGCGGACACTAGGCTAAGGCAACCGGCACGAGCAGCCAAGAGACTGCTATGATTTCGCAGAGGTTTTAAGCTTGCTGCGAACCGCACTTCGCTGCTGCTTCCTCAGCAAGACTTTGGGCGTTCGCTCTGTCGCGTCAGGGATTAAGAGCTGCGGGAGAGCTGGTGCCTCTTGGGCCTTGCTTCCCGGGCTCCATGTTTGCGTCTTGGTTTCACCGTGCCATGCCGAAATAAGCAGATACAGTCACAACCCTGCAGTGGCATGCGTGGCCTAGGATGGCACTCTATGCACACTACTATCTCCCGGTGTAGGCCGGTGCTCTGCCGCTCAGGTGGACTCGGCGACAAGGTCAGGGCCTTCCCCACGGGAGAGGAGAGGCGACAGGATCTCTGCACACCACTCGTGCACTGGGATGGGGAGCAGTGAGGGTCTCTCCCCACTCCTTCCCCGGACATCCCGTGCATCCGCGAACGCTTTCACATCTTGGAGGAAGGCGTCATCTGACTGCCCGTTCTTTCAGGGAGCTACTTCTGCGAGATCAGGGTAGGCGCCTGGTGGCAAGCGCATGTCTGCGTCTGGGATAGTTGGCCAGGAACTGCTTTCCCCTTGGGCACAGGGGCCCAGGAGAGACATGCCTTCTGCTCAGACTCCTTCCTCCAGTGGAGGAAGCGCCCATGCCCTAGTCTTCCCTTCGTGTCTCCTTCTCACCAGGGTTCCGTCTCTCCGCACAGAGAGCGGGTGACACTAGTCTTACCACCGACCCGCTGTTGCTGACAGGGCTGGCTCTCCTGCTTGCTACCGTTTCCGACAACAAGGCCTACTCCTCTTCCCCGGGGCAGCGTGCTGCACCTTCCGCAGACATGCTCCTGGAGAACGCAGTGAGAGATGTGTCCCTTTCCTTAAGGCTCTTCCCACAGTCGCAACCATGCTTCTCTCTCAGGCAGAGGGGATGCACGGGCAAACAGGATTTCGCTCCATGAGGGTCTATTACACAGTGCTGTGGTGACTAGCTCAGGCAAGCAACCGCGGCCTCCCACAGACCCGACTCTGATTTTCCAAAGAATGCTGTGCTATCCCGGACGTGATACCCGGGCAAAGAGGCTTTCGCTGTATGCGGGTTTCTCCCACCTTGCTGCGAATACTAGGCTAAGGCAAGCAGCAACAGAAGCCAGCGGAACCGACTCTGATTTCTCAGCAAATGCTGGTGCTTTCGCAGAGGCTTTGGGCTTGGAGCCAACAGCATTTCGTCGCTGCTTCCTCAGCAAAGCTTTGGGCGTTCGCTCTTGGGCACCAGGAAAGAAGAGTTGCGGGAGAACTGGTTTCTCTTTGGCTTTGCTTTCCCGGGCTCCATTTTCGCGTCCTGGGTTCAAATTGTCAAGGCAAAATAAGCAGGCAGCCTCCAACCTGCAGCAGAGTGCGTGGCCTAGGATGGCACTCTTTGCACACTACCATCACCTGGCGTAGGCGAGGCTTGGCATTTTGCACTGGCGCTAAGGCGGACTCGGGGACAAGTTCTGGGCCTTCCCCACAGGAGAGGAGAGGTGACAGAATCTTTGCACACCAACCGTGCACTCGGATCGGGGGGCTGTTGGGGACTTTCCCCACTCCTTCCCCGGACATCCCGTGCATCCGCGAACCCTTTCACATCTTGGAGGAAGACGGCATCTGACTGCCCGTTTTTTCAGGAATGTACTTCTGTGAGTTCAGGGTAGGTGCCTGGTCACAAACTCATATCTGCACCTTGGACAGGTGACCAAGCAGCTGCTTTCCCCTTGGGCCCAGGGGCCCAGGACAGGCATGACTTCTGCCCAGACTCCTTATCAGAGTGCAGCAAGCGCCCCATGTCTAGACTTCCACTAGTGTCTCCTCAGTCATGTTTCCGTCTCTCCGCACAGAGAGCTGGTGACACTTGTCTTACCACCAACCCACTGTTTCAGACAGGGCCGGCTCTCCTGTTTGCGACCGTTTCCGACAACAAGGCCATCGACCCCTCATCCCTGGGGCAGCGTGCTGCACTTTCCCAGACATGTTCCTGGGGAGCGCAGTGACAGACGTGTCCCTTTCCTTAAGGCTCTTCCCACAGGCGCAACCGAGCATCTCTGTCAGGCAGCGGGGATGCCCGGGCCAAGATGATTTCGCTCCATGCGGGCTTATTACACCGAGCTGTGGAGACAAGCTCAGGCAAGCAGCAGCCGCATCCCGCAGACCCGACTCTGATTTCCCAAAGAATGCTGTGCTTTCCCAGACGTGATGCCCGGGCAAAGAGGCTTTCGCTGTATGCGGGTTTCTCCCAAAGTGCTGCGGACACTAGGCTAAGGCAACCGGCACGAGCAGCCAAGAGACTGCTATGATTTCGCAGAGGTTTTAAGCTTGCTGCGAACCGCACTTCGCTGCTGCTTCCTCAGCAAGACTTTGGGCGTTCGCTCTGTCGCGTCAGGGATTAAGAGCTGCGGGAGAGCTGGTGCCTCTTGGGCCTTGCTTCCCGGGCTCCATGTTTGCGTCTTGGTTTCACCGTGCCATGCCGAAATAAGCAGATACAGTCACAACCCTGCAGTGGCATGCGTGGCCTAGGATGGCACTCTATGCACACTACTATCTCCCGGTGTAGGCCGGTGCTCTGCCGCTCAGGTGGACTCGGCGACAAGGTCAGTGCCTTCCCCACGGGAGAGGAGAGGCGACAGGATCTCTGCACACCACTCGTGCACTGGGATGGGGAGCAGTGAGGGTCTCTCCCCACTCCTTCCCCGGACATCCCGTGCATCCGCGAACGCTTTCACATCTTGGAGGAAGACGGCATCTGACTGCCCGTTCTTTCAGGGAGCTACTTCTGCGAGATCAGGGTAGGCGCCTGGTGGCAAGCGCATGTCTGCGTCTGGGATAGTTGGCCAGGAACTGCTTTCCCCTTGATCCCAGGGGCCCAGGACAGGCATGCCTTCTGCTCAGACTCCTTCCTCCAGTGGAGGAAGCGCCCATGCCCTAGTCTTCCCTTCGTGTCTCCTTCTCACCAGGGTTCCGTCTCTCCGCACAGAGAGCGGGTGACACAAGTCTTACCACCGACCCGCTGTTGCTGACAGGGCTGGCTCTCCTGCTTGCTACCATTTCCGACAACAAGGCCTACTCCTCTTCCCCGGGGCAGCGTGCTGCACCTTCCGCAGACATGCTCCTGGAGAACGCAGTGAGAGATGTGTCCCTTTCCTTAAGGCTCTTCCCACAGTCGCAACCATGCTTCTCTCTCAGGCAGAGGGGATGCACGGGCAAACAGGATTTCGCTCCATGAGGGTCTATTACACGGTGCTGTGGTGACTAGCTCAGGCAAGCAACCGCAGCCTCCCACAGACCCGACTCTGATTTTCCAAGGAATGCTGTGCTATCCCAGACGTGATACCCGGGCAAAGAGGCTTTCGCTGTATGCGGGTTTCTCCCACCTTGCTTCGAATACTAGGCTAAGGCAAGCAGCAACAGAAGCCAGCAGAACCGACTCTGATTTCTCAGCAAATGCTGGTGCTTTCGCAGAGGCTTTGGGCTTGGAGCCAACAGCACTTCGTCGCTGCTTCCTCAGCAAAGCTTTGGGCGTTCGCTCTTGGGCACCAGGAAAGAAGAGTTGCGGGAGAACTGGTTTCTCTTTGGCTTTGCTTTACCGGGCTCCATTTTCGCGTCCTGGGTTCAAATTGTCAAGGCAAAATAAGCAGACAGCCTCCAACCTGCAGCAGAGTGCGTGGCCTAGGATGGCACTCTTTGCACACTACCATCACCTGGCGTAGGCGAGGCTTGGCATTTTGCACTGGCGCTAAGGCGGACTCGGGGACAAGTTCTGGGCCTTCCCCACATGAGAGGAGAGGTGACAGAATCTTTGCACACCAACCGTGCACTCGGATCGGGGGGCTGTTGGGGACTTTCCCCACTCCTTCCCCGGACATCCCGTGCATCCGCGAACCCTTTCACATCTTGGAGGAAGACGGCATCTGACTGCCCGTTTTTTCAGGAATGTACTTCTGTGAGTTCAGGGTAGGTGCCTGGTCACAAACTCATATCTGCACCTTGGACAGGTGACCAAGCAGCTGCTTTCCCCTTGGGCCCAGGGGCCCAGGACAGGCATGCCTTCTGCTCAGACTCCTTCCTCTAGTGGAGGAAGCGCCCATGCCCTAGTCTTCCCTTCGTGTCTCCTTCTCACCAGGGTTCCGTCTCTCCGCACAGAGAGCGGGTGACACTAGTCTTACCACCGACCCGCTGTTGCTGACAGGGCTGGCTCTCCTGCTTGCTACCGTTTCCGACAACAAGGCCTACTCCTCTTCCCCGGGGCAGCGTGCTGCACCTTCCGCAGACATGCTCCTGGAGAACGCAGTGAGAGATGTGTCCCTTTCCTTAAGGCTCTTCCCACAGTCGCAACCATGCTTCTCTCTCAGGCAGAGGGGATGCACGGGCAAACAGGATTTCGCTCCATGAGGGTCTATTACACGGTGCTGTGGTGACTAGCTCAGGCAAGCAACCGCAGCCTCCCACAGACCCGACTCTGATTTTCCAAAGAATGCTGTGCTATCCCAGACGTGATACCCGGGCAAAGAGGCTTTCGCTGTATGCGGGTTTCTCCCACCTTGCTGCGAATACTAGGCTAAGGCAAGCAGCAACAGAAGCCAGCAGAACCGACTCTGATTTCTCAGCAAATGCTGGTGCTTTCGCAGAGGCTTTGGGCTTGGAGCCAACAGCACTTCGTCGCTGCTTCCTCAGCAAAGCTTTGGGCGTTCGCTCTTGGGCATCAGGAAAGAAGAGTTGCGGGAGAACTGGTTTCTCTTTGGCTTTGCTTTCCCGGGCTCCATTTTCGCGTCCTGGGTTCAAATTGTCAAGGCAAAATAAGCAGACAGCCTCCAACCTGCAGCAGAGTGCGTGGCCTAGGATGGCACTCTTTGCACACTACCATCACCTGGCGTAGGCGAGGCTTGGCATTTTGCACTGGCGCTAAGGCGGACTCGGGGACAAGTTCTGGGCCTTCCCCACAGGAGAGGAGAGGTGACAGAATCTTTGCACACCAACCGTGCACTCGGATCGGGGGGCTGTTGGGGACTTTCCCCACTCCTTCCCCGGACATCCCGTGCATCCGCGAACCCTTTCACATCTTGGAGGAAGACGGCATCTGACTGCCCGTTTTTTCAGGAATGTACTTCTGTGAGTTCAGGGTAGGTGCCTGGTCACAAACTCATATCTGCACCTTGGACAGGTGACCAAGCAGCTGCTTTCCCCTTGGGCCCAGGGGCCCAGGACAGGCATGACTTCTGCCCAGACTCCTTATCAGAGTGCAGCAAGCGCCCCATGTCTAGACTTCCACTAGTGTCTCCTCAGTCATGTTTCCGTCTCTCCGCACAGAGAGCTGGTGACACTTGTCTTACCACCAACCCACTGTTTCAGACAGGGCCGGCTCTCCTGTTTGCGACCGTTTCCGACAACAAGGCCATCGACCCCTCATCCCTGGGGCAGCGTGCTGCACTTTCCCAGACATGTTCCTGGGGAGCGCAGTGACAGACGTGTCCCTTTCCTTAAGGCTCTTCCCACAGGCGCAACCGAGCATCTCTGTCAGGCAGCGGGGATGCCCGGGCCAAGATGATTTCGCTCCATGCGGGCTTATTACACCGAGCTGTGGAGACAAGCTCAGGCAAGCAGCAGCCGCATCCCGCAGACCCGACTCTGATTTCCCAAAGAATGCTGTGCTTTCCCAGACGTGATGCCCGGGCAAAGAGGCTTTCGCTGTATGCGGGTTTCTCCCAAAGTGCTGCGGACACTAGGCTAAGGCAACCGGCACGAGCAGCCAAGAGACTGCTATGATTTCGCAGAGGTTTTAAGCTTGCTGCGAACCGCACTTCGCTGCTGCTTCCTCAGCAAGACTTTGGGCGTTCGCTCTGTCGCGTCAGGGATTAAGAGCTGCGGGAGAGCTGGTGCCTCTTGGGCCTTGCTTCCCGGGCTCCATGTTTGCGTCTTGGTTTCACCGTGCCATGCCGAAATAAGCAGATACAGTCACAACCCTGCAGTGGCATGCGTGGCCTAGGATGGCACTCTATGCACACTACTATCTCCCGGTGTAGGCCGGTGCTCTGCCGCTCAGGTGGACTCGGCGACAAGGTCAGGGCCTTCCCCACGGGAGAGGAGAGGCGACAGGATCTCTGCACACCACTCGTGCACTGGGATGGGGAGCAGTGAGGGTCTCTCCCCACTCCTTCCCCGGACATCCCGTGCATCCGCGAACGCTTTCACATCTTGGAGGAAGGCGGCATCTGACTGCCCGTTCTTTCAGGGAGCTACTTCTGCGAGATCAGGGTAGGCGCCTGGTGGCAAGCGCATGTCTGCGTCTGGGATAGTTGGCCAGGAACTGCTTTCCCCTTGGGCACAGGGGCCCAGGACAGACATGCCTTCTGCTCAGACTCCTTCCTCCAGTGGAGGAAGCGCCCATGCCCTAGTCTTCCCTTCGTGTCTCCTTCTCACCAGGTTCCGTCTCTCCGCACAGAGAGCGGGTGACACTAGACTTACCACCGACCCGCTGTTGCTGACAGGGCTGGCTCTCCTGCTTGCTACCGTTTCCGACAACAAGGCCTACTCTTCTTCCCCGGGGAAGCGTGCTGCACCTTCCGCAGACATGCTCCTGGAGAACGCAGTGAGAGATGTGTCCCTTTCCTTAAGGCTCTTCCCACAGTCGCAACCATGCTTCTCTCTCAGGCAGAGGGGATGCACGGGCAAACAGGATTTCGCTCCATGAGGGTCTATTACACGGTGCTGTGGTGACTAGCTCAGGCAAGCAACCGCAGCCTCCCACAGACCCGACTCTGATTTTCCAAAGAATGCTGTGCTATCCCAGACGTGATACCCGGGCAAAGAGGCTTTCGCTGTATGCGGGTTTCTCCCACCTTGCTGCGAATACTAGGCTAAGGCAAGCAGCAACAGAAGCCAGCAGAACCGACTCTGATTTCTCAGCAAATGCTGGTGCTTTCGCAGAGGCTTTGGGCTTGGAGCCAACAGCACTTCGTCGCTGCTTCCTCAGCAAAGCTTTGGGCGTTCGCTCTTGGGCATCAGGAAAGAAGAGTTGCGGGAGAACTGGTTTCTCTTTGGCTTTGCTTTCCCGGGCTCCATTTTCGCGTCCTGGGTTCAAATTGTCAAGGCAAAATAAGCAGACAGCCTCCAACCTGCAGCAGAGTGCGTGGCCTAGGATGGCACTCTTTGCACACTACCATCACCTGGCGTAGGCGAGGCTTGGCATTTTGCACTGGCGCTAAGGCGGACTCGGGGACAAGTTCTGGGCCTTCCCCACATGAGAGGAGAGGTGACAGAATCTTTGCACACCCACCGTGCACTCGGATCGGGGGGCTGTTGGGGACTTTCCCCACTCCTTCCCCGGACATCCCGTGCATCCGCGAACCCTTTCACATCTTGGAGGAAGAGGGCATCTGACTGCCCGTTTTTTCAGGAATGTACTTCTGTGAGTTCAGGGTAGGTGCCTGGTCACAAACTCATATCTGCACCTTGGACAGGTGACCAAGCAGCTGCTTTCCCCTTGGGCCCAGGGGCCCAGGACAGGCATGCCTTCTGCTCAGACTCCTTCCTCTAGTGGAGGAAGCGCCCATGCCCTAGTCTTCCCTTCGTGTCTCCTTCTCACCAGGGTTCCGTCTCTCCGCACAGAGAGCGGGTGACACTAGTCTTACCACCGACCCGCTGTTGCTGACAGGGCTGGCTCTCCTGCTTGCTACCGTTTCCGACAACAAGGCCTACTCCTCTTCCCCGGGGCAGCGTGCTGCACCTTCCGCAGACATGCTCCTGGAGAACGCAGTGAGAGATGTGTCCCTTTCCTTAAGGCTCTTCCCACAGTCGCAACCATGCTTCTCTCTCAGGCAGAGGGGATGCACGGGCAAACAGGATTTCGCTCCATGAGGGTCTATTACACGGTGCTGTGGTGACTAGCTCAGGCAAGCAACCGCAGCCTCCCACAGACCCGACTCTGATTTTCCAAAGAATGCTGTGCTATCCCAGACGTGATACCCGGGCAAAGAGGCTTTCGCTGTATGCGGGTTTCTCCCACCTTGCTGCGAATACTAGGCTAAGGCAAGCAGCAACAGAAGCCAGCAGAACCGACTCTGATTTCTCAGCAAATGCTGGTGCTTTCGCAGAGGCTTTGGGCTTGGAGCCAACAGCAGTTCGTCGCTGCTTCCTCAGCAAAGCTTTGGGCGTTCGCTCTTGGGCATCAGGAAAGAAGAGTTGCGGGAGAACTGGTTTCTCTTTGGCTTTGCTTTCCCGGGCTCCATTTTCGCGTCCTGGGTTCAAATTGTCAAGGCAAAATAAGCAGACAGCCTCCAACCTGCAGCAGAGTGCGTGGCCTAGGATGGCACTCTTTGCACACTACCATCACCTGGCGTAGGCGAGGCTTGGCATTTTGCACTGGCGCTAAGGCGGACTCGGGGACAAGTTCTGGGCCTTCCCCACAGGAGAGGAGAGGTGACAGAATCTTTGCACACCAACCGTGCACTCGGATCGGGGGGCTGTTGGGGACTTTCCCCACTCCTTCCCCGGACATCCCGTGCATCCGCGAACCCTTTCACATCTTGGAGGAAGACGGCATCTGACTGCCCGTTTTTTCAGGAATGTACTTCTGTGAGTTCAGGGTAGGTGCCTGGTCACAAACTCATATCTGCACCTTGGACAGGTGACCAAGCAGCTGCTTTCCCCTTGGGCCCAGGGGCCCAGGACAGGCATGCCTTCTGCTCAGACTCCTTCCTCTAGTGGAGGAAGCGCCCATGCCCTAGTCTTCCCTTCGTGTCTCCTTCTCACCAGGGTTCCGTCTCTCCGCACAGAGAGCGGGTGACACTAGTCTTACCACCGACCCGCTGTTGCTGACAGGGCTGGCTCTCCTGCTTGCTACCGTTTCCGACAACAAGGCCTACTCCTCTTCCCCGGGGCAGCGTGCTGCACCTTCCGCAGACATGCTCCTGGAGAACGCAGTGAGAGATGTGTCCCTTTCCTTAAGGCTCTTCCCACAGTCGCAACCATGCTTCTCTCTCAGGCAGAGGGGATGCACGGGCAAACAGGATTTCGCTCCATGAGGGTCTATTACACGGTGCTGTGGTGACTAGCTCAGGCAAGCAACCGCAGCCTCCCACAGACCCGACTCTGATTTTCCAAAGAATGCTGTGCTATCCCAGACGTGATACCCGGGCAAAGAGGCTTTCGCTGTATGCGGGTTTCTCCCACCTTGCTGCGAATACTAGGCTAAGGCAAGCAGCAACAGAAGCCAGCAGAACCGACTTTGATTTCTCAGCAAATGCTGGTGCTTTCGCAGAGGCTTTGGGCTTGGAGCCAACAGCACTTCGTCGCTGCTTCCTCAGCAAAGCTTTGGGCGTTCGCTCTTGGGCATCAGGAAAGAAGAGTTGCGGGAGAACTGGTTTCTCTTTGGCTTTGCTTTCCCGGGCTCCATTTTCGCGTCCTGGGTTCAAATTGTCAAGGCAAAATAAGCAGGCAGCCTCCAACCTGCAGCAGAGTGCGTGGCCTAGGATGGCACTCTTTGCACACTACCATCACCTGGCGTAGGCGAGGCTTGGCATTTTGCACTGGCGCTAAGGCGGACTCGGGGACAAGTTCTGGGCCTTCCCCACAGGAGAGGAGAGGTGACAGAATCTTTGCACACCAACCGTGCACTCGGATCGGGGGGCTGTTGGGGACTTTCCCCACTCCTTTCCCGGACATCCCGTGCATCCGCGAACCCTTTCACATCTTGGAGGAAGACGGCATCTGACTGCCCGTTTTTTCAGGAATGTACTTCTGTGAGTTCAGGGTAGGTGCCTGGTCACAAACTCATATCTGCACCTTGGACAGGTGACCAAGCAGCTGCTTTCCCCTTGGGCCCAGGGGCCCAGGACAGGCATGACTTCTGCCCAGACTCCTTATCAGAGTGCAGCAAGCGCCCCATGTCTAAACTTCCACTAGTGTCTCCTCAGTCATGTTTCCGTCTCTCCGCACAGAGAGCTGGTGACACTTGTCTTACCACCAACCCACTGTTTCAGACAGGGCCGGCTCTCCTGTTTGCGACCGTTTCCGACAACAAGGCCATCGACCCCTCATCCCTGGGGCAGCGTGCTGCACTTTCCCAGACATGTTCCTGGGGAGCGCAGTGACAGACGTGTCCCTTTCCTTAAGGCTCTTCCCACAGGCGCAACCGAGCATCTCTGTCAGGCAGCGGGGATGCCCGGGCTAAGATGATTTCGCTCCATGCGGGCTTATTACACCGAGCTGTGGAGACAAGCTCAGGCAAGCAGCAGCCGCATCCCGCAGACCCGACTCTGATTTCCCAAAGAATGCTGTGCTTTCCCAGACGTGATGCCCGGGCAAAGAGGATTTCGCTGTATGCGGGTTTCTCCCAAAGTGCTGCGGACACTAGGCTAAGGCAACCGGCACGAGCAGCCAAGAGACTGCTATGATTTCGCAGAGGTTTTAAGCTTGCTGCGAACCGCACTTCGCTGCTGCTTCCTCAGCAAGACTTTGGGCGTTCGCTCTGTCGCGTCAGGGATTAAGAGCTGCGGGAGAGCTGGTGCCTCTTGGGCCTTGCTTCCCGGGCTCCATGTTTGCGTCCTGGTTTCACCGTGCCATGCCGAAATAAGCAGATACAGTCACAACCCTGCAGTGGCATGCGTGGCCTAGGATGGCACTCTATGCACACTACTATCTCCCGGTGTAGGCCGGTGCTCTGCCGCTCAGGTGGACTCGGCGACAAGGTCAGTGCCTTCCCCACGGGAGAGGAGAGGCGACAGGATCTCTGCACACCACTCGTGCACTGGGATGGGGAGCAGTGAGGGTCTCTCCCCACTCCTTCCCCGGACATCCCGTGCATCCGCGAACGCTTTCACATCTTGGAGGAAGGCGGCATCTGACTGCCCGTTCTTTCAGGGAGCTACTTCTGCGAGATCAGGGTAGGCGCCTGGTGGCAAGCGCATGTCTGCGTCTGGGATAGTTGGCCAGGAACTGCTTTCCCCTTGGGCACAGGGGCCCAGGACAGACATGCCTTCTGCTCAGACTCCTTCCTCCAGTGGAGGAAGCGCCCATGCCCTAGTCTTCCCTTCGTGTCTCCTTCTCACCAGGGTTCCGTCTCTCCGCACAGAGAGCGGGTGACACTAGTCTTACCACCGACCCGCTGTTGCTGACAGGGCTGGCTCTCCTGCTTGCTACCGTTTCCGACAACAAGGCCTACTCCTCTTCCCCGGGGCAGCGTGCTGCACCTTCCGCAGACATGCTCCTGGAGAACGCAGTGAGAGATGTGTCCCTTTCCTTAAGGCTCTTCCCACAGTCGCAACCATGCTTCTCTCTCAGGCAGAGGGGATGCACGGGCAAACAGGATTTCGCTCCATGAGGGTCTATTACACAGTGCTGTGGTGACTAGCTCAGGCAAGCAACCGCGGCCTCCCACAGACCCGACTCTGATTTTCCAAAGAATGCTGTGCTATCCCGGACGTGATACCCGGGCAAAGAGGCTTTCGCTGTATGCGGGTTTCTCCCACCTTGCTGCGAATACTAGGCTAAGGCAAGCAGCAACAGAAGCCAGCGGAACCGACTCTGATTTCTCAGCAAATGCTGGTGCTTTCGCAGAGGCTTTGGGCTTGGAGCCAACAGCATTTCGTCGCTGCTTCCTCAGCAAAGCTTTGGGCGTTCGCTCTTGGGCACCAGGAAAGAAGAGTTGCGGGAGAACTGGTTTCTCTTTGGCTTTGCTTTCCCGGGCTCCATTTTCGCGTCCTGGGTTCAAATTGTCAAGGCAAAATAAGCAGGCAGCCTCCAACCTGCAGCAGAGTGCGTGGCCTAGGATGGCACTCTTTGCACACTACCATCACCTGGCGTAGGCGAGGCTTGGCATTTTGCACTGGCGCTAAGGCGGACTCGGGGACAAGTTCTGGGCCTTCCCCACAGGAGAGGAGAGGTGACAGAATCTTTGCACACCAACCGTGCACTCGGATCGGGGGGCTGTTGGGGACTTTCCCCACTCCTTCCCCGGACATCCCGTGCATCCGCGAACCCTTTCACATCTTGGAGGAAGACGGCATCTGACTGCCCGTTTTTTCAGGAATGTACTTCTGTGAGTTCAGGGTAGGTGCCTGGTCACAAACTCATATCTGCACCTTGGACAGGTGACCAAGCAGCTGCTTTCCCCTTGGGCCCAGGGGCCCAGGACAGGCATGACTTCTGCCCAGACTCCTTATCAGAGTGCAGCAAGCGCCCCATGTCTAGACTTCCACTAGTGTCTCCTCAGTCATGTTTCCGTCTCTCCGCACAGAGAGCTGGTGACACTTGTCTTACCACCAACCCACTGTTTCAGACAGGGCCGGCTCTCCTGTTTGCGACCGTTTCCGACAACAAGGCCATCGACCCCTCATCCCTGGGGCAGCGTGCTGCACTTTCCCAGACATGTTCCTGGGGAGCGCAGTGACAGACGTGTCCCTTTCCTTAAGGCTCTTCCCACAGGCGCAACCGAGCATCTCTGTCAGGCAGCGGGGATGCCCGGGCCAAGATGATTTCGCTCCATGCGGGCTTATTACACCGAGCTGTGGAGACAAGCTCAGGCAAGCAGCAGCCGCATCCCGCAGACCCGACTCTGATTTCCCAAAGAATGCTGTGCTTTCCCAGACGTGATGCCCGGGCAAAGAGGCTTTCGCTGTATGCGGGTTTCTCCCAAAGTGCTGCGGACACTAGGCTAAGGCAACCGGCACGAGCAGCCAAGAGACTGCTATGATTTCGCAGAGGTTTTAAGCTTGCTGCGAACCGCACTTCGCTGCTGCTTCCTCAGCAAGACTTTGGGCGTTCGCTCTGTCGCGTCAGGGATTAAGAGCTGCGGGAGAGCTGGTGCCTCTTGGGCCTTGCTTCCCGGGCTCCATGTTTGCGTCTTGGTTTCACCGTGCCATGCCGAAATAAGCAGATACAGTCACAACCCTGCAGGGGCATGCGTGGCCTAGGATGGCACTCTATGCACACTACTATCTCCCGGTGTAGGCCGGTGCTCTGCCGCTCAGGTGGACTCGGCGACAAGGTCAGGGCCTTCCCCACGGGAGAGGAGAGGCGACAGGATCTCTGCACACCACTAGTGCACTGGGATGGGGAGCAGTGAGGGTCTCTCCCCACTCCTTCCCCGGACATCCCGTGCATCCGCGAACGCTTTCACATCTTGGAGGAAGACGGCATCTGACTGCCCGTTCTTTCAGGGAGCTACTTCTGCGAGATCAGGGTAGACGCCTGGTGGCAAGCGCATGTCTGCGTCTGGGATAGTTGGCCAGGAACTGCTTTCCCCTTGATCCCAGGGGCCCAGGACAGGCATGCCTTCTGCTCAGACTCCTTCCTCCAGTGGAGGAAGCGCCCATGCCCTAGTCTTCCCTTCGTGTCTCCTTCTCACCAGGGTTCCGTCTCTCCGCACAGAGAGCGGGTGACACTAGTCTTACCACCGACCCGCTGTTGCTGACAGGGCTGGCTCTCCTGCTTGCTACCGTTTCCGACAACAAGGCCTACTCCTCTTCCCCGGGGCAGCGTGCTGCACCTTCCGCAGACATGCTCCTGGAGAACGCAGTGAGAGATGTGTCCCTTTCCTTAAGGCTCTTCCCACAGTCGCAACCATGCTTCTCTCTCAGGCAGAGGGGATGCACGGGCAAACAGGATTTCGCTCCATGAGGGTCTATTACACGGTGCTGTGGTGACTAGCTCAGGCAAGCAACCGCAGCCTCCCACAGACCCGACTCTGATTTTCCAAGGAATGCTGTGCTATCCCAGACGTGATACCCGGGCAAAGAGGCTTTCGCTGTATGCGGGTTTCTCCCACCTTGCTGCGAATAC